>NC_079206.1:39725778-40072863 GCF_026745355.1 Beta vulgaris subsp. vulgaris | reverse complement strand
ATTATATTTCTTTTAATGAGTAATTTTGTTAACAGATGATTAACCATATGAGGGACATGTATTACTCTGAAGAACTCCTTTTGGAAGGAAAAACAGTCCCTGATTTTATAAATGATATTGTTGAGGCCAGTGGTATTATTGCATTTGACTGGGAGCCATGGGTCAGTGAGGAACCCTACCAAATTCTGTTAGCCTTAATTCACCTTCCTCAAACACCCAAATACCAACACAACAAGAATCTGTCGTTTTAGCATCTGCATTTAGCGTCAGACGATACAAGCGGACGGTAAATTTAAAATTAGCGTGCGATTTAAGACAGATGCAAATTAGCGTCCGCTTTCTGAGATTTAGCGTCCGTTCTTTTAAACTGACGCTAATTAGCGTCCGTGTAGTTAAAATAATATCCGTCGGACGGACGCTAAATAAGAGGTATAAAAAAAAAACTCCAGTCGACCAAACTATCAACCCTACCACGTCTCTCTCTTCCTCACTATCAAGTCTCATCTCACGTTTCTCTCTCTTCCTCACTCTCATCTCACATTTTGGTGCTCTCTCTTTCTTGCAGATCTCACGAAATCAGGTATTTGTACTCAGATTTAACTAATAAATTTGTTTTTTTAGTTTTGATTGTTGATTATGTAGTTTATTTTCTCGATTTTATTTGTTTTTTTAATTTCTTTTTGCGTTTTCTTGTTCTTGGTTTTTTGGTTTTTCCTAGATCTGAATTCCCTAAGACTTTTTAATTTTTGTTGTTTTTCGATTTTTCTTTATTTTTTTGAGTTTTCTGTTTTATGAGATTTTGATTTTATGTGTTTATATTTTCGATTTGGTTATTCAATTTTTCAATTTCGCAATTTTGGGTTTTATGTCTTTGGTTTTTCGGTTTTCATCTTTTGATTTTTCTGAGATTTTGAGTTGTTTCTTGTTTTATGAATGTTGTTTCCAGATCTGGTTTTTGGGCATGATTTTTCGTTTTTTATGGGCATGAATTTTCGTCTTATTTGGAAATCAGTTTTTCGTTTTTTTTTCGTTCTTCTCTGATTGATATTCGGATCAAACATAAAGTTTTGATTAATTACCCACAAAACATTCATCAGAAATAATTTCAGTAGAGAAGCATTCTTGATGTGTCTGAAGTACGAGAAGCATTCTATTTTGTTGAAATGAATGCTATAGGTCTGCGGAAGATCTTGAAAAAATTTGATAAACGCTTGGGCTATGGATTTACCAAGTATTATGTCAAAACTCGTGCTAATCATACCTATTCACAACTGCAACAAATATTCAAGCATGTGGTAATATCCTGAATCCTGCTAATATTATGACAAATCTCTTTTGTTGTCTTTCTGAAGTTAAATTCACTTTTGTTTGCATTTGTTTCGATATCAAGAAGTGGTGTCTATGTCTCTATTGGTTGTGGAACAAAGGTTTTGTGTAGTTGAAATTAAACAAGCTTGTGCTTTGTATGTTCTCACTTGGCTTCAGGACAGAAAGAAGGAGATGAGTTGAAGAGGAATTTAGATGTAGCAGAGATTTTGAAAGGCATGCAATTCCCAAAGATATGCAAGAACTCTGACAAAAAGGCACCTGAGAAGATCATTGATCATGAGTATGCTTGTATTGATCTACTTATAATCAAAAGCAATTTAACTTAATCTATAGTCTGTATTAGCTCACTCACCATTTTTGTTGATCTAATATGTAATAATATAATTACTCTGATTTAATGGCAGCCGAGTCCTTTGGTTTGGAGATCTTAATTATCGCATTTCTTTGCCTTATGGAGAAGCTAGGTTATTGCTAGAGGAAAATGATTGGGATACCCTCCTTGAGAAAGATCAGGTTTGTGATCCTCTGATCTAATTTTAGGCACTGGTTGCAGCAAAATCTTGTACAATATTAGTGCCTGTCTCACAAAGTTCGGTAATCCTGTGTTCGTTTTAATAATTGGGCCTACGAAAACGAAAAAAATTCAGATTTCATGATATAACTCATGCCAAATTTACTAGTTAAAAGGTTTAATGAACACTTAGCAATCTTGTAATGGAGAGAAGAAAGTAATGCGTTTATAACTTTAAACACCTTATTAGACGACTCTGTATAAGATGATCTCAATGCCATCACTTCTATGATTACTGACTTTTAACATTTACAACATCTTTGTATATTTTTGAATAGGTCATTTTTGTGTAAAGAGAGACATACAGTAGCAGTAGTAGCAATCTACAGTTTTGGTATAGTAACTATATGACTACATTAAGTGTTACCTCATCAGTGCTAGCATCTCAGTAAGCATGACTGAAAAATTACGGAACTTTCTCGACTTGTTATTTGTCATAAAATTTTTAATTTCCTATGACAACTTTGAATTAATCTAGCCTGTAATCCTGGAAAATTGAGTATTCTCTCCCTAGTGAGTAATAATGAAACTATTGAGTATTGACCACCTATTTTGTTCAACAAGCAAGGCTTCGGAGCGGTTGTGGGAGCCATATCTTGCAATCTTGCAGATCTTCAGGACCACCAAGAAAGCTACGTATCGATATATGATCAACCGGTTCTTCATCTCCAGGTCTCACACAGACATCTAAACTTAAGTGTTTTCATTGTTTCTTGTTTTTCAACATTCTTTGAACTATTAATTTCATGAATAATTTGTAATTATATAGAAATATCCTGATTGCTATGGTTTTAAATTTTTTTATTGTTAGCTTTGAAACATTTACTAGAACTCCTTTCATGCATATTTGCATGCACTTATGTGCACTTGTTTAGTTTACTTAATCTCCCCTACTTTTCATGCTTATTTAGGTAACGATTAGCACTGTTGAACCCTAGTTTTGATAATGACAAAGAAACAAAGGAACAAACTAAGTAGTGAACTAATGAATTATTTAAGTGTATGGTGTCTAAGGTATCAATGCAAGGAACTGGGAGAATACAAGTCAATGAAGAAGTCAAGAGAGGATTTCAAAGGCTAAGTAAAGAAGTTTCTATGTTGATACTGGAGCAAGCATTGGATCAAGAATAATAGAAGCTAGGCGTTTTATTTTCTAGTTCCAATGTAAAGGAACAAAGAAAGAATGGTAAGGAACTGTGGCAGATATTTGAGAATGAAGCGTTTGTTCTCTGTAAGGAACAAACTCAGTGGCACTTAGAAATATGTTAAAGGAACTGAACTAATATAAGGAACTAGACTTAGGCGTGTACTAGTATAACGTTAAAAGATAATGGAGTAAGTCATGCCTAGATTATAGGAAATTAGTTATTTCTAATTTCAAATGATAAAATCAGTTTTAAAAAGAAAATCTGTTTTGGAAAATATTTTATTTTTCGGAAAATAAGAAAATAAATATCCGGTTGTTAGAAAGATTTTATTTCAAAGATATTATTTTCTTAAAGATTAGAAATTCAGATTTAAAGATAAAAGAGTTTATAAAAACTGATTTTCGGATAATGTTGAAGGAACTCCTATTATTTAGGAGTAATGGCTGCATTTTATCCACGTTCATTTATAGTTCATGGGATCATGGGACATGATGTAAAACGTGTTCCTTAGGGGAAGGAACATCATGGGTAAATGGATTAAAACGTGTACTCTAACATTAATCCCACGTTCTTCATGATTAACACTATAAATATAGAAGTCTAGATAAGTTCCAAATTGTGTCTGACTAAGTAATTAAGTGAGTTTAACTTATTAAGTGTCAGTGCCTTCATTCTCTCATAATAGCCATTTGTTCTTTGCCTTCTTACTCTAATTCCACTAAGCTTATTTCGATCAATTGTATTTTGGTTTTTGGGGTAAGGGAACTTTGAGTGAAGTTCTGTAAGAGAAAGGCTTTGAGTGAAGCTTGTATGTGTGAGAAAACTTCGAGTGAAGTTGAGAGGAACTGCTGTTAAGGGAACAGTGGTTCAGGAACTTGAGTTTAGGAACTCAAGGTAGGGCTCGAGTTAGAATTAGGTTGTAACAGAGTTGTTTGGCCTAATTAGTGAAAGTGTTGAGTTTAAAATCCCTAGTGGTCGAGGTTGTTTCTTCTTGTTGGGCCCAAGAAGTTTTTCCTCGTAAAAATCCCTTGTGTTCCTTTAGCTTGTTTATTCGTTTAAGTTTTAATTTCCGCAAAAAGTTACGTTTATTTCTACACCTACAATTCACCCCCCCTCTTGTAGTGTTCCTAGGGAAATAACAATTGGTATCAGACTAGAACTCACGTAAGATAGGAAACCCTATTGAGGAAAAGATCCAAGGAACAATGAATACCACCGAGAAACTTGAAGAAGGTTATTCCACTCAAAGGCCTCCTATGTTCAATGGGAAGTACTACAACTATTGGAAGAACCGCATGGAGATATTCATCAAGGCTGAAAACTATCAGGTATGGAGAGTCATTGAAGTTGGTGATTTCGAAGTCACAACTACAAATGACAAAAATGAGGTAACTCTTAAACCCCTCTCTGATTATGACAAATCTGATTTTGAAAAAATGGAAGTAAATGCCATGGCTATTAAACTATTGCATTGTGGACTTGGACCCCATGAACATAATAGGATCATGGGATGCAAATCCGCAAAGCAAATATGGGATTTACTAGAAGTAACCCACGAAGGAACTAATGAAGTTAAAAGATCGAAAATTGATTTACTTATGAATCAATATGAACTGTTCTGCATGAAATCCAAAGAAAGCATCCGAGACATGTTTACTCGTTTTACTAACATTATAAATGAGTTGGCTTCTCTTGGAAAGTTTATTTCATCTGAGGAACAGGTTCGAAAGGTTCTTAGGAGTCTTCCTAAGGACAGATGGATGGCTAAAGTCACGGCTCTTCAAGAAACAAAAGACTTCACTAAGTTCAACTTAGAACAGCTGGCAGGGTCACTTATGACTCATGAGCTTCACCTTGATACTGAATATGGTGAAAGCTCCAAATCAAAATCAATTGCTCTCAAAGCAGATGATGAAGATGATTCGGACTCTGAAGAAGAAGAAGCAGCCCTCATGGTTCGAAAATTTCGAAAGATGTACAGGAACATGAAGAATGGAAACTTCAAAGGTAAAACTAAGAAATTTTCTAACAAAGCTGCTTGTCATAAATGTGGAAGTACAGATCACTTCATCAAAGAATGTCCTCTTTGGGAAAACGACAAAACCAAAGAAAGGAACAAGGAACGCTTTGCTGAAAGGAACAAAGAATCAAAAACACCTTTCTCTAAGGCAAATGTGCGCAAAGCTATGATAGCTGCTTGGGGAGATTCAGAGACGGAAGAAGAAGAGGAACAACCAACTGAAGAAACAGCAAACCTTTGCCTCATGGCAAACATCGACGAAAAAGAAGATGAAGAAAAATTGAGGTAAGTCAACATGGACTTGAGTCAGAACTAGATGGTAAAACTAGGACTGAAATATATGATCTTCTTTATGATGCAATTCTTGAATGTAGAGATGAACGTGAAAAACGTGAACAAACGGAACAAGCCTTAAAGGTTTGCAAGGAACACATAGAATGGCTTAAGAAAATGAGAACTGATGTCGAAACTAGATTTTTTGATTTGTTTGATAAAAACTTAAAAATCAAAGAATGTTATGAGAGTTTGAAAAATGAAAATTATCTAATTAATTTAGAGATTTCACACTTGAAGGAATTTGTCCCTGTTCTGAGTTCCTTTGATATAAGATCAACCCCTTTGAAAGGATACAGATCTGAGATTGAAAAAATAAATAAAGAGAAAAATATTTTAAAGGAACAGATCTGTAATCTTAAAAAGGAACTGGTTGTCGCAAGGAACAGAGGCAAAATCATGAAAGTTCCTAAGTGGATTGAGAAACCACAGACCAAAAGGAAGGAAGGTCTTGGTTTTGAAAACTACAAGAAAAGGAACAAGACAAAGAAATATGTTGATCTACCTAGTGATAAGTTTGTATGTATTGTGGCAAGGTAGGTCATTACATAAATCAATGTCAACTAAAATCTGAGATGATTGGGAAAAATGTGACAATAAGTAAGAAAAAATGGGTTGTCAAAACAAATCCTAGTCAAGAACAGGAACCCACGAAAGATGGGGTTCCTTCAACTAACAACTAGTTGATTTTTGCAGGTTGGAGTGAGGGGAACAACACTTGGTATCTCGATAGTGGTTGTTCCAAGCACATGACAGGAGACAAAACGAAGTTTCTCTCACTCACAACCTATGAAGGTGGCAGTGTAACATTTGGTGATAATAAGAAAGGTAACATTGTTGCTATGGGTAAGGTCGGTAAGTCACCATTACACTCCATTGAAAATGTATTTTTAGTTGAAGGTCTAAAACATAATCTATTAAGCATTTCTCAATTCTGTGACAAAGGAAATACTGTAAAATTTGATAAGAAAAATGCTTAATCATCAACATTAAAACTAAGAAGGTTATTTGGAAGGAACAAGGAAAGGGAACACATACATTGTGGATCTAGACCTTGTTCCTCAAATCAATTTAACTTGTCTTAGTGTTATTGAAGATGATTCACTTCTATGGCACAAGCGTCTAGGACATGCTAGCTTTTCATTCTTGAGAAACTTAGATCAAAAGACCTTGTTTTAGGATTACCATCTATAAAATTTCATATTGATCAAGTTTGTGATGCATGTGCACGAGGTAAACAAGTAAGATCCTCTTTCAAATCTAAAACGATTGTAAGTACCACTAAACCATTAGAGTTAATTCATATGGACTTATGTGGACCCATGAGAATTCAAAGCAGAAGTGGAAAGAGGTATGTACTTGTGATTGTAGATGACTACTCTAGGTACACTTGGGTTATTTTTCTCTCTAGTAAAGATGAAACTTATGATGAGTTCCTTGTCTTTGCTAAAAGAGTTCAAAACCTAAGTGGACATAAAATAATGCACATTAGATCAGATCATGGCAAGGAATTCGAAAATTATAAATTTGATGACCTAAGCAGAGATAATGGCCTAGATCATAATTTTTCTGCCCCTAGAACACCACAACAAAATGGTGTTGTAGAAAGGAAAAATAGAACTTTGGAGGAAATGTCTAGAACCATGTTAATTGCTAGTGAACTTCCAAGGAACTTTTGGGCTGAAGCTGTTAATACTGCTTGTCACATAATTAATCGTGCCATGATGAGACCTATCATTAATAAAACTCCTTATGAACTTTACTTTGGAAAGAAACCAAACATCACCTATTTTAGAACATTTGGATGCAAATGTTATGTGCATAATAATGGAAAAGATAATCTTGGAAAATTTGATGCAAGGAGTGATGAAGCAACATTTTTAGGATACTCCTCACATAGTAAAGCTTATAGAGTATATAACAAGAGAACTATGTGTGTTGAAGAAAGCATTCATGTAATCTTTGATGAATCTGACAAACATAATCCAAGCATACAGGTTGATGACTATGAGATAGGGTTAGCACAACCAGTACAAGGAACACAGATTCACAAGAAGAAGAAGAGTGAAAGAGGAAAGGAACGAGGAATTCGAAAATAATGAGATCAATGATATTCCTGTTCCTCAAGGAGGAGAAGATGCCCTGTTCCTCTAAATGAAGGAACTGAGTCCACCGAGGCTAACAGAGGAACAACTGAGCAGAGTTCCTCATCCACTCAAGGAACTCATGAGGAACAACATGTTCCTATAAGAGAGTTTCAACCAAAACCTTGGAGATTACAAAAGTCACATCCTGTGGAACTCATAATCAGCGACATATCCAAAGGTACGCAAACTAGATCTCAGTTAAGGAACTTTTGTGCATTTCATGCGTTCCTATCAATGATGGAACCAAGAAATCATGAAGAAGCCTTAACTGACTCTGATTGGATTATTGCAATGCAAGCTGAATTAAATGAGTTTGAAAGAAACAAGGTATGGCATCTAGTTCCTTCATCTAAACAACAAAAAGTAATTGGCTTAAAATGGGTGTTTAGAAACAAACTAGATGAATATGGAACCATTGTAAGAAACAAAGCTAGACTTGTAGTAAAAGGTTATAACCAACAAGAAGGAATTGATTATGAAGAAACCTTTGCTCCTGTAGCTAGATTAGAAGCCATTAGAATCTTAATTGCATTTGCTGCTTACATGGGATTCAAATTATATCAAATGGATGTTAAGTGTGCATTTTTAAATGGCTATCTAAACGAAGATGTATATGTTGAACAACCCCCTGGTTTGAAAATAAAATCTCCCAAATCATGTCTACAAGCTTGATAAAGCTCTTTATGGGTTAAAACAAGCACCTAGATCATGGTATGAGAGATTATCTAAGTTCCTTTTAGAAAATAACTTTAAAAGAGGAAAGGTTGATAAAACCTTGTTCCTAAAATCTAAAGGAACTGATATTTTGCTTGTTCAAATATATGTTGATGACATCATATTCGGAGCTACTAATGAAACATTGTGCAAAGAATTCTCAATCTCATGAGCAATGAATTTGAAATGAGTATGATGGGTGAGTTAAATTTCTTTCTTGGACTACAAATCAAACAAACTGAAAAAGGTATAATTGTTCACCAACAAAAATACATAAAGGAACTATTAAAGAAATATGGCCTCGAAAATTCAAAGATAAATCACACTCCTATGGGAACTTCAACTAGATTAGATGAAGACTCCATAGGAACAAGTGTTGATCAAACAAAATATAGAGGAATGATTGGTTCACTTTTGTATCTAACTGCTAGTCGTCCAGACATAGCTTTCAGTGTTGGTTTGTGTGCTAGATTTCAAGCAAATCCAAAGGAGTCTCACCTACTGCTGTGAAGAGAATTCTTAGATACTTAAAGGAACAGATGATCTTGGACTCTACTATCCAAGAAGTGATACATTCGAACTAAAAGGATATGCAGATGCAGATTATGCTGGAGATCTTGTAATAGGAAAAGCACCTCAGGTATGGCACAATTCCTTGGTCATAGTTTAGTTTCTTGGAGTACCAAGAAACAAAACACAGTTGCTTTATCCACTGCTGAAGCAGAATATGTAGCTGCTGCTGCATGTTGCTCTCAAATGCTTTGGATAAAACAACAACTTAGTGACTATGGAATAAACTTTGAATGTGTTCCTATTTATTGTGACAATACAAGTGCTATAGTATATCTAAAGATCCAGTGCATCATTCTAGAGTAAAGCATATACATATTAGACATCACTTTTTAAGAGAAAATGTGAAAAAGGTTTGATCAAACTTGAGTTTTGTCAAACTGATTATCAGATTGCTGATATCCTAACTAAGCCTTTGCAAAGAGATAGATATGAAAATTAAGGCTTGAGTTAGGCTTAATAAAAATTAAGTGATTGTTCCTATGTCAATTCCCCCATGTTTGAATCAATTTGAGTGACTTTGTGTGCTAAAAATAATTGTGTTTAATTGCCTAAGACCATTGCAAATTGGAATGTTGCAAAACATAACCATGAAGTCAAAGAAACTAAACAACTCACAAATGTCACATAATACTCCCCTTACTGTTCCTAAGGTCAAGAAACATGCATAGTATGAAGGATATTGATATGTAGCATTAGTTGTTCCTATAGCACAAGTTCCTTAGCATTTATTTTCTTTCAAAAATTAAAATTCATAAAAATCCGAAAAATCCGATAAAATCCAAAAATAAGGGGAACCAGTTTAATTAAATCTTGGTTCTTTTTATCTTTTCGTTTTCTTCCTTTTTATTTTTATTTTTTTTGCTTTATTTCTTTCCCGCGTGTCATAATTACTATTACATGCAAAACTTCCTTCTTCAATTCATCTACAGAAACCGTGTTCCTCTCAAACGCTTCATCTTCACCAAATCCGAAACCTCATCACACCCTTTGATACTCCATAAAAACCTCCAAACCTTCATAAACATGGCAAAAACTTCAAGAAACTCACCTTTTCCAACACCAAAAACAACCGACACTTCAAAAATGGAAATTTCTTCATCTCCAACTAAAACCCTTGAAACCGACATAATTCAAGAAAACCCCATAGAGGAACAGCAATTAGAATCTCCTAGAAGGAGCATGAGAAGAAGAAAATTGATTGGGGAAGAGATGAAGAAGAAACCCCGGAACAATCTCAGGGGAAGAAGAAGAAACTGCACCTGTTCCTTCCAAAGGAACTGTTTCTTCGTCTTCCAAGAAAAGGGTCGAACGAAGTGAATCTAGGTATGTCTTGGGCTTTTGCGTCGATTTAGAATGGGCAAATAAAATTGAATTTCTAGAATTAACTCCATTCTAAAGGAACAAGGCATGGAATTCTTGTTTGAATTCGCCTTTAATAATGCTCTTGTTCCTCTAGCTATGGACGAGTTTTGTGCAAATTTTGTTAATACTAATGGAACTTGCACAACTGAAGTTAGAGGCAAGAAAATAAGGTTTAATCAAGCAACTTTAAGCAAAGTATGGGAAGTTCCTTGCAAAGGAACTGATTTGTATTTTAAAAGGAAAGGAACTGTTTCCTTTCCAATTTTCCTCAAGACAAAATCTTAGAATATTTTGGAGGAACAGCTGGCCAAAACAAAACTTAACCATAATATACTCTCTCCCATTCACAAAGTACTGTTTAACTTGGTTTGGAGAGCACTCATTCCTCGAACTGAAAAGAGGAATGAAGTGGGTCTCTTGGATATGTGTTACATGTTTTGCTTGGCAACAACATACTTAATTTCCCTTCCCTCTTCATTCAACACTTAACCCATTATTGAAAACATTGTGTATTGGTACGGGCCTTGATAACTTCTTACTTCATCATTTTGAAGTAAGACTTACTGGTTGGACCACCATAGGGTCAAACAAGGGAACATTTGAATGAGAAGACCCTAAATGGACTTGGTTGTCTGTCCAAGAAGGTGTTCTCATTCAAGGAGAATGGCTTCCAGTTCCTCAGGAAAAAGAAAATGCCCAAACTGGACTTAGAAGAAGATATGATGTAATCTTGGATAACCCTGTTCCTAACCGGAGGAACCAAACCTAAGAGGCGCAAACACATTGCCACTAAGCCTAAACCCTCTGTTCCTTTGAGAGTGAGAAAGAGCACTCGTCGAAAAATTGCTCCTGTTCCTGTTCCTTCCAACGAGGACTCTCCTTTAGTCCTTTCGGATAATGAGGAACAGGTACCCTCTACTCTCAAGGAACCATACCTCCACCATCTCCCAAACTCTCTGTTCCTTTCACAAAATACCCTCCATTTCACCTTCGTCCTTCTCTGTTCCTTCAGTTTTGAGCAGTTGAAGGATGAAATAAAAGGCCAAATCCTTTTGCTTCCACCTCCACAACTCTTCCACCCACACCACCATTTCTTCCTCCCATTTATCACCCTTCACCTTCTGTTTCCATTCCTGGAACAGATGAGCCTTCCACTCAAACCTCCCTACCTTCACAACATCCCCATCTGCCTCTAGTTCCAAGGGTAAGGAACAGGAAAATCCGGATGACACTAACTGGGTTAATGAAGTCTGCCTTCCTGCACAACATATGATAAAATTTTACAATCATCTTCATTGGACTTTGGATGCCAAAACTGATACTATGTAAGTCTTATGAAGAAATTGAGTGATACCGTGGTTGCGCAGCAAAAGAAGATGGAACTATGGCTCGTACTTGGAGGAGCTGAAGGAACAGGTTGAATTAAATCATGGGGTGGTGATGAAAAAGTTGGAGGATGTGGTTGAAGAAGAAGTTGTCGAGGAACACCATTCCCCTTCTCTTTCTTAGTTTCTTTAAATTGTTGTTTTGTTGTTCCTGTTTCTTTCTTTAAGGAACACAACTTTTGTTTCTTCCTTTTTTCTTTTCTTTCTTTGTTTTGTTATGGAACAAGTGCTATATAATCAATGACTTTTGCTATATTGTCTATGTTTCTAAATGCTTTGCATAATTTCTTCCTTGGAATGGCTAGTATTATGTGATTGATGTTTGAGCAAGTTTACTCTTTGATTTTCTAACTTAACCACTAATGGTGCTTGCATATTGGTCTTAAGGTGTTAAATCAATTCATCAATTCATGCAGAGTCTATTCTTTTTGAGGATGACAAAGGGGGAAAAGGATTTAAGGAACAAACTGTACATAAACTTAAAAAATGAAAATTGAAAAAAAAAATTAAAAAATAAGGTAAATGAAAAATCAAAAATAGGTTAAGGTAAATGAAAAATCAAAACTTCAGTTACTCTCATAATTGTGTTTTATTTTTCATTTTCTTCTTTATGTTTTTATTTTCATTCACTTATATTATTTGTTATTTTCCTTAGTTTGTACCTTTGTTGTCATCATCAAAAAGGGGGAAATTGTTGAACCCTAGTTTTGATAATGACAAAGAAACAAAGGAACAAACTAAGTAGTGAACTAATGAATTATTTAAGTGTATGGTGTCTAAGGTATCAATGCAAGGAACTGGGAGAATACAAGTCAATGAAGAAGTCAAGAGAGGATTTCAAAGGCTAAGTAAAGAAGTTTCTATGTTGATACTGGAGCAAGCATTGGATCAAGAATAATAGAAGCTAGGCGTTTTATTTTCTAGTTCCAATGTAAAGGAACAAAGAAAGAATGGTAAGGAACTGTGGCAGAATATTTGAGAATGAACATTTGTTCTCTGTAAGGAACAAACTCAGTGGCACTTAGAAATATGTTAAAGGAACTGAACTAATAATAAGGAACTAGACTTAGGCGTGTACTTAGTATAACGTTAAAAGATAATGGAGTAAGTCATGCCTAGATTATAGGAAATTAGTTATTTCTAATTTCAAATGATAAAATCAGTTTTAAAAAGAAAATCTGTTTTGGAAAAATTTTATTTTTCGGAAAATAAGAAAATAAATATCCGGTTGTTAGAAAGATTTTATTTCAAAGATATTATTTTCTTAAAGATTAGAAATTCAGATTTAAAGATAAAAAGAGTTTATAAAAACTGATTTTCGGATAATGTAAGGAACTCCTATTATTTAGGAGTAATGGCTGCATTTTATCCACGTTCATTTATAGTTCATGGGATCATGGGACATGATGTAAAACGTGTTCCTTAGGGGAAGGAACATCATGGGTAAATGGATTAAAACGTGTACTCTAACATTAATCCCACGTTCTTCATGATTAACACTATAAATATAGAAGTCTAGATAAGTTCCAAATTGTGTCTGACTAAGTAATTAAGTGAGTTTAACTTATTAAGTGTCAGTGCCTTCATTCTCTCATAATAGCCATTTGTTCTTTGCCTTCTTACTCTAATTCCACTAAGCTTATTTCGATCAATTGTATTTTGGTTTTTGGGGTAAGGGAACTTTGAGTGAAGTTCTGTAAGAGAAAGGCTTTGAGTGAAGCTTGTATGTGTGAGAAAACTTCGAGTGAAGTTGAGAGGAACTGCTGTTAAGGGAACAGTGGTTCAGGAACTTGAGTTTAGGAACTCAAGGTAGGGCTCGAGTTAGAATTAGGTTGTAACAGAGTTGTTTGGCCTAATTAGTGAAAGTGTTGAGTTTAAAATCCCTAGTGGTCGAGGTTGTTTCTTCTTGTTGGGCCCAAGAAGTTTTTCCTCGTAAAAATCCCTTGTGTTCCTTTAGCTTGTTTATTCGTTTAAGTTTTAATTTCCGCAAAAAGTTACGTTTATTTCTACACCTACAATTCACCCCCCCTCTTGTAGTGTTCCTAGGGAAATAACAAGCACTTAAACTGCAGGCAATGCAACCAACAGAAGAAATGATTCACAAGGAGAAAGAAAAGAAGAATTTCAGCAACGGAAGCTTAGTTGAAGTGAGCAGTGACGAGGATGATTCACAAGGGGTACACTGGCTTTCATACTTATAGAGGCAGCCAGAGGAGGAAGAAGCTCCTTATGGAAGTGGAGCAGAAAATAATGACTTCGGGTATCACATTAGTCTTGTTTCTTGGGGTTTATCTTATTATTTGCGATACTCTAAATGTGATTAAGATCAAGTTCAGTTCATTGAGGAACCCTATCCTAGCTAAAAGATCAATTCATTTTGATTAGTAGAGTGACTAATCTATGTGGTTATGATCATGAAAACTGGAGGAATTCGCTTATTTCGAGTGAAGACCATAAAGAATGATGTTTCGTTTCCTTGAGCTGGTTCGTGATGGATGCATTGGCTAAGGCCAAGATACTTATAGATGCTCTTTAATGATGGGTGGTGGGTGGGCTGCATTTCTAAAGTCCTTGGTGACTCAAAATATTTAGTTTTGTTCCAGATTTTGTTGTGGAGTTTAAATTAGTGTACATGTAATTATATGAGATTTGTATTAGATTTTGTTCTAAGTATACTAGAATTTAGTTCTCGAATTATTTTTTCACTTGTATCTACATTTATTATCAATAATAATTGAATTGATTAATTTATTTGCCTTAATAAAAGAATATGGTATTTGCATCATTTGATATCTTATTACATTTAATATCAATTAATTAAAAGAAAAAGCTTCCAAGAGTAGGGTCTAGAAAAAACGGTCGCTAATTAGCGACTGCTTAAGACGGTCGCTAATTAGCGACTGCCTAAGGGTCGCTAATTAGCGACTGTCTGTCTTTGGCGGTCGCTAATTTGCGTCTCCGATGAAGCGGTCGCTAAATTCGAAATAACGGACGCTAAATATTTAAGCGGACGCTATTTGGAGAATTAGCGACCAAGGGTTTTGCATCAACCGTTTAGCGTCCGTCGGCATACGCTAATATATTTAGCGTCCGATTCCGTGTTTTTAGCGTCTGATTTTGCGGACGCTAAAGTCTGACATTCTTGTTGTGCAAATCCTCCATGATAAGTACGCCAATGTAGTCTTACCAACTGGGGGTGGAAACAGAGATAATGGTGAGTTCCAGGGAGTTTGGTTAGCCAGTATTCTTCATTTTGGCACCAAGTTAATGTATATAGAAATAGATGGAGCCCAAAGGGGTGGGGATTCCATTGATATTGACCTACCTAGCCCAGTATCCACAACTTCTTCAGTTGATAGCATGGGATGTGAAGGTTCATCTGAGCCTGATAGCCCATAATATACCCCTCGAGAATACCCAGGCCAATATGATTATATGGCTATTGACGAGTTGGAGAATGTTATTGAGGCGGGCTACCCAGAGTTTGAAGTCTCCAGTAACCAAAGGAATATATAGTTTTGTTTCGGCCATGAAACGACCTAGTTGTCTTAAGAATATGTTGATACACTCAAATGTTCTAGTAGTTGTTATGAATAGGCCTCATATTTGGCCATGATGTACGAAATATGTGATTGTTATATTTTGAACTAGTTATACTGGCATGGTTATTTATTGAATTGTTTGGTAGATATACAGTTATTCTCTGAATGTCTATATATGTATATTTACTCAAACACTTTTACTCCTAGCAGAATGGCATAAAGAAGGAGAAGGAGCATGGGTTCTATAGTTAGAAGGCTAGCAAAGATCACTGAAAACATCACTCAAGTGATAGCTAATCAAGAAACCAAGCAGAGTGAGACTAATAGTTTTGGTGAGGTCTTTAAGAGGGTAGCAGCTGTCAAACCTCCGACTTACCATGGGAAAGAGGACCCAGCAAGCTTAGAAAACTGGATCCGAGAATTTGATAAGCTTTTTGATGCCATAGTGTGTCCTGAAAACCTTAGAGTTAATAATGCTGTTTATTATTTGAGAGATGAGGCAGACCTATGGTGGAAACAACGAAAAGATGATCTTTTAGAGGATCCGAACTTTGGGTGGGACGAGTTTAAAGAAGTCCTGAGGACTAAGTTTTATCCTGCGTACTTAAGGAAGCAAAAGGCTATGGAGTTCACCAATCTGAGAATGGGGACTATGTCTGTTAATGAGTATTATAGCAAATTTTTGGAGTTGATGAGGTTCGCACCTGAGATAGTACCATCTGAGACTTTAAAGGCCCAAAGGTTTGAGCAAGGGTTAACCTTAACTCTCCAAAGTAAGCTGGGAGGAGTAACTTTTGAGACTCTTGATGAAATTTATGGTAGAGCTGCTCACTTATATGGGATTAAAGGAAGAGAGATTGAAGGGACTTCCTCTGGGGAAAAGAGGAAGTATAACAACAATGGGAACCAACAAATTGGAGATAAGAAGCCTAAGCCCAATGGTGGATTTAGCCAAACTGAGAAAGACAATAGGTATCCTAGTCGGAAGCCTAATGGGAACCAAGGAAATGGGAAGAAAGCTGATAGAACTTTTTTCTGCAAAAGGTGTGATAAGAACCACCCTGGAAAAGATTGTCAAGGCAACTTGGTGACATGCCATTATTGTCAAAATTGGGGCACCTGAATAGAGTGCTTTAGAAAAGCTGGTGGAGAACCTGCAGTCAAACCTGACCCGAGTAGTAAGGCACCTCAGAATGATCAACAGAAGTTAGCTTCTTCCAATGCTGGTGTTAAACCAGGGATGGGAAATCAGTCTAAAGGCAGAGTTTTCATCATGAACCACCGTGAGGCTCAGAATGTTTCTGAGGTAGTAGTTGGAACCTTTTTCATAAATTCGTATCTGTCAAAGTGTTATTTGATTCAGGAGCATCTCATTCATTTATTTCTAGCACTTTAGTAGAAAAGCTCCAGTTAAGCAGTCCAGTGTCTATTTCATTAGAAATTGCATTGCCATCAGGGGAAATGTTTAATTGTACTAGGTTGCATAGTCAAGTACCTTTAGTGATAGTTGGGGTGAACTTTCCATCCGACTTAGTTGAGTTTGATCTGTCAGACCTCGATGTGGTTTTGGGGATGAATTGGTTGGGAAGATTCAAGGCTCAGATTGATTGTGAGGCCAGAAGGTGTCCTTAGTCGGTCCAAGAAAGAAAGGGTGACTTATAGGAAGCTTGGGAAGGAGAAGGGAATGAAGATAGTGTCTGCGATGAGAATTCAATTTATGTGAAGAAGGGGTGTCCGTTATTCTTATGTGGAGTTCAGAGGATTGAAAAGGAAGATGAGAATAGGGAGATCCCAGTCGTATCTGAGTTTCCTGATGTGTTTCCTGAAGAGATACCGGGTGTGCCACCGGTTAGGGATCTTGAGTTCACCATAGACTTGATGCCAGGAACCGGACCTATTTCAAAGGCTCCGTATAGAATGGCTCCAGCTGAGATGAAAGAGTTAAAAGTTCAGTTGGAGGAGTTATTGGAAAAAGGGTATATAAGACCTAGTTCGTCTCCTTGGGGTGCACCTGTATTGTTCGTGAAAAAGAAGGATGGTAGTTTGAGGTTGTGCATTGATTATCGGGAGTTGAACAATGTGACGATCAAGAATAAGTATCCGCTTCCGAGAATTGATGATTTATTTTACCAGTTGAAAGGAGCGGGAATTTTCTCGAAGATAGATTTGAGGTCAGGTTATCACCAATTGAGGATTGCTGAGGGTGATATTCCTAAGACTGCGTTTAGGACGCGGTATGGTCACTATGAGTTTACAGTGATGCCGTTTGGTCTGACCAATGCACCTGCAGTGTTCATGGATTTGATGCATAGGGTTTCAGGCCATACTTGGATAAATATGTGGTTGTGTTTATAGATGATATTTTGATATATTCAAAGGATAGGAGTTGTCATGAGCTGCATTTGAGGGAAGTTTTGTCCACCCTAAGAGAGCATAAGTTGTACGCCAAGCTCTCTAAGTGTGAGTTTTGGTTGGATGAGGTTGCATTTTTAGGACATGTTATCTCAAAGGAAGGAGTTTCGGTGGATCCTACTAAGATTCAAGCGGTGCGCGAATGGCCAACACCGAAGACGTGTTGATATAAGGAGTTTCCTTGGGTTAGCTGGTTACTATCGAAGATTTGTAAAGGATTTCTCAAAGATATCGAGACCAATGACTAGCCTGATGAAGAAAGAATGTAAGTTTGTTTGGACTCCAGAGTGTGAGGAAGCTTTTTCGCGTTGAAGGAAAGGTTGACTACAACACCTGTTTTGGCTCTACCTGATGAAAGCCAGCAGTATGATGTTTATAGTGATGCTTCGAAATTTGGGTTAGGGTGTGTATTGATGCAGAACCGGAAGGTCATCGCTTATGCTTCTAGGCAGTTAAAACCATATGAGGTGAATTATCCAACCCATGATCTGGAATTAGCTGCAATAGTGTTTGCTTTGAAGATATGGCGACACTACTTGTATGGGGCAACGTGTAAGTTGTACACGGATCATAAGAGCTTAAAGTATATTTTCACTCAGAAGGAGTTGAACATGAGGCAGAGGAGGTGGTTGGAGTTGATCAAGGATTATGATCTGGAGATCCAGTATCATGAAGGGAAAGCTAATGTTGTTGCTGATGCATTGAGTCGAAAGTCGAGTCATTCAGTTAATGCAATGGTGCTGCCAAGTCAGTTATGTGTCGAGTTTCAGAAAATGTCATTGGAGTACTAGAAGAAGGCGGTGTTGAAGAATTATTGGGTTCTTTGTCAATTCAACCCTCAATCTATGATGAGATTAGGGAAGGTCAATCAAAGGATGAAAAGTTAGAAAAGATTCGAGAGAAGATCCGGGATGGTCAGGTGTCGGATTTCCAGATAGCCGATGATGGAAGTATTCGGTTCAAGGGGAGGTGGTGTATACCAAGTGGAAATTAATGGAAGAAGCTCATAGCTCACCTTATTCAGTACACCAGGTGGTGATAAGTTGTATAAGGACATGAAGAAAAAACGTTCTGGTGGCCAAACATGAAGCGAGAGGTAGCAGAGTTCGTGGCTAAGTGTCTCACATGCCAAAAGGTCAAGTTTGAGCACAAGAGGATGCAAGGGAAGGTTCAACCTTTGGATATTCCGAGTTGGAAATGGGATTCTATATCAATGGATTTAGTGTCTGCATTACCAAGAGCTAAGGCTGGAAATGATACAATTTGGTAGTGGTAGATCGTCTAACTAAATCTGCAACTTTCATACCTATGAAGAATACTTGGTCGATGGATCAATTGGCTAAAGCATATGTGAAGTGGGTGGTGAAATATCATGGTGTGCCTAAGGACATTGTTTCCGATCGTGATTCACGATTCTTGTCCAACTTTTGGCAGAGTTTGCAGAAGGCTTTGGGTACTAATTTGTTAATGAGTACAAGCTTTTCATCCGGCTACAGACAGGCAAACAGAACGAACAATTCAGACTTTAGAAGATATGTTGCGATCTTGTGTTATGGAGTATCAGGGTTCGTGGGAGGATTTCTTGGATTTAATAGAATTTTCCTACAACAACAGTCATCATGCAAGTATTGGTATGGCTCCGTTTGAGGCTTTGTATGGTCGGAAGTGTAGAAGTCCAGTCTGCTGGAATGATATTAGTGAAATCGTGGTGCTTGGACCCGAGTTCCTCAAGAGACGGTGAAGCAGGTGAAAGTGATTCAAGAAAAGATCAAAGCAGCTCAAGATCGCAGAAGAGTTATGCTGATTTGAAGCGAAGGGATGAAGAGTTTCAGGTTGGGGAGAAGGTATTGTTGAAAATATCTCCAATGAAAGGGGTGATGCGATTTGGGAAGAAGGGAAAGTTAAGCCCAAAGTATATCGGGCCATATGAGGTGTTAAAGAAGATCGGAAAGAGTGGCATATAAGTTGAATTTGCCAAATGATTTAAGTCGAGTCCATGATGTTTTCCATATATCTCAGTTAAGGAAGTATATTCCGGATGTGTCTCATGTGCTGCAACCTGAGACCATTGAATTAGATGATAGTTTGACTTACGAGGAAAAACCCTGTAAGAATCCTTGATAGTAAAGTTAGAAGTACTCGGACTAAGGATGTAAGATTAGTCAAAGTATTATGGTCAAACCATCAGACTGAGGAAGCAACATGGGAAGAAGGCGGATATGCGCAAGAAATATCCGGCGTTGTTTTCGATGTTAGTTGTCGAGTTACGGGGTCGTAACTCCTTTTAAGGGGGTAGAATGCGATAGAGTTTCGCGCTTTTACTATAGTTATTACATTTTAGCATATTTTTGAGTCATTATATGCATTTTAGACATGAGCATTTGAGTTAGAAACTACAATTTTAAATTTTAATCCATTTTTGGAAAGTGATTATGACTTTTTGTCTTGAGTTTCGAGGTCGAAACTTCTTTTAAGGGGGGTAGACTGTAATACCCCATATTTTCAAGTATTTATTTAGATAATTAAAATATTTATTTTCTAAAATAAATATTTTAAGCAAAGGGTATTTTAGCAATTTCACTCGTTTTAAATTATTTTGGCGGAAGATGGCGCCAAAATTGGATTTGTTAAACTTTTGGTTTTAAATCCTAGTCAAAATTATTCAAAAAACCAAAAAAAAAAAAAAAAAAAATAATTTTTTTAGGCCATTATTTTTGACGGGATTGTGAAGTAAATGGGGAGTTTTGTTTTCCAAATTTATGATGAAGGTTACAAATCTTGGTTTAATCTCCTAATTTATGGTGAAGGTTACAAACTCTTTAATTTTGAAAATTAAGTACTACCTATTCTACTCCTATTTATACCCTACATCTTTAGCCATCTTTTCCACACAAAAACTTTGGAGAATCCATACTTCAAGGTTCTTCTTTCTCTTCTTATCTATTCTAGTTTTATATTTCTTATTCAAGTTCTAATTTTCTTTGGGTTAAGAAAAGAAAAAGATTTTCCATGTTTCTTACTCAAAAATATTATGCTCATGATAGGTTATTCATGTTTACATTCATGATTAAGTTCATGTGATAAGTTACTTATTAGATTTTTATTATTGGTTTGTTAGGAGATCGTTCAAGATTAAGACTAAGTGGAGATACTAGTTACTTTTGTGCAAGATCAAGGTACGTTATGTAGCTAGATCTTTTAAAATGTGGTTTATATGATAAAGTTGTTTATTGATTTTATTGGTTGGATTGGTTTAGAAATTTGGTTTAAAATGGTTACAATGTTTTATTATTCACTCTTGAAAGTGAAAAGAAGGAATGATTTTATCAATCATTTTATATAGAAGTTTTGTTATCCTTTTTGGAAAATTAAATTATTTTTACAAGGAAAGGTTGATTGGTTTTTATGAACTTTGAATGTTCAAAAAGTTGTTTATGAGGAAAGGAGGTTTATTCATGACTTACAAGTCATATTATTATTATTTCCGCTTGATTAATATCAAGAGATTCAAAGTCCACTTGTTGGCAATTATAGTTACCCCTTGATATAGCTCCGTGATGGGATGACTAGCTTGGGGGGTGTGCACACTTAGCAAAATAGAAGGGGAGATAAGAAGAGGAATTGTTTTCAGGATTATTTTTAATCCAAGTTGTTTGGAAAGAGTTTATTCTTAAAAGGTTATTCTTGAATTACTATTCAAGTGTTTGGAAAGAGTTTGTTCTTAAAAGGTTGTTCTTGAATTACTATTCAAGTGTTTGGAAAGAGTTTGTTCTTAAAATGTTATTCTTGGAATTAATATTAAGTGTTTGAAAATGGTTTATTCTTGAATTATTGGTGATGGAGTTTTCGAAATGAAAAATTGTTACGAACTAACAAATGTGTTACTTATCTAGTACATTTCGTACTCAGTTTTATACTGACACGTATTTTCTCTTTCCTATTTGGCTTTGCCCTGTTTACCTTTTTGGTAAGCAGATTTGGAGGTGAATTTTGGATGTGCATGGGAGCATACTAGGAAGAGGATCTTCACCTAGATTAGAGTGTTTCATTTATTTTGAGTATTGAGACAATATTTACTTTTATTAATAAAGAAGTATTATTATTTTTGGTTAAAGTCTTCCGCTGCAAGTTATTTTGGTTAGTTAGTAGTTGGTTGCCGAAAGCGTGTTAGTCACGTGGCGGTAATACTCCTAAATTACTCAAATGTTATTTATTAAACTATTTATTTAAAAGTCAGTAATTTGGGGGTATTACACCCCCACCCCACTCCCACCATCCCCTACTGATTTTCACACCCCACCCCACTGGATTTTCGCACCCACTAATTTTCAAATGCGAAATATATCGAATTTTCGCAGCTTTGACCCCCACCACCACTGATTTTTGCACCCCACCCCACTGGCTTTCGCACCCAAACAGTTCTAGGAAATCGACGAGGAAGGGAGATGGGTGCGAAAATCAATGATGGTGGGGGTCAGAGGTGCAAAAATTCGATATATTTCGTATTTGTAACTCAGTAAGGTGCGAAAATCCGGGGGAGTGGGGTGCGAAAATCAGTGGGGTGGTGGTCTGAGTTACGAAAATCGAAGGGGTTTGAGGCGCGGGGGTGGGGGTGGGGGTAGGGAAGGGGGTTGGTGAGGTTGTGGGGGTGGGTGCTTGTGAGGTTGCGGGGGTGGGGGAAGGAGGGTGGGGCTGCGGTGGTTGTGGAGGGGGGTAGGCTGGTGGGGGTGGGGTTTTGTTGGGGGGAGGGGCTGGTGGGGCTGAGGTTGGGTTGGTGGCCGAGGGATGGGTAGGGAGAGAGATAGTTAGGGTTAATTAGGGGTTAGGGTTACAGTTAAGTTAGTTAATTAGGATTAAAGGGGGCTTTGGGGGTAAATGACTAACGGAGTTTAACGTTATTAGTCATTAAGGGTAAGTGAACTTATTTTTTGAAGAAAGATGGGTATATGGCCGGTGAATGTCAAAAGTCGAAAGGGTATTTTTTAAAAATTTGTTTTATCATGTCATTAGCATATCAATATCAGCGTATTCCTGATATTAACATATTAATATTAGTGTATTGGTGATATTAGCATGTTTTGTTAATATTAGTTAATAATTTATTTTTATTCGTAATTAGTCATTATTGCGTGCTAATAGTGAGAAATTATATTATAATAAATGATTAATTATTATGCAACAATTTACTAACGAGTGTCGACTATTAGTGATCAATTTTTGCAATTCAACAGTTATCTATGAACTACATATAAATCAAATTCAACTAACTAAACTTCACTTCTACAATTTTCAACACAAATGGACATACCTTAATTGCAAAGAATGTGATGGAGATGTTGATTTTGCTTCAGTGAGGAAGAGGGAGAAGGAGGAAGTACTACTTGCTATTTCTACAAGAAGAAGCTGCTAATACCTTTGTTTTAATTTCTACCGTTGAAATTTTCTATTTCCTTCTATTTACTCAACCTCCTTTTTACTTTTTCCTTGAAATTACTAAAATGCCTCTGATATGGGCAACTATCAGCCCATATCGAATATGGGCAAATCAATGCTCCCCTACATATACCCTCCTCCCACCTCTCATCCTTACTTTCACTCTCTCCTTCACTAGTTCTCATCCAACCATCAACACAACCACCAACCTTGAACACAACCACCATTAAGAGCACCACTACCAACCTTCAACACAACCAGAACTAAAACCACCACAACCACTACCACCATCAGCAATCGTCACCGGCGCAGGCCACCACAAACGCCACTCTCACGAACCATCAACACCAACATCACCTTCAACACCGCCACCACACCTTGAATATAGTTCAAGGTGACTTTACGAACATCTCCACCTTAAAAACGCTTGAGTTAACCGGATACGAAGAGCGTGGGCGCAAGGAACAAGGTGAAAGAGTGCAGTGACAGAGGGTACTCAACTAAGATTAGATGTAAAATTTGACTGAAAAAAATGGTTGGAAGTTGAATTTCGTTCCCCGCCCAAAAAGTTTTTTTGTCTCCTCCATAGAGGAAATTAATAATTTTTTTAGTTTCCTCCACGAAAGAAATGATAAGTATCTTCGTTTTCTCCATGGAAGAAATAGAATAATTGTATGTTCCTCTATGGAGGAGACAAAAAACCTATTTGGTTAAGTGCGTGGCAAATTTGTTTTATTTTCGGTTTCTATTTTAGTGAATTATATGACGTATAATAGTTTGATTTGAGTAAATTATAAAAATAATTAAATTTATGTTATAATCGCGTCTAATAGTGAATTATTACGAATAATATTAGCATGTTAATAATCATATAATGTTTCAAATGTAGTGATAATAGTGAATAAATTATTAGATTTTTATTATTGGTTTGTTAGGAGATCGTTCAAGATTAAGACTAAGTGGAGATACTAGTATACTTTTTGTGCATGATCAAGGTACTTTATGTAGCTAGATCTTTTAAAATGTGGTTTATATGATAAAGTTGTTTGCAAAGAGTTTATTCTTAAAAAGGTTATTCTTGAATTACTATTCAAGTGTTTGGAAAGAGTTTGTTCTTAAAAGGTTATTCTTGGAATTATTATTAAGTGTTTGAAAATGGTTTATTCTTAAAGAGTTATTCTTGAATTATTGTTGATGGAGTTTTCGAAATGAAAAATTGTTACGAACTAACAAATATGTTACTTATCTAGTACATTTCGTACTCAATTTTATACTGACACGTATTTTCTCTTTCCTATTTGGCTTTGCCCTGTTTACCTTTTTGGTAAGCAGATTTGGAGGTGAATTTTGGATGTGCATGGGAGCATACTAGGAAGAGGAGCTTCACCTAGATTAGAGTGTTTCATTTATTTTGAGTATTGAGACAATATTTACTTTTATTAATAAGGAAGTATTATTATTTTTGGTTAAAGTCTTCCGCTGCAAGTTATTTTGGTTAGTTAGTAGTTGGTTGCCGAAAGCGTGTTAGTCACGTGGCGGTAATACTCCTAAATTACTCAAATATTATTTATTAAACTATTTATTTAAAAGTGAGTAATTTGGGGGTATTACAAAGTGGTATCAGTTTTTCAGGTCTTGAAAAGATCAAAGTTGAACATTAAAATTGATGGGTAGACATAAGATGGGCCTTTAGAGTTTCGTATTTGCATTCTAAATTATTTTTGTTAAGTTTTTATTTTTTTCTTTTTGACGATTTGTACAGATGCATCTTGCTAAGTGCCACAAAAAGGTATATATATATTTATATTTTTTTTTTGGAAAGATGAAGGGTGTAGATATGTTGGGGTGACAAGCTCTGTCTAGGATTAGGAAGGCTCTCCCCGACGCTGTGGGTAACTTCCTTACCTGGGAGCTATAATCACCTTGGCTATTCTATATCTTGAAATCAAATACACTTTAAAATTTTTGAAATAAATATTTTAAGCCATAGTGGTGCATTTAGTGCAAATCTTGGACCATTTTTTTTTTTTAGTTAACATATATTAGTATTACTTTTATGATGTTGTTCTTGTAACATCTTAATTCTTTTTACTTTTATATGATTGTTGTTGGAAGTAGAGGAAAAAGTTTATGTTATTCCCTATGTATGGGATAACCAAGGAGGTCATGCTGCATTGGCCAGCAAATAGTAGTATTATGTATTATATTTCTTTTAATGAGTAATTTTGTTAACAGATGATTAACCATATGAGGGACATGTATTACTCTGAAGAACTCCTTTTGGAAGGAAAAACGGTCCCTGATTTTATAAATGATATTGTTGAGGCCAGTGGTATTAATGCATTTGACTGGGAGCCATGGGTCAGTGAGGAACCCTACCCAATTCTGTTAGCCTTAATTCACCTTCCTCAAACACCCAAATACCAACACAACAAGAATCTGTCGTTTTAGCGTCTGCATTTAGACATTATTACATATTAGATCAACATAAATGGTGAGTGAGCTAATATAGACTATAGATTAAGTTAAATTGCTTTTGATTATAAGTAGATCAATACAAGCATACTCATGATCAATGATCTTCTCAGGTGCCTTTTTGTCAGAGTTCTTGCATATCTTTGGGAATTGCATGCCTTTCAAAATCTCTGCTACATCTGAGTTCCTCTTCAACTCATCTCCTTCTTTCTGTCCTCAAGCCAAGTGAGAACATACAAAGCACAAGCTTGTTTAATTTCAACTACACAAAACCTTTGTTCCACAACCAATAGAGACATAGACACCACTTCTTGATATCGAAACAAATGCAAACAAAAGTGAATTTAACTTCAGAAAGACAACAAAAGAGATTTGTCATAATATTAGCAGGATTCAGCATATTTCCACATGCTTGAATATTTGTTGCAGTTGTGAATAGGGATGATTAGCACGAGTTTTGACATAATACTTGGTAAATCCATAGCCCAAGCGTTTATCAATTTTTTTCAAGATCTTCCGCAGACCTATAGCATTCATTTCAACAAAATAGAATGCTTCTCGTACTTCAGACACATCAAGAATGCTTCTCTACTGAAATTATTTCCGATGAATGTTTTGTGGGTAATTAATCAAAACTTTATGTTTGATCCGAATATCAATCCGAGAAGAACGAAAAAAAAA
This sequence comes from Beta vulgaris subsp. vulgaris, assembly GCF_026745355.1. NCBI lineage: Eukaryota > Viridiplantae > Streptophyta > Magnoliopsida > Caryophyllales > Amaranthaceae > Beta > Beta vulgaris. The sequence goes on along the minus strand of NC_079206.1, from coordinate 40,046,738 downwards.
ACGAAAAACTGATTTCCAAATAAGACGAAATTCATGCCCATAAAAAACGAAAAATCATGCCCAAAAACCAGATCTGGAAACAACATTCATAAAACAAGAAACAACTCAAAATCTCAGAAAAATCAAAAGATGAAAACCGAAAAACCAAAGACATAAAACCCAAAATTGCGAAATTGTAAAATTGAATAACCAAATCGAAAATATAAACACACAAAATCAATATCTCATAAAACAGAAAACTCAAAAAAATAAAGAAAAATCGAAAAACAACAAAAATTAAAAAGTCTTAGGGAATTCAGATCTAGGAAAAACCAAAAAACCAAGTACAAGAAAACGCAAAAAGAAATTAAAAAAACAAATAAAATCGAGAAAATGACAGCTTTGAATTAATCTAGCCTGTAATCCTGGAAAATTGAGTATTCTCTCCCTAGTGAGTAATAATGAAACTATTGAGTATTGACCACCTATTTTGTTCAACAAGCAAGGCTTCGGAGCGGTTGTGGGAGCCATATCTCGCAATCTTGCAGATCTCAGGACCACCAAGAAAGCTACGTATCGATATATGATCAACCAGTTCTTCATCTCCAGGTCTCACACAGACATCTAAACTTAAGTGTTTTCATTGTTTCTTGTTTTTCAACATTCTTTGAACAATTAATTTCATGAATAATTTGTATTTATATAGAATTATCCTGATTGCTATGGTTTAAATTTTTTATATTGTTAGCTTTGAAACATTTACTAGAACTCCTTTCATGCATATTTGCATGCACTTATGTGCTCGTTTACTTAATCTCCCCTACTTTTCATGCTTATTTAGGTAACGATTAGCACTTAAACTGCAGGCAGTGCAAACAACAGAAGAAATGATTCACAAGGAGAAAGAAAAGAAGAATTTCATCAACGGAAGCTTAGTTGAAGTGAGCAGTGACGAGGATGATTCACAAGGGGTAAACTGGCTTTGATACTTATAGAGGCAGCCAGAGGAGGGAAGAAGCTCCTTATGGAAGTGGAGCAGAAAATAATGACTTCGGGTATCACATTAGTCTTGTTTCTTGGGGTTTATCTTATTATCTGCGATACTCTAAATGTGATTAAGATCAAGTTCAGTTCATTGAGGAACCCTATCCTAGCTAAAAGATCAATTCATTTTGATTAGTAGAGTGACTAATCTATGTGGTTATGATCATGAAAACTGGAGGAATTTGCTTATTTCGAGTGAAGACCATAGAGAATGATGATTTCGTTTCCTTGAGCTGGTTCGTGATGGATGCATTGGCTAAGGCCAAGATACTTATAGATGCTCTTTATAATGATGGGTGGCGGGTGGGCTGCATTTCTAAAGTCCTTGGTGACTCAAAATATTTAGTTTTGTTCCAGATTTTTGTTGTGGAGTTTAAATTAGTGTACATGTAATTATATGAGATTTGTATTAGATTTTGTTCTAAGTATACTAGAATTTAGTTCTCGAATTATTTTTTCACTTGTATCTACATTTATTATCAATAATAATTGAATTGATTAATTTATTTGCCTTAATAAAAGAAGTATGGTATTTGCATCATTTGATATCTTATTACATTTAATATCAATTAATTAAAAGAAAAAAGCTTCCAAGAGTAGGGTCTAGAAAAAACGGTCGCTAATTAGCGACTGCTTAAGACGGTCGCTAATTAGCGACTGCCTAAGCGGTCGCTAATTAGCGTCTGTCTTTGGCGGTCGCTAATTTGCGTCTCCGATGAAGCGGTCGCTAAATTCGAAATAACGGACGCTAAATATTTAAGCGGACGCTATTTGGAGAATTAGCGACGAAGGGTTTTGCATCAACCGTTTAGCGTCCGTCGGCAGACGCTAATATATTTAGCGTCCGATTCCGTGTTTTTAGCGTCTGATTTTTGCGGACGCTAAAGTCTGACATTCTTGTTGTGCAAATCCTCCATGATAAGTACGCTAATGTAGTCTTACCAACTGGGGAGTGGAACAGAGATAATGGTGAGTTCCAGGGAGTTTGGTTAGCCAGTATTCTTCATTTTGGCACCGAGTTAATGTATATAGAAATAGATGGAGCCCAAAGGGGTGGGGATGCCATTGATATTGACCTACCTAGCCCAGTATCCACAATTTCTTCAGTTGATAGCATGGGATATGAAGGTTCATCTGAGCATGATAGCCCATAATATACCCCTCGAGAATACCCAGGCCAATATGATTATATGGCTATTGACGAGTTGGAGAATGTTATTGAGGCGGGCTACCCAGAGTTTGAAGTCTCCAGTAACCAAAGGAATATATAGTTTTGTTTCGGCCATGAAACGGCCTAGTTGTCTTAAGAATATGTTGATACACTCAAATGTTCTAGTAGTTGTTATGAATAGGCCTCATATTTGGCCATGATGTACGAAATATGTGATTGTTATATTTTGAACTAGTTATACTGGCATGGTTATTTATTGAATTGTTTGGTAGATAGACAGTTATTCTCTGAATGTCTATATATGTATATTTACTCAAACACTTTTACTCCTAGCAGAATGCAGAAATAAAGAGAAGGAGTATGGGTTCTATAGTTAGAAGGCTAGCAAAGATCACTGAAAATATCACTCAAGTGATAGCTAATCAAGAAACCAAGCAGAGTGAGACTAATAGTTTTGGTGAGGTCTTTAAGAGGCTAGCAGCTGTCAAACCTCCGACTTACCATGGGAAAGAGGACCCAGCTAGCTTAAAAAATTGGATCCGAGAATTTGATAAGCTTTTTGATGCCATAGTGTGCCTTGAAAACCTTAGAGTTAATAATGCTGTTTATTATTTGAGAGATGAGGCAGACCTATGGTGAAACAAAGAAAAGATGATCTTTTAGAGGATCCGAACTTTGGGTGGGACGAGTTTAAAGAAGCCTGAGACTAAGTTTTATCCTGCGTACTTAAGGAAGCAAAAGGCTATGGAGTTCACCAATCTGAGAATGGGGACTATGTCTGTAATGAGTATTATAGCAAATTTTTGGAGTTGATGAGGTTCGCACCTGAGATAGTACCATCTGAGACTTTAAAGGCCCAAAGGTTTGAGCAAGGGTTAACCTTAACTCTCCAAAGTAAGCTGGGAGGAGTAACTTTTGAGACTCTTGATGAAATTTATGGTAGAGCTGCTCACTTATATGGGATTAAAGGAAGAGAGATTGAAGGGACTTCCTCTGGGGAAAAGAGGAAGTATAACAACAATGGGAACCAACAAATTGGAGATAAGAAGCCTAAGCCAATGGTGGATTTAACCAAACTGAGAAAGACAATAGGTACCTAGTCGGAAGCCTAATGGGAACCAAGGGAATGGGAAGAAAGTTGAGAGAACTTTTTTCTGCAAAAGGTGTGATAAGAACCACCCTGGAAAAAAGGCAACTTGGTGACATGCCATTATTGTCAGAAATTGGGCACCGTGAATAGTGCTTTAGAAAAGCTGGTGGAGAACCTGCAGTCAAACCTGACCCGAGTAGTAAGGCACCTCAGAATGATCAACAGAAGTTAGCTTCTTCCAATGCTGGTGTTAAACCAGGGATGGGAATCAGTCTAAAGGCAGAGTTTTCTCATGAACCCCGTGAGGCTCAGAATGTTTCTGAGGTAGTAGTTGGAACCTTTTTCATTAATTCCGTTTGTCAAAGTGTTATTTGATTCAGGAGCATCTCATTCATTTATTTCTAGCACTTTAGTAGAAAAGCTCCTACATTAAGTGTCCAGTGTCTATTTCATTAGAAATTGCATTGCCATCAGGGGAAATGTTTAATTGTACTAGTTGCATAGTCAAGTACCTTTAGTGATAGTTGGGGTGAACTTTCCATCCGACTTAGTTGAGTTTGATCTTGTCAGACCTCGATGTGTTTTGGGGATGGATTGGTTGGGAAGATTCAAGGCTCAGATTGATTGTGAGGCCCGAAGGTGTCCTTAGTCGGTCCTAAGAAAGAAAGGGTGACTTATAGGAAGCTTGGGAAGGAGAAGGGAATGAAGATAGTGTCTGCGATGAGAATTCAATCTTATGTGAAGAAGGGGTGTCCGTTATTCTTATGTGGAGTTCAGAGGATTGAAAAGGAAGATGAGAATAGGGAGATCCCAGTCGTATATGAGTTTCCTGATGTGTTTCCTGAAGAGATACCGGGTGTGCCACCGGTTAGGGATCTTGAGTTCACCGTAGACTTGATGCCAGGAACCGGACCTATTTCAAAGGCTCCGTATAGAATGGCTCCAGCTGAGATGAAAGAGTTAAAAGTTCAGTTGGAGGAGTTATTGGAAAAAGGGTATATAAGACCTAGTTCGTCTCCTTGGGGTGCACCTGTATTGTTCGTGAAAAAGAAGGATGGTAGTTTGAGGTTGTGCATTGATTATCGGGAGTTGAACAATGTGACGATCAAGAATAAGTATCCGCTTCCGAGAATTGATGATTTATTTTACCAGTTGAAAGGAGCGGGAATTTTCTCGAAGATAGATTTGAGGTCAGGTTATCACCAATTGAGGATTGCTGAGGGTGATATTCCTAAGACTGCGTTTAGGACGCGGTATGGTCACTATGAGTTTACAGTGATGCCGTTTGGTCTGACCAATGCACCTGCAGTGTTCATGGATTTGATGCATAGGGTTTCAGGCCATACTTGGATAAATATGTGGTTGTGTTTATAGATGATATTTTGATATATTCAAAGGATAGGAGTTGTCATGAGCTGCATTTGAGGGAAGTTTTGTCCACCCTAAGAGAGCATAAGTTGTACGCCAAGCTCTCTAAGTGTGAGTTTTGGTTGGATGAGGTTGCATTTTTAGGACATGTTATCTCAAAGGAAGGAGTTTCGGTGGATCCTACTAAGATTCAAGCGGTGCGCGAATGGCCAACACCGAAGAGCTGTTTGATATAAGGAGTTTCCTTGGGTTAGCTGGTTACTATCGAAGATTTGTAAAGGATTTCTCAAAGATATCGAGACCAATGACTAGCCTGATGAAGAAAGAATGTAAGTTTGTTTGGACTCCAGAGTGTGAGGAAGCTTTTTCGGCGTTGAAGGAAAGGTTGACTACAACACCTGTTTTGGCTCTACCTGATGAAAGCCAGCAGTATGATGTTTATAGTGATGCTTCGAAATTTGGGTTAGGGTGTGTATTGATGCAGAACCGGAAGGTCATCGCTTATGCTTCTAGGCAGTTAAAACCATATGAGGTGAATTATCCAACCCATGATCTTGAATTAGCTGCAATAGTGTTTGCTTTGAAGATATGGCGACACTACTTGTATGGGGCAACGTGTAAGTTGTACACGGATCATAAGAGCTTAAAGTATATTTTCACTCAGAAGGAGTTGAACATGAGGCAGAGGAGGTGGTTGGAGTTGATCAAGGATTATGATCTGAGATCCAGTATCATGAAGGGAAAGCTAATGTTGTTGCTGATGCATTGAGTCGAAAGTCGAGTCATTCAGTTAATGCAATGGTGCTGCCAAGTCAGTTATGTGTCGAGTTTCAGAAAATGTCATTGGAGGTACTAGAAGAAGGCGGTGTTAAGAATTATTGGGTTCTTTGTCGATTCAACCCTCAATCTATGATGAGATTAGGGAGGTCAATCAAAGGATGAAAAGTTAGAAAAGATTCGAGAGAAGATCCGGATGGTCAGGTGTCGGATTTCCAGATAGCCGATGATGGAAGTATTCGGTTCAAGGGGAGGTGGTGTATACCAAGTGGAAATTAATGGAAGAAGCTCATAGCTCACCTTATTCAGTACACCAGGTGGTGATAAGTTGTATAAGGACATGAAGAAAAAACGTTCTGGTGGACAAACATGAAGCGAGAGGTAGCAGAGTTCGTGGCTAAGTGTCTCACATGCAAAAGGTCAAGTTTGAGCACAAGATGCAAGGGAAGGTTCAACCTTTGGATATTCCGAGTTGGAAATGGGATTCTATATCAATGGATTTTGTGTCTGCATTACCAAGAACTAAGGCTGGAAATGATACAATTTGGGTAGTGGTAGATCGTCTAACTAAATCTGCAACTTTCATACCTATGAAGAATACTTGGTCGATGGATCAATTGGCTAAAGCATATGTGAAGTGGGTGGTGAAATATCATGGTGTGCCTAAGGACATTGTTTCCGATCGTGATTCACGATTCTTGTCCAACTTTTGGCAGAGTTTGCAGAAGGCTTTGGGTACTAATTTGTTATGAGTACAACTTTTCATCCGGCTACAGATGGCAAACAGAACGAACAATTCAGACTTTAGAAGATATGTTGCGATCTTGTGTTATGGAGTATCAGGGTTCGTGGGAGGATTTCTTGGATTTAATAGAATTTTCCTACAACAACAGTCATCATGCAAGTATTGGTATGGCTCCGTTTGAGGCTTTGTATGGTCGGAAGTGTAGAAGTCCAGTCTGCTGGAATGATATTAGTGAAATCGTGGTGCTTGGACCCGAGTTCCTCGAAGAGACGGTGAAGCAGGTGAAAGTGATTCAAGAAAAGATCAAAGCAGCTCAAGATCGGCAGAAGAGTTATGCTGATTTGAAGCGAAGGGATGAAGAGTTTCAGGTTGGGGAGAAGGTATTGTTGAAAATATCTCCAATGAAAGGGGTGATGCGATTTGGGAAGAAGGGAAAGTTAAGCCCAAAGTATATCGGGCCATATGAGGTGTTAAAGAAGATCGGAAAAGTGGCATATAAGTTGAATTTGCCAAATGATTTAAGTCGAGTCCATGATGTTTTCCATATATCTCAGTTAAGGAAGTATATTCCGGATGTGTCTCATGTGCTGCAACCTGAGACCATTGAATTAGATGATAGTTTGACTTACGAGGAAAAACCCTGTAAGAATCCTTGATAGTAAAGTTAGAAGTACTCGGACTAAGGATGTAAGATTAGTCAAAGTATTATGGTCAAACCATCAGACTGAGGAAGCAACATGGGAAAGAAGTGGATATGCGCAAGAAATATCCGGCGTTGTTTTCCGAGGTTAGTTGTCGAGTTACGGGGTCGTAACTCCTTTTAAGGGGGGTAGAATGCGATAGAGTTTCGCGCTTTACTATAGTTATTAATTTTAGCATATTTTTGAGTCATTATAGCATTTTAGACATGAGCATTTGAGTTAGAAACTACAATTTTAAATTTTAATCCATTTTTGGAAAGTGATTATGACTTTTTGTCTTGAGTTTCGAGGTCGAAACTTCTTTTAAGGGGGTAGACTGTAATACCCCATATTTTCAAGTATTTATTTATTAATTAAAATATTTATTTTCTAAAATAAATATTTTAAGCAAAGGGTATTTTAGCAATTTCACTCGTTTTAAATTATTTTGGCGGAAGATGGCGCCAAAATTGGATTTGTTAAACTTTTGGTTTTAAATCCTAGTCAAAATTATTCAAAAACCAAAAAAAAAAAAAAAAAAAAAATTTTTTTAGGCCATTATTTTTGACGGGATTGTGAAGTAAATGGGGGAGTTTTGTTTTCCAAATTTATGATGAAGGTTACAAATCTTGGTTTAATCTCCTAATTTATGGTGAAGGTTACAAACTCTTTAATTTTGAAAATTAAGTACTACCTATTCTACTCCTATAAATACCCCACACTTTAGCCATCTTTTCCACACAAAAACTTTGGAGAATCCATACTTCAAGGTTCTTCTTTCTCTTCTTATCTATTCTAGTTTTATATTTCTTATTCAAGTTCTAATTTTCTTTGGGTTAAAAAAAGAAAAAGATTTTCCATGTTTCTTACTCAAAAATATTATGCTCATGATAGGTTATTCATGTTTACATTCATGATTAAGTTCATGTGATAAGTTACTTATTAGATTTTTATTATTGGTTTGTTAGGAGATGTTCAAGATTAAGACTAAGTGGAGATACTAGTATACTTTTGTGCAAGATCAAGGTACGTTATGTAGCTAGATCTTTTAAAATGTGGTTTATATGATAAAGTTGTTTATTGATTTTATTGGTTGGATTGGTTTAGAAATTTGGTTTAAAATGGTTACAATGTTTTATTATTCACTCTTGAAAGTGAAAAGAAGGAATGATTTTATCAATCATTTTATATAGAAGTTTTGTTATCCTTTTTGGAAAATTAAATTATTTTTACAAGGAAAGGTTGATTGGTTTTTATGAACTTTGAATGTTCAAAAAGTTGTTTATGAGGAAAGGAGGTTTATTCATGACTTACAAGTCATATTATTATTATTTCCGCTTGATTAATATCAAGAGATTCAAAGTCCACTTGTTGGCAATTATAGTTACCCCTTGATATAGCTCCGTGATGGGATGACTAGCTTGGGGGTGTGCACACTTAGCAAAATAGAAGGGAGATAAGAAGAGGAATTGTTTTCAGGATTATTTTTAATCCAAGTTGTTTGGAAAGAGTTTATTCTTAAAAGGTTATTCTTGAATTACTATTCAAGTGTTTGGAAAGAGTTTGTTCTTAAAAGGTTGTTCTTGAATTATTATTCAAGTGTTTGGAAAGAGTTTGTTCTTAAAATGTTATTCTTGAATTATTATTAAGTGTTTGAAAAAGTTTATTCTTAAAGAGTTATTCTTGAATTATTGGTGATGGAGTTTTCGAAATGAAAAATTGTTACGAACTAACAAATGTGTTACTTATCTAGTACATTTCGTACTCAGTTTTATACTGACACGTATTTTCTCTTTCCTATTTGGCTTTGCCCTGTTTACCTTTTTGGTAAGCAGATTTGGAGGTGAATTTTGGATGTGCATGGGAGCATACTAGGAAGGGGATCTTCACCTAGATTAGAGTGTTTCATTTATTTTGAGTATTGAGACAATATTTACTTTTATTAATAAAGAAGTATTATTATATTTGGTTAAAGTCTTCCGCTGCAAGTTATTTTGGTTAGTTAGTAGTTGGTTGCCGAAAGCGTGTTAGTCACGTGGCACTAATACTCCTAAATTACTCAAATGTTATTTATTAAACTATTTATTTAAAAGTGAATAATTTGGGGGTATTACACCCCCACCCCACTCCCACCATCCCCTACTGATTTTCACACCCCACCCCACTGGATTTTCGCACCCACTAATTTTCAAATGCGAAATATATCGAATTTTCGCAGCTTTGACCCCCACCACCACTCATTTTTGCACCCCGCCCCACTGGCTTTCGCACCCAAACAGTTCTAGGAAATCGATGAGGAAGGGAAATGGGTGCGAAAATCAATGATGGTGGGGGTCAAAGGTGCAAAAATTCGATATATTTCGTATTTGTAACTCAGTAAGGTGCGAAAATCCGGGGGAGTGGGGTGCGAAAATCAGTGGGGTGGTGGTCTGAGTTACGAAAATCGAAGGGGTGTGAGGCGCGGGGGTGGGGTGGGGGTAGGGAAGGGGTTGGTGAGGTTGTGGGGGTGGGTGCTTTTGAGGTTGCGGGGGTGGGGAAGGAGGGTGGGGTGCGGTGGTTGTGGAGGGGGGTAGGCTGGTGGGGTTGGGGTTTTGTTGGGGGGAGGGGCTGGTGGGGCTGAGGTTGGGTTGGTGGCCGAGGGATGGGTAGGGAGAGAGATAGTTAGGGTTAATTAGGGGTTAGGGTTACAGTTAAGTTAGTTAATTAGGATTAAAGGGGGCTTTGGGGGTAAATGACTAACGGAGTTTAACGTTATTAGTCATTAAGGGTAAGTGAACTTATTTTTTGAAGAAAGATGGGTATATGGCCGGTGAATGTCAAAAGTCGAAAGGGTATTTTTTAAAATTTGTTTTATCATGTCATTAGCATATCAATATCAGCGTATTCCTGATATTAACATATTAATATTAGTGTATTGGTGATATTAGCATGTTTTGTTAATATTAGTTAATAATTTATTTTTATTCGTAATTAGTCATTATTGCGTGCTAATAGTGAGAAATTATATTATAATAAATGATAAATTATTATGCAACAATTTACTAACGAGTGTCGACTATTAGTGATCAATTAGTGATTTCTATATCTAATTGTTTAATTTAATGATTAGTTACAATTACTAGTAATTACAAGAAAATACAACGAACATGCCTAAATATTGAATTAAATAGTTTAAAATGATTCCGAATAAAAAGTCACTAATTAACATAATTGATAATTAGGCTGACTCGAAGGCTTTAGGCTGCGAGAATGTTGTTTTGAAGGATCTGGGTCATGACACACTCGATCTTACGGTGTCGATGCATTGACTACGAGGACGAGGGCATAATGTCAAGCTAGGTCGTCTTCTATTCGTGAGGATGACCCTCATAGTTCCGGTTGAGATTCCAAGGAAGAGGAGTTATATAATGTGATGGACGGTGAAGGTTCGGGGGACGGGGCTAAAGATGAGGTTGTGGGTGAAGCTACATCCCGTGTTACTATGAAGAAGGGTAGAGGAGGGAGTTTGTTGGGGAATTGTCGAAAACTAAGACTAGTTGAGGGTAGGAGTAGAGTTGCTCACAAACTATTGGTTAGTTACGGTCCCTATGCTGCGGGGACAGGGGGCAGGGGGGCGGGGGGGGGGGGGGGTTAGGATGATAACGTGATTCCTAGTTTCCATGCTCATATTACTTGCTATCTTTGGAATTTTTTGGGGTGTGCTCAATAAGTTAATAGGTGTCTGAATCGTTTAAGTGCATTTCAGATTCTCTAGAGTTGAAAGGAGTGACTCAATGCTCATTTGCAGTAGCGTGCGTCATCGTCCGGTATTGCCCAATTGGAGCACACATTGACATGCCATTGATTTTCAGCATTTGTACAACGCTAGCAGCCTAACACGGGCACTTTCCATCTGCCTTCCAAAGAGATGACAATCATGTTGCATGGTGTTTGGCAAATTAGCGAGTATTTGTTGAGGGTCATATAATTAGTGATGGTTTATCATCTATCAATTTGTATGTTAGGTACGAGGAGCTCCTCCAGGTTACTCATGAGGAGTTATTTCAGCAAAACATACCCATTTGGAAGAACAATGATGTTTGTACCAGGAGATTCTTTATGATGTAAGCTCACGCCTCAATCTGATAACGTGACACTTGGCGCATATCAGATCCTCTCACTTGGGTGTACGTAATTTATCGAAAGGAATGTTACACGAATCTTGTCGATGAACATTATTGAGTTGGAGGACCTTAATTCAGCACATATGTACTCATTGTGATGTGCGGCATTGTCCAATCTGTATCGCTAGATAGGGGTGGCGACTCAATTGGAGTTGCATCAAATTGCTAGTTTTCTCACGCTTTTGTAGTGTGGGATATACGAGCACTTTCCTTTTTTCTACGTAAGAGAGATGGTTTAATTTCAGTCCTCGTGATCCCCGAGCTAGAAAGTTGAATTATCGCATCATAAGTAAGGATGTCATTAGACTTGATTTTATAGGCAGACGCTTGGCTAAACTTTTTTTTTTTTTTTTTTTTTTTTTTGACAAGGACGCTTGGCTAAACTAAAGCTTCATAGGTACGCAAATTACCTACTAAATACTACTCCCTCCGTCCCAAAATACTCTTTACGATTTCCTTTTTCATTTGACACTGAATACTCCTTAGACTTCTATTTTTGGATATGACCAACTATTATTTTAATCCTTATACGCACTTTTTTTACCATTCACCCACACTCTCTCTTCTTCAAATAAAATAATACCACTCCTACTACCTAGAACCTCTAACCATTCTCCTACACTCTCTCTCCACCAAATAGAATAATATTACTTTTACTACCCACTAACTCTTATCACATATATATTTTTAATAAAATAACAATTAATAACCAAACAAATTATCATCTAAAACTACCTGGCATGATAAGTGTCAATAGTCTTCTAGTACGGAGGGAGTATTGTTTTATGAGTACTATTTTAAACTAATTGCATTATTATTACATTTCTCATATCTTTAAGTCGTTTGGATGTCATATGGGGATGACCTGACTACCAAGGTTCTGAGGAACACGTATGTCAGTTGCATACGTTATCATGATATCATTAACTCATATCCCAGATCGGGTACTACGACACTTGGATTATGTTCACGTCATTTCTTCCCCGATCTTGAGGCCCGAACATGCATAGAGACCTAAACACCTGAAGAAGTATGAGCTTGAGTTTTCGACAGCAACAACCGAGTCAGCATGGCAGCGGTTCACTCAATGTTGGGGTAGTCGACATGTCTCAGCATTTAGACGAGTCGGTCGTCTTCATGATTGTTCATCGAACTACAAATACATGTATAGCACATATAGTCATCCACTCATGATTGATGATGAGAGCTTCAATATATATCGAACTGACCGGACCCTACAAACACACACTACGTATGCATTTTATGTATCTATATTTAGTTGTCAATTATTGGTAAGTAACATAATTAATTTCGTTTTTCTTATTTTGTAGTGGATGGGTTGGTGGTTTAGTTCGACGAGAGCTTTGGTAGAAGATCAACATAATGATCGACGACCTACCACAGCTACTTTATATGAGATGATGGATGATTTTGCTCGAGAATGGGATTTGGCACTTTAGTTGAACCAAGCACCTGATGCTGCTTTGTAGTTTTGATTTATCGATTTTCATATCAGTGTTTTCAGTTGATATACTTTCTATAACTTTGATTTTGTTTGACGTGATATACTATATTTTTAGATATTACTTTGTGATGTACTAGATTTTCAGTCTGATTTTCTTTTCTACTATGCTTTCGGATGAAGCCATGAAGGTATTTAAGTTTGCATTATAACGATATCATTACCATTAAGATTAAGTATCATATTATAACATTATAATATCCAAATAATTAGTTCCATCAATTTCATTAGTTAACATTATAATATCCAACTTTAGTTTTATGAAATCGTTAGTTCCATATATATAAAATATTATATTAATTAGTTAAAAAATATCCAACTAACATTCTAATCAGCATTTGTTATAAATTATTAACTAAAGTTAAACCCACAACTGCAAAATTAATATGACAACATTTATATATATATATATATATAGGGGTGGGATCCGCTGAAAACAGCTCTTAAGCTGAAAACTGAAAACAGGGTAACTTTTAACCCATTTAGGGTAACTTTTAGCCCCTTTAGGATAACTTTTAGTACTTTTGGGGTAACTTTTGTCAATTTTGGGGTAACTTTATTATATTAAGGATAGTTCTATATATTTCAAGGATAACTTTGTTTATTATAAGAGTAACTATTACCACTTTTAGGGTAACTTTTACCATTTTTAGGATAACTTTTAGCAATTTTAAGGTAATTTTATATATATTTCAAGGATACCTTTTAGCACTTTTAGGGTAACTTTATATGTTATAAGAGTAACTTCTTACACATTTAAGGTAACTATAGATATTTCAAGGACAACTTTCCACTTCCCCATCAAAATAATAAAGGATTAAATAAAAGACACTCCCTTCCTTTCATCAGGAAATTTATGTTACTTCAAAAAAACGCGAAACACCTCTGCCACAGTTCTGATGTAAGATCTCGTGTGTATAAATTCCATATAAAGCACACCACTTGTGCCTATACCAGCAGTCTGCAGGCATTAGAGCTTCATAATGGATCAAAAAGTTCACGGTGTTTGAAGTACAGTAACCTTGAAGGGTTGAACACAGTTTGCTGTTGTATGTGCAAGCAGCAACTGCATCAGCAAATTCAAACACCTTCAAGATTGCATCACATCTTGCTATAGTTGAGGTTACCAAGTTTGGAATATACTCCTGAATCACTGCCATCAACAAAAGGATTCATTATCATTAGCTTCTAAAAATGTTGAAGGATGAGACAAAAAAGAGGAGCACGTAATTTAGAGATAATATGCAACTCTTGGTCAGTGAATTAATATGCAAGAGAGTGAGATGTGCTATTTGTACACATTACAGAAGCCAAAAAGGAAAAAGCCTCTGAATTCTGATGGGCTGAAAGTAACCGTATCAGAAAAATTGAACAAAAATTGTAGTTAAAGCATGAATCTTTTAAAGGTCACAGAAAAATTTTAGATTGATATCAGACTTGGAAATCCAACATTATAAAATGAACCAATAAGATGTCAATTTGTCAATATTGTTGCAACGATAAATTTGGCAACTCAGCATCATCTTAACTAACAAAGAATGAACATATTATTGACATAAAGATCTAAGAGAATTATGAAAAGGACTAAACTAAAAGTTGAAAACAAAGATTAGAAGCAAATGTACAAAAAACGCAAATAATCCCTACTCTAATATTGACTTAAATCCTCCCTATCACCTGCAAAATCATCAGATTGGTGTTGTAAATCCTGATTCAAATCAGATTTGTTGCAAAAGCTCTATCAGGCTCTCATCTATTAGATGCTTGCTTGCTTGCTTGTAAAACAAAGCTCCAGCTTTCAGCTAATGAGTGGAAAGTCTTGACTAGTTCATGACATAGTTGGAGTATAACTTCAAAACCAGACACCAACATAATTTGAAGAGTTGAGCACTGCACTTTTTTAAACTCGAAACTGCTGATCTTTTTACAGGATAAAGGTTGAATAGGCATTATGTCACTGCTAAACTGTCTTCAATCACAAATAAACTCATTTCCATGAACTAAGGCTCTGTTCTTTTAGACTAAACTCAACTGAACATAATTTGTCCAAACTAAATTAAAACTGTGAGAGGAAACTAATTGAACTGAATTTCCTATAAATTAGTCTAAAAGAACAAAGCCTACGGAACAATCCTGCTACCTAGTAGCCGCAATTCATTATCAGAACATAAGAATCCCATTTATACAGTTTCTCTTTTTTTCTGTTCATCTGCTTTTCAAGTCGCTAATAAGCAGCAGATTAACTTCATACTTTCAGATTCGAAATGATAACTTCTTGTTCTATACAATAGTCATGTAATCAGAAACCACAATCAACTTCCAACTCCAATCTCAGTACAGTATGTAATAATTCAAATCATTCAACTAACATTATGCAGATCAAACAAAGTTGCACAAAAGCACCAAATTGTCTGTATTCAATTCATTTCCAGATTCGAAGTGAATTTGGCAGTTACCGTGTTTATTTTCTGCTGATAATTTTTACAGCTTCCTTTTCTTCCTCCATGCTATTACTGACTGGCCTAAGGAGGCCTTCCAAGTCCAACAGTTTCATCATCCGAAGCTCCAGCTATTAAAAAAGACAGAAAAAGAGTTGCTTTAGTTTATTAGCATATGGTCGATTTATTCATAGATTAAAGAGTAAAGGATTAAAGGTAAAACTTCATTTAAGAGACAAACACAGGAAAAGAAGGGAACTAAAGTGCACTGGGGAAGAAAGTCAAAAGCCAAAAAAGGAAACATATGCCTGCATTGAATCAGCAACATAACAATATACATATGCTGACACCTAGTATCACATAGATTATCCAAAGATCAAGAATCATATATATGTTATCGTAAACAAGCCAAACTAAAACAATCATTCCAATGAACAACCGGAGGAGAATGGTCAAGCCGAATGAATGTCTAAGCTTGAAATGTGCATGATAAGCTGAACCTACATCGTTGTGTCTTACACAATGTTTTGCCAATTGGGCTAATAGGTTGTATGAATTTCGCCAAATATATGTTAGTGAGAGGGGGGTAACAAATAGCTTTAAAACAGCAACTAATAACAATACTTTGGAAACTAATAAAAACAGAGTATGCTACACCATAATGAACAAGATAAAAATAACAGAGAGAACACCAAAAGTAAAAAGTAGACAATACCACATGAAACGAAAGATTATGAAAATTAAAATTGCAAGGAAAGATTATCAGTTTTACATCAGAGAAAGCAACAACATCCAAGTAATGTAACCATAAGATTTCATAAACACGCAAATTCAACAAAATCTCAAAAATCAACACTTAATTACAAATAAACTAAACTCTAACAAACTCAACAGATTCATAAATGAGTAATAATTAAGCCTAAAAAAATCCAAATGTGACCTAATTCAAGAAATTAAGCCTAAAAATTCGAAACACATATAATTTTCAAATAACTAGAACAAAATTAAGCTAAAATTGATGTGAATCTAGCGATTCGCAAGTCAAAGAATGAGTAATAATTGAACTTCATGAACAAAACCATAAAAAAAACAAACGAAATCATACCAAAATTTCAGATCATAGAAGCAACGAACAAATTATTGGAAGGGATAGAATTAGCTGCGAGCAATTGATGAAATGCCGTTGAGAGAGAAGCAATAGACCATGAGAGAATCGAGCTCCAGAGAAAGTAGGATGAGAGAGAAAAACCAGTGAGGGAGGAGGAAGAGAGATAATTGCGTATAAGAGAAGAGGAAGAGGGAGAATTTCGTGTGGGAGAGAGTAGGAGAGAGAATGAATCATCACTATTCATTATCAGCATTTATTATAATTCATCCGATTACAGATGGACGGTCAAGATTGGATGTTTTCAGTTTTCAGCCTAGGAGTGGTTTTCACAAGATCCTATTCCTATATATATATATATATATATATATATATATATATATATATATATATATATATATATGAATAAGATCTTGTGAAAACACCCATAAAACTAAAAACTGAAAACAACAGATCTGGGTCGTCTATTATTATCTTGTGGACACAAGTAGCTTCCATTTCTTTTTCTCTCCCTCTCTCTTGTAAACAACAATACCCAGTTTTACCAAATACTTTCTCTCTCCTGTTGCTATTTCTTCTAGATCGTGCTAACTGCTAAGTGAAGCTTTTTTTGTAGCATTTTCCAATCTCCATTGAAGGAAGACCTCCATTGAAGGTTAAGTAAGCTTTTTTTTTTTTTTTTTTCAGATTTTAGGTTTAATTGAAGATTAAGTTTCTCAAAAATTTAGAATTAGGAAATCAAAATTCAATTCATTAGTTTCGAATGAAAGTATCTCGAGATTCATGGGTTTGGAAGGGAGTTTCGATGTTTTAGAGAGAGAAAGAGATGAGTTTATAATGTCGAGATGTAGTACTAATTTGTGCGAAATCTAACGTTTGAGATTAGATTGAATTTTCCAATGCAACGATTAAGATGGTAAGTTTTCACTTTTTTCAACCTCCATTGAAGATTAAGTAAGCTTTCAATTTTAATATGAGTAACTTTTAATCTCCACTGTCATTGTAAAATTGCGTGAAATTGAGACTTGAAATTGATGAACGACGAGCAACTTATAGAAGGCGATAGTGAGCGGTCGGAAGTAGTGATAGTTAGAGAAGGTGAGAGGAGAGAGAAAGGTGTGGCCGCCATTTTTATCTGTTCTGTTCTTTTATTTAGGTGCACTTTTATTTTAGAGTATTTTGTGTGTGTGTGTGTGTGTTTGTAATTAGAGGAGAATAGTATTAATCAATTATGTGTTGGTTTGTTTGTTCATGGGTTTGCAATTTTGGTGGAAATGGAATGATTTGTGTTTTGGTATTCCTTTGTTTATGGATGTAAGAACATGGAGATGGAGTTCAAGAAGCACCCGGACAATGAAATTGGAAAACAATATATCTAAACATATGCAACATCAAGTGTCAAGTTTTTGTAATTTGAAAACAATATGGCACTAAAACTTTCGAGCAATAGTTGGAAGGGAAGTGTTAACCCTTGAAATATATATATTTACCTTAGATGTGGAAAAAGTTACTCTTATAGCATATAAAGTTGCCCTAAAAGTGCTAAAAGTTACTCTTGAAATATATATAAAACTACCCTAAAATTCCTAAAAGTTACCCTAAAATTGTAAAAGTTACCCTAAAAGTGGTAATAGTTACTCTTATAATAAATAAAGTTATCCTTTAGATATATAGAACTAAAAGTGTTAAAAGTTACCCTAAAGGGTTAAAAGTTACCCTTGTTTTCAGTTTTCAAATTAAGAGCTGTTTTCAGCGGATCCCACCCATATATATATATATATATATATATAATGTCAATCAAAGTTTTCAGAAGATGAAAGTCAAGCAAGCACAAGGGCACGAGCAGTTTGAGGAATAATCATGAAACGAGCCACATATACAAGATTATGAGCAGTTCAGCGCCAAAAAATAGTTATGATTCGAATCAAGATGATTCAAATCATTTCCCTCCAAAGATGCATGTATGTTGCGTAGCACTTTGGTTTATAAATACAAGGAAGATCATCAGGCAAAAGACAACAAACACAATACACAACAACTTGCAAGTTACCTTTTTTGCGTAACCTAGTCTTAGCCTAGCTAAGACCCTTCTAGGGTTATAGTTTAGTTCATTAGATCTAGAACATGTACGAGCTCCAAGTTCGTTAATTCTCTAGTTTAAGCAAGAACACATGGAGGTAATAATATTTGAGTTTTCACTTTAGTTGTACAGCTTGGATTATCCTCATATATGTTGTAAAACTCATTCTAAAAGTTTGTGATGTTAATGGAAATATTTGGCTATAATTAGTAGATTAATTATTGCACCTTGTTCTATTAATTTTTTTTGGCCTGAATTTATTAGGTGTTGTAGTTTAACCAATTAGATTACAACAAAGTATGTTAGGAAGGTTTTATCAAATTAAAACTTTTAACCTCCAGGGACTAAGACTCATGAGGCATTCAGTATCAAACTTTTGGATGTACATTGACTTGTTTCCAAAGTTAACCAACTGATTTTGCACCAACAAACAAGAAGTATAGATTTTGGAGAATATTGGCAATATGATTAATGATAGATTATTTGAAATCTGAACTACTCTTTATGTAGGTAAAAGATAGCATGAATAAATGAATTTATTGCACTTTTGCTCTTCCTAATGTAATACTTCTGCGATTTCTAAATACTCGACTCCATTTTACTTTTACGTAATGCACATTCTCAGTTGTTTGTCATTTGTTGTTTCTATGTAAGGAGAAAAAACAATTATGCAAAATGTCATCAGATTGGTCTAGATATATGTTTATAAAAACTCAACTTTTTATAATTTTTACCTATTGAAAATTAAATACAATAATAATTAAATTTTTATAAGCTAGAAGAAATTGGCTAGACTCGCATAAAATGCCACCTAAATTGAGTTTAACTGAAAATAAATATAAAAGAAAAGGGCTAAATGTGCTACAAAAATGTGTAAGGTAGTAAGTAATAGTGGAACAACGAAGTTAATCCGTCTGAGAAGAATACACGATTATTATTAACAAGTAACAACAGATAAACTAAGGGTATGTTGGGAATTGTCATGGTAGTAAGTAATTGAGTGAGACAACACTCCTACTAATCGTTACTCTAACCATTACGGCGTTTTTGTTTTGGTGGATATCTAATTATCTACCAACTTTGATGCATCTATCATCTATGCATATGGTCACATGGTTTGTTAGATGGGGACCATCCTTCATAACTCTCCGCTCATTTCTCGCGGTGTTTTCAATCTCTTTTGCTACTTTCAGATGCCTTGTTTATCTTTTTTTTTTTTTTTTTTTTTTGGTAAACAAAGCATTCATAGATGCCTTGTTTATCATTCAAGCAAAATGGGCTGTTTCGAAAATACCAACCGTTTTCATTTATTTATCACATTCGCTCTTTTGTTTTCTTTTTGGATAATATATAATTTCTCTTTATATATATAAATATATCAAAAAGCGTTTTTAAACAAGTCTACCCACCACATAATATTATCTCTATAGTTGTTTCATTTCATATCATCAACATACATTAAAGATTTGATAACATGCTCTACCAATAAAATATGTAACATTACATGATACTCTTTTAACATAAGAATATTAATAATATTGGACATCGCCCGAGCTGAGTACCTAACTAAAAACTAGTTGCATATGCACGCGATGCGTGCGTCGACAATATTATGTAGTTATATACAAATGGACATGTTTTTTTATTTAAAATTATTTTGATAGTGATGGAAATTATCGATGTTCTTTTAAATTAAAGGTGAATGATTTTAAACTGTTCAATACCGTCACTGTAAAATTTGATAGATGAATTAATAATTTTCTTTTCAGCGACTTTATTAAAGATATTTAACAATTATAAATGTTAATAAACCACATGGTTTGCACTTTGTAAATATGAAATATTATGTTATCACGATATATTACTAACTTTCTTTGGTTGAAGATTCTAACTGATTTCGTGAATTGATTGTGTCAATCTAGTTGTCAAGTTATTAATGTTATTGGATATTCTATTTTTTGACCTACTCATATGGCAAGTTTCATTGATTCTCATTTTTTAATTTTTTTTATAAAAAGAGAAACATTGTTTTAAATTATTAGAGAGTATTTTAGTCACTTCAAAAAAAAAAAAACACCACACCTCATCCCTTGGCTTATATAATAGAGATATACTATATATGATTGTATCATTCGTTGGGCATTATTTGTGTGAATTCCGGCAGTGTGTCCTTTAGCTGACTTATTACAATATCACCATATAGATTAATATTTTAGTTTTTTTTTTTGCTACTTGTGATGAAAGCCATATTGACCAATGCAAAATTGTTTGTCATATTGTGTTTGTCAATCTTAGCTACTAAATTTAGCACATCGACGATATGCAGAGCTGGTCAATACTAGCGAAACTAGTTATTAAACGTATTATCTATCTCTTCTCTATTATATAAGGGGAGAGGGAGATGATGCTCTCCTTCTAAAATTATAAATTACTCTTAATGATATTGAAATACAAAAGAAAAAAAATTTAAAAATCCTTCCTCATTTCACCTCGTCATTCTAAATAAGTTAAAAATGGTATATGCATCAAATATTTCAATCAAAAAATTAAATTGACAAATATCTTGACCTTTATTATATCAGAGAAAATGGTATTCATAATGTCCATCTTTCTAACTTTGATACTCTTTAGTTCAGTCAAACCAACTCATTATGTCTATTCTTTTTGTTCAAAATTCATTCACAAAAAATAATATTAAGAATGACTCATATTATTTGTTAGTTCTTTTTTTATAATAGCGAATTAATACATCTAAATTAATCTAACTATTAATCTTTCATATTTTAATTGTAATCATAAGTATATTATGGATGGAGTATATACTAGAAGAACAAGTTTTGAAAATAATGCACATATCGCGTGTAGATAAGGCTTGTACTAATATATTAAAAAACGTTCCTATACAAAGAAAGATGTGATGCACTATCTTAATTAAGGTGCTTTATGCATTGGCGAAGGTATGATCCCGTAACTCCAAGCTTATATACTAAAGTTTGAACGACTAAAACCAATGATATTTAGAGTTCTTATTTTGGACTAAATATTAATAATGGAAAATGTAAGAACTCAGAGCGGAGCCCGGTCTTACAACTAGTTATTGTAAATTTAATGGGTAGTCATAATTAAATTGCTCTAAGCTTATTATTACCCTTATTTGGTAACAAACACATCCTTTTTGACAGTTGTACCATATTCTTTTTTAAAATGTTTTGGAATTGATAGTACATTTTCCTTTTTAGGAAATGATTTTTTCCTTACATGTGCTTTGTTTAAAAGTATATTCAATATACATTTGTCCTACACTAAATATGTGTGTCATTTCGGCTGGGTACAATTATTAAAAAACGGAGGAAGTAGTTCTTTAGCTTCGTAATCTCTTGACCACCAAGTCTTTGGTACATTGGCTCAACCGCAATGCCCACCCTAATTTTTTTTTTTAAAAAAAGTGATATTTAGATTTTTAAAAGTGAAAGATTCAGGCGTAAAAATGAGGTTTGTTATTCTTCAATCAAGGAATCTCTATATCATTAGTTGGATGAATGGAAATTGAGCAAATTTCCATCCCTCAATGATGGAGGACTATCGAGTCACAAAGATTCGGATCTCATATGGTGGCTCTAACTTTATATGACACATTAAATAAATTAGTGTTGGTGCAAAATCAGTTTGTTGACCTTGCCAACAAGTCAATGCACATCCAATAGTTTGATACTGAATGTCACTATAGGCTTTGTCTCTAAGGGTTATCGATTCTAATTAGATAAAACCTTGCTAACAAACTTTATTGCAATTTAATTAATGAATAAACTATAATGCCTATTAAATTTAGGCGAAATGCAATAAATAGAGCAAGCAATGATTAATATTTTAATTAAAGAAAAACAATCTCATACATACCACAACCTTTAAGAAAGATTTTAGAACACATAAAAGGATAAGCCATGCTAGATAACTGAAGGGAAATCACGAACTTTGTTACCTCCATGGTTTCTTGCTTCAATCAGAGAATTACAGAACTTCACACCATAACATGTTCTAAGTCGAAGGAACTAAACCTAAACTAAGGCTAGGCTACACTAAGAAGAGAGTAAACGCGAGTTGTGTCTTGTTCGTTGTTTTCTGTGTTCCTCTATTTATAGAGAAACATGTTATGTAACGTGCTTATTTGGAGGACAAACATTTGAATCATATTTGATTCAAATCTCAATTGTCTTCTGGAGCTGAATAACTGTAGCCTTGCACGTTCTTCCTTCTGTAGATAGTCTCATGATTGTTCTTTAACCACCTTTACTTTTACTATCTTGACTTTCATCTCCTTATGGTCTTGACTTTGACTTATGTATCTTCGTTCAATGGTCTTTATGCTCTAGTTGAGCCTTCATATTAAGGTGAAATTAAACCTTTTCAGGTCTAATACAACACACAATAATAGATGTTACAGTACATCTAAAAATGGTGGTAAAAAATTGCCCATTTGATTTGTGAAGTGATGTACTCATGATGCATGTGAGAAATGACTCGTTTCCTACAAATCCTAGTTCTGACAGGATTTGCTTATTTCCTAGTTCTAGTAGGATTATGTTCCTAATTCTATTAGGATTACAACTCCTAGTTCTGTTAGGAGTCTTTTTAATGTTTTAGTTTGTTTGAAATTCTAGGTGAGTTAGAAGTCTAGGTGAGTTAGAAGTCCAAGTCCTAGTTGGATTAGGATTCTAATTGGAGTAGAGTTATAATAGTGTTAGAAGTCTAGTTAGTAGTAACCAAGTTGAGCTTGTTCTACTTGGATTAGGAGTGTGTTTATTTCTTATCTTCTTTATTTCTTTCTTATCTTGTTCTTAGTTTCCTAACCTTAGTAGGACTAAGGTTTGCTCGTTTTCTTTGTGTTTTGCACGCCTATATAAGGCTACTTCATTCATAAATAAAATCAGTTTTGAGTTTATGAATTAAAGTGTTAAGCTTATTGTGCTTGCATTGAACTGAGAGTTCAGATACATAAACCGCGACTTTGTGTGATCTTGGAGCCGAGACTCACAAGAGAACTTCTTAAAATGCAATTTATGAGCCTATCCCTTCTATTGTTATTGTTGTTCGTCCATAAGTTCATAAAAATACAAAAAGAGTTCGAACCAACAACAAAAATCTCATCAACTGAACACCCATAAATTATGAGTAGAGAAGGAATTTCTATGGTTGTAGCCAATATTATCTAGTAGTTATCGCAATGTGACTTCCTCCATTGTTCTAAGGTTGTCGATGAACCTTTTTTTAGGATGACTGAATTTGGTTGAGAAGAATAACCTCTCATGTATTCCTTCACCTTTCATTTTAGCCATTTTGAAATCCATAAAAATAGTTTAAGATGCGAACTTGTAGGATTATTTTTGATAACCAACAAGGACTTACATCATAGGTCATGAGATCCTACCAAATTTGACATGCACATTTATATTGTACCACATCTCTTGATGATGACCCCTCCACCATTCTATAAATTTTAATTTTCTTTGTAGTTCCCTTGTCAAAGAGCTTCCTTGGATATCTCCAAGGCATTTTAGGATTTGATATTTCTTCCGTAATGATTTTGCCCCATGATTTGCAGACGAGAAGAGATGTAACCTGATCACTCCTTTCGAGTTTAGGAAATATCCATTTTTGTGCGAGATCTAAATTGGACCCTGTTGGAAGGCCTTAGATCCTCTTTTATTTTCTGGATCCTGTTGTGTTACAAGATTATCTCCAAAATAATTTTGAATAGAAGAAACCTGTTTGGTGGATTCATTCTTAATAAATTCATCTTTATCTCCAGATATGATATTCAATGATTTATGATGATATGGGAATTTTAATGAATATGACATATGTTCTGGAGCAGATTGATAGAAATTGGGAATATTTTAAGTTTTGAATCTTTCAGGAACAACATAAAATATATATATATAATATATATATATATATATATATATATATATATATATAAAGACCTTGATACCTTAACCATTCGATAATTTTCCTTAACTGCCCAATTTCAAGGGAACAATTTTTTAAGGAGTATAAGTATTAAATGGACACATGTTTGTTTTTACATTACTTTGGTGAGCAAAAAACTGAAGTTAAAGCAATAGAATAATTGAAAATATATTTAATAAGATTACCATTTGAGGTAATTTCATTACATTTATATTATGATTTATCCTTATGAAGATAAGATCATTAATTACATTTTAATTGAAAATTATTGGGTCTAGAGACAACATTTGAAGTGATCCGCACACCTTGTCTCTACCATAGTTTTGTATTCGTCGGTTTCTAACTCGCACCCTGCACTTCTCCTCATAATTGCAAGATAGTCACCC
This sequence comes from Beta vulgaris subsp. vulgaris, assembly GCF_026745355.1. NCBI lineage: Eukaryota > Viridiplantae > Streptophyta > Magnoliopsida > Caryophyllales > Amaranthaceae > Beta > Beta vulgaris. Next base: position 40,022,223 of record NC_079206.1, on the reverse strand, counting down.
TCTTCAGGGGAGTTATTGAACCTTGCATCGAAGATGGTCCTATGGTATCTGTTGTCCCAAGCGTACCTCATGTCGATTAACGTGATGTATATCCATGAAAAGAAATTTTCTTGGACCAACAACTCCCATAATTTGCATATGCACTTAGAGTGCACCATCCTCCCCAACTCTTGTCTCTCTTCTATCCTCACCACTTTGAGAGAGGACTGAGTGTAAGAATAAGTTAGATTCATGGCGTTGACACAATTCATCTTTTGAGGCCTTGGGAAATTTAAGATAGTGGAAACCTCTGTTCCTCAGTTCTTACAAACTGTTAGTAGTTCGTCTTGTGATTTCCCATTCAATGTGTGCCATATGTTGGTAGACAAGAGATTGATATTTGAACCAATCTTTGTAGCGCTTGATTCCGCCAAACCAGGGTCTCTTGGCCCCATTACAGGTTCATCGCCAAAGATGTGTTCCATTTTCTCTGCCCATATGGCCCTCTCATTTATGATGAAATATTCTTTATCTTCCTTTATATTCTTGAGGGCGAAGCGATGATTGAAACAATCATCATCAAACTCAGCTGCTAAGTTTCCATATTCTTCGTTGTTCATTTTGATTTTTAAAATGAAAATGTGATGATGGGATGTTATGGCCAAGTCCCTTTAAATAACCAGTTCATTTGTTTAATGTATACTTTCGTAGTAACTTCTAGGATGAGTGAGTAATTGAGTATTTTGACCCCTTTTTGCTGATTATTATTTACTTTATGGTTATCAATTTGTTGATAAGTCTTAAAATTAATATACCACTTTTTATGCATTTGGGCCTAAATTTACTTCCTTGGGTTTATCATTCATTTTATGAATCATGATATTGAAGCCCATAGTTTTATATGATATGTAACTAAGAAGGATTAATATAAATAACAAATACTTCATTAATTGAAATAATATTTTTTAATAATAAAACATCTTTAAAAACACATTTATTAATCGAACTAAAATAAGTACATAGTTTTCTAGGAAGATAAGAACTATGTACTATCACTATGATTTCTAAGATATTTTCCTTACCGCTTGATCTATCAAACACGAAGATGGGCAAAGCTAATGGTGATTTGTGGCTTATCGTGTTCATCTACATCAGGATCATCATCATTTGAGTAAGCTTAATTCATCCAATAGCATAAGGATGCACTACTAGAAAAACGACAATTTTCGTCTCACAATCTGCGTCGCACAATAGGACAAACGTCGCAGAAGACTCATTTGCATCGCATACAACAAGGAATTGACGCAAAAGACGACCTATGTGCGTTATATCTAAATATCGTGCGATGCAAGACAGCTATGTGGGTCGCATGAAGCCCATGGTGCGACGCACCTAACAAAAGCTATGCGTGTCGCATGAAGCCCATGGTGCGACGCATATTACAAGCCCAACCCGTGTTCTATTTGCTCTCAAACCTAATTTTTTTATTCTCTTATTCTTTCATCAGTCGTTTTATCTTCTCTGTCTCTCTCCAACTCCTCTCTCTCTGTCTCTCTCCAACTCTTCTCTACCGTACCATTCTAAAGCGAAGAGTATGAACATCGAAGATTTTGTTGATTTTTCATCAGTCATTCGCCTGCGATAATTTTCTCAATTATCGCACAAGTTTTTGTTGATCGACCTTTCGCCAAAGTGCTAGTCCTTCTGCTAGTGCTAGCAAATGTGGCTTTCAGAAATTTATTTGATTTATTCATCAGTAAGGATTTTAGTGAAGTAACTCCTTAAGAGGAAGTACTGATCCTCACTTTTGCATTTTCCAAATTAAAGATGTCTGGAGCTGGAGAGTTGTAACATTATGGCTATCTCTAACTGTTAATATCTCGTATAATTTTGATGAAATAGCTTTGGCTCCTGTCCTATTGGGACAATTTTATAGATGTCTTTTCAGGAGTAGAGAATCCTTCAAAGGTTTTGGAATTCATACTTGTGAGTCCCCTATATTCTCTATTGACAAGGGATTTGGACCTTTGTGGCTTTTGACTTGCTCTGGCCACATATAGTAACATGGTATGATACTCAACCCATCTTCTGCTTTTTAAGCACCTCAGGGTTCAGAGGAAAAAGCCCTTTTTTTATATCCATTTTTGTTCGTCTTTAGTCTTGATGATTGTAGGTGTTATGGTGAAGTCAGCTTCAATCTTGTATCTTCAGATGAGGTTTGGCATTCAAGATTAATCTTTTTGTACTTCTTGATTTTTAAATCCAATCATAGTATCTGGAATATTTTGTTATGCAAGAGGGTTGTTTCTATTGAAAATTAAACTTAGAGCCTTCATGCAATGCCTGCTTGGCTACAATCCCTTGACATCCACTCTAGTTCCTTAGGGAGTGGGAACTTCTGAGTAGTGTCCTTAGGTTTAGAGATTTAACAACTATTGAACCTGATTATTTTAGCTATGAAGCCTATAATCCACAACTTGTAGCTAGAGAATTTGGATTGGTCCAAATGTTAGTTATACCTTATTTATTGACCCCCAATTATCCTTGTACTTCGAGGGGTCACTTTGAAGAAGGGAGAGCCCTTCAGAGTAAAACTCTCACCCTTATTTCCATGTCCATTTCTCCTTGGAAATGGAGTATTAAATCTGTTCGGGGTTTCCATATGCGGCGGTATCATGTATTCCTAGGCTCCCATTTCTCTTTGGTGAATTTTGAGAATCAACTCTTCTCAGGCTGTAAGTAATTTCATTCCTTAGTTATTTTGTAAATTTTAGTGCGAATAAGTATTACTAAATCTTCCTTATTTCTTTTGTTGCCTTTTAGCTAAGTCTGGCAGGAAGAAGCTAAGAGTTCCTGATGGAATGGCAACAGACTCTAGATATGCCACGTTCTTATTGGGTTATCATAAGCAAAAGGATTCCACCTCATACCTCTTCAGAGGATGAAGATGATGTTGCGTATGATCAAGGGGCTTCCTAGGAGATGTGCAGACTGCGGAGGATATTCAGACCATGGGACCAATGGAGCAGCTTGACCCTTTTAAGAGGGCTGCAAGGAAAAAAAGATTACAATTCTCTTTACCTCCAAGGACACTCAACCTAAGGGGTTAGTGGAGTAACTCGAGCCTTTTCAGAAGGCTAACAAAAACGGAGATCGCAGCTGCCTTTCTACTTCCAAACCTTTGAGACATTCCAATAGGAAACGTCTTAAGTTAGAAGCATGTTCTGAGGTACTGCAGTACGTGATCTCCTCTGATGAGGATAATGCTAAGACCATATCTGAAATCTTCCCTAAAAAGGAAACTTTCCGGAGCCAAAGCAGGTATGGATACCATATTTTACTCCCTTTTTGTAAGAAGTTTCATTCTTTAGAATACTAACTTGTTTAATACCAGGTTCTTCTGGTTTCAAAGAGCCTAAGACCTCCAGTGACCCTTCTTTTCAGAAGTCATTACCTCTTGGCTTTGCCAGCCAACCTTTAGTAGATGTTTTTAAAGTAGTTGACCCAAGATTGAATTCAAAGGATGGTTTTGTTGATGAACCCATCATCAATCATCCCACTTTCCTTTAAAGCAATTTTTCCCCCAGTTGGAGAATATGGATACTCCTTCTTTCGAAGGATGTGCTGCCCCCCAGTTGGAAGAGGCTAAGCACCTTCATGTCGAATCTCCTGATGAAGACATGTTTCATCCGTTTAGTGAGTGTTATTTCACTAGGAACACTACAAGAGGGGGGGGGTGAATTGTAGTGTGGAACTTATTGCCCAAATAATGCGGAATTTAAAACATAAGCAATAAGGAACTGAAAGTGCAAGAGAGATTTTTACGTGGAAACTTCTTGTCTCAATACAAGAAGAAAAACCACGACCTACTCAGGATTTAAACTCTTCACTATAATAGGAAATCTCCTATGATTCAACCTATTACATACTCACGTTCCACTCGGAACTCCAACTCTCTCACAATCTCCACTCTATACTCTAGACTTAACTCTAAGTCTTTCAAGAGTTCCCACAACTCTTTACCAAAGGTTTACTCAAACCCTTCACCCCTAGATAGACTTCACCCTAAGTCTACGCATACACAATAAGAACTTACTCAAGTTCCTAACTCGAACTTACTCAAGTTCTTAACTCGAACTTAATACAAGAATTCACTCAAACCCTTTACCAAGTTCCCATTACAAGAGTTCACTCAAACCCTTTAACCCGAAACTCAAATACAGACGCTTGATAATTTAGTTTAACTCTAGTATATAGAAACTGAATAACTGTAAAGGAACATGGCACTCGTAGGAACTTGAAACTCAAAGGAACTGACTCAAACAAGGAATAGATTATATATTTATTTTGTAACGCTATTCCTTAAGCCAAACTTATGGAATGACATAAGTCTAACACTATGGAAAGACACCAGTCAGACAATTAAAAACTCAATTGAACTTGTATATTTATAGCAGTCTTTTAGAATGAACGTGGGATTAGTCATGTGTTAGTGGTTAAACCATTATCCCATGATGTTCCTTACACGAAGGAACACGTTCCTTATCATGTCCCATGATACCATGATCTCAATATGAATGTGGATATATTTTAGCCACAACTCCTAAGTAATAGGAGTTCCTTGAGCTTTATCCGAAAATCAGTTAGTTTATAAAACAGATTTATCAATTAAACTTAATTTTAATCTTTAAGAAAATATTATCTTTTAAATAAAATATTCATAAAAACCGGATAAATATTTTCTTATCTTTTTCAAAAAAAACAAAATCTTTTCCTTAAAAGATTTTCTATTAAAACTGATTTTCACTTGGGTAAAACTGATTTCCTATTATTTAGGCATGACTTACTCAACTTCATAATTGTACCGTTATATTATTGCACGCCTAAGTCTAGTTCCTTGTAATAGTTAGTTCCTTTAACTTAGATTAATAGACTCACGTCTGTTCCTTTAGAGAGGAACAGACAGACAATTTCTTTAACAATACTCATTATACGTATTATAAATCTAGGTCTTTTATTTTCCAAAAACTGAAAAGATAAAATTAAATTAATTAAAATCATATTTCCAAAGAAACCGATTTTATTAAAAACTTATCTTTTATTTTAAAACTAAAACTTATCTTTTAAAACTAAAACTTATCTTTTATTTTAAAACTAAAACTTATCTTTTATTTTAAAACTAAAACTTATCTTAAAATAACTAATGCACATTATTTATAAATATTTAACCACGTAAAGATTTATCAAGAAATAAACTCTAAATAAATTCTTATAGATTAAGATAATAATATGCATCAGATTTATTGACTCTTAAATACTTTTGACTCTAAGTTCCACGAGTTCCTTTGACCTTACGAGTTCCTTTAGACCTTGTTCCATTACCTTTCATATTTCCATATACTTACATGAATCCTAGAAAATAAACTCATATTTTCTGCCTTCATGCTCCATGCTGCTCCAACTCAAGAACCGCATGTTGATGCTCCACCTTTGGAACTTCAGTGTGCTAGTTCCTTTAAGAAACTTCGCACTCATAGTTCCTGCTCAGGAACTTCTTGTTTCAACTCTGAAACGTTATATTGCTGCTCCCACTCAGGAACTACTCCAGACTTCATATTCAATGTTCCTCATAGGATGTACCTAGGAACCGCTCTATTTGTGTTCCTCATAGGAACTCTTTTTATAGGAACTTCACTTGTTGGAAAACCTTCATGATGTGATATATTCAACCTTTGATGACTTGTTTCATGTTAATGTAATATGCACATCTCAAACACACATGTTAGTTAGATAATCATCATTTGTTTACAATCATCAAAATACTACATGACTCAACAGTGAGGATCCCTTGGAGTCAAGTCCTTTAGATATTGAAGTTCCAAGCTCTCTTGTTGCTACAAAAATTGTCATACCAATACCTTCTATTGCTAGGAATAAGTGGTTTCAAAAGATGTTAATCCTGTAGAAATCACACCCTTGAAGAGCAATAATGAGCTTTTAACTACCTTTGTGTTTAGAGGTTCTTCATCATCATCACAATCCTATTATGGCACTGGTTTCCTTTCTTTCGTCGTGAAGTCATCTTATACTTCCTCTATATGAATCCGTATCCTCATAAAACCAGACTTCACTCTCTTGCTAACTTGGCTTCTCTATTTTATGATGCAGATTGAAGAACTTAAGAAGCAAGTGTGATGAAAGAGTCCGGTGAAGGGAAAGTGGTTAATTTGCAAACATCCATCATTGTAAGGAATTAGCCTGCCTCTGTTAGCAGTGATCATTTATCGGTGATGAGTCTTATAAGCATATAAAATAAGAAGACTAAATATAGGACCTCGGCTTGACCCTTACAAACAACCCTTATGATTAAGCTTTTGCACAGATACTCAAACAGATTTTGGAGTCCCTAACCTCTTAAGGCTTTGAGTATTGGATACCTTGCCTTGATTATGTCAAAGAAACCCTTCTTATTCTGTAATATAATGCTGAATTAAGAGTTCAATCTCTCAAATTCTCATCTCAAAAACTTCAGGAAGAGGAAGCTTCTTTAGAATTTGAAGCCAAATCCTTCAAAAACTTTAGTAAATAGATCAAAGATTCTTTAAGTTCTTTTAATTAGTAGCTGAGATCAATAGAGAGGAGATCAACATTATCAATGAGAAGTGTTCACTTCAGAGCTCCATTGATACTAAAAAGCATAAGCTACACCAAGGACGAACCAAGCTTGCCAATTTGAGGCAAGAGATGTTCAAAGACATGGTTGTACAACAAAGCATGATTCTCCAAAAGGAGTAACTTTGTAATGCTTGGCCAGCAATTAAAAATCGTAGTTTAGCTGTTAGACAATGTTAGAATGTCTAAGATGTAACATTATTACGAATGTTGTAATTTTAATAATCCATTGTTGTTTGAAACAATTCTGCATGTTTTTGTTGAAACAAAGAATCATGTTATTCCCATATAGATGGATGATAGGATCTATATCTTATGTTGCCATATATATCTTTTAATAGGTATGCAATTCAGACCTTTTCTTATGAATGATAGATAAACCTTGCCACCTAGGTTATCATTTCCCTAATTGTGGATCTTTATAAGCTGCTTCTAGCAAAAACATTTGCCAAACCTAATCATTCTCCTGGAATTCTTTCGGCAGTTCCTTTTTTGTTGTAGGCCCTAACAACCTTTTCTTTTTGGATCCTCATTTTGGCTAAAGCTTCTTTCATAACTTCTAGAACATCCATTATTTGATGTTCATTGTTTGTGAATAGTCATCTCCAGATAATCCTATTTGTTAGGCTACCCTTCTTGACGTTACGTTCACTTCAGTGGGGATTACTGAAGTGTTTCCATCAACTAAGTTAACAGGAGTAACTCCTGTTGTTTCCCTTTTAGAGGTCATGTAGGGCCATAGGGCATGTAACAATAACTCATCTCATTTTCTCGGATTGTTATCTATTAGCTTTGAGATCCCTTCTACTATGATCTTATTAGTAGCCTCAACTTGACCATTTTCTTGAGCATAGTAAGGTGTTGAATGCAACTTAGTAATCCCAAACTGATTAAGATAATCCAGTAAGTCAGGGTTCTTGAATACTATGGTTTGATCAAAGGTTATTGTTTTTGGAATTTCAAATCTTCTAAAGATTTTCTCTTCCAAGAAATTTATTACATCCTGGGTATTGCCTCCAGTCATTTGGTGAAGAAATCAGTCACCACTAGAATGTATGAATGCTTTTTAGAGGATGCAATATTGATTTCTCATATGACATCTACTGTCTATCCTCTGAAGGCCAAGATTTAAGAATGTACTTTAGTTATGAGGCTGGTGCCCTACTGATGAGTCCAAACATCTGACATCTTTTGCGACCTTTAGCATAATCTATACGATCCTTTCTCATAGTGGGCTAGTAGAAGCCATGCTTGTGCAATAAACATCTCATGTTTAGGCCATTTTGATGAGCACCACATAGCCCTTGGTGAATTTCTACCATGAGAGTTAGAGCTTCTCCAATATCCACACATTTCGGAAGTAATCATTTTGGATCCTTTTCTGTGTAGTTCACCAAATTGCATGCAAAACTTAGTTGCTGCCATTTTGACTCTATTTGGCACTCTTGTCTCAGTTGGAATATGGAGATAAGGAATAATTTTATCTCTCCAGTTCTTTTTCTCCTTTAATATTGAAATTCTATAGACTTCCAATATGATTTTTGATATTCTTTTATCTGTTTCATTAAGAGACCCTAGGGTCTTCACTTGGAGAATGATATCTTCATTTTGTGAAGGTATTTCTTCTTTAGCAGAAGCTATTTAGGATAGCTAATCTGCTACTTTATTTTCTTCTCTGGGAATGCGTATGAAAGTAAGTTCCTCAAATTGTTTATTTTCTTTCCACACTCATGTGATACTCATGATATACATTTTTATTCTTCAGTCATTTGATAAATGACCAGTTGAGAATCCCCACATATATTTGCTCTCTTAGCTCTCAATTCTAGCAACATCTCCAATCCAATCAACGAAGCTTCATATTTAGCTCTATTGTTGGTGCATGGACCCTTTAGGGTTACTTCTAATTTAGTTGGAATCTCATCTGGAGATAGAATATATATTCCAACTCCTGCTATTTATCCATCAAAGAACAAGACCTATGAAAGGATGTCCTCATCAATGATTCCTGAGTCACAACAAGGACGAGTTGCGAAGTAATCAGCTAGAGCTTGATCTTAAACTGCCTTTTGTGGCACATATATTAGGTCGAATTACAATAAATGTAGGCTCCATTTGCTTAACCTTCCTTTTATAAATGCTTGAGATATCAAATATTTTATTACATCTGTTGGAGATACTTCTTCTACTGTGAACGCTATGAAATAATGTATAAGCTTGATTGATGCATCATGTAAGCACAAACACCATTTTTTTTTTTGCCATGGTATACCTTTTCTCTGTGTCATGCAGGTTTTAGTGAGATAGGATATAGCCTGCTCTTGTCCTTTCTTATTTTCTTGAGCAAGCATACTACCGATGGAATCTTCACGGGCAGACAGATACAACCTTAATGGTTTTCTATGTTCCTTTGAGGGATCAATATAGGTGGACTTGCCAAATCATGTTTGATCTGGTCAAAGGCCTTTTGATGCTCCTCGCCCCATTTGAATTCTGATTCATGCTATGTTCCTAGCAAGGTGAAATGTTTTTAGTTTTTCCAGATAAATTGGCTATGAATATTTTAATATAATTGATGTGTCCAAGCAATCTTTGTAATTCCTTCTTATTAGAAGGTGGCTTGGCTGCCAATACTGCTTTTGCCTTTTTCTTTGGTCAATTTTCATTTCATTTTTATGAATGAGGAATCCTAAGAAGTTACCAGCTTTAACTCCGAATGCACATTTGAGTGGATTCATTTGTAGGTGATATTTTATCATTCTATTGAATGACATAACAAAAATGCTCTTTATATCGTGAAAAGTAATTTGATTTCACGAGTATGTCATCCACATATACTTCTATGATCTTACTAATCATGTCCGTAAAGATTGCGTCCATTGCTCGGTGGTATGTGGCTCCAACATTTTTTAATCCAAATGGCATAGCCACATAATCAAACAAGCCTAATGATTTTGGACATCTCAAGACTGTTTTATTACAGTCCTCATGTGCAATCCTTAATTGGTTATATCCTACATAACCATCCATAGAATCGTATGTATTCATAACTTAATGTTGCATCTATTAGGAGATCAGTTACTTGCATGGGATATTGATCTTTAGGTGTTGATTTATTGAATCCCTAATGTCATTACGGATTCGTATCTTGCCATTTTTCTTACCTACTGTGACTATATTAGAAATCCTGTCAGCATATTGGCAAGGCCTTATGAACTTTACCTTAAGGAGTTTGTCTATTTCCTCTTATATAGGCTCTATCAGTTTAGGCGCTAGTCTTCTAGGACTTTGTGCCACAATTTGAATCCTTCTTTGATATGTAGTTTATGTTCTACTATTTTCCTATCATTGCCAAGCATCTCATGATGTTCCCAAGCAAAAAAGTCCTTGAATTCTTTTAGAATTTCTATTATTTCCTTTTTTTCTTAGTTAGTGATCGAGGAGCTTACTTATGTAAGTAACACGTGGATTTTCACTATCCCCTAAATTTATATCCTGTAGTTGATCATGAACTTCCTGTTTAATATTCTCCCTTTTTTTACCATACTTTCTCATCCTCTTCTCAGGATTCAGTTTCATGTAAAGTTGAGCAACATGCGTTAGAGTTTATAAGAAAATCCTCTTGGTATTTTCTAAAAACTAAATCTTTCATAACTTTCTCAACAATAGGGGTAAACACATTACATCATTCTTCTTGGTTTATAGACATAATAAACTTATATAAGACAAATACATTATAACTCTATAAACTAATAAGATACAGTGGTTGATCGTAGTGTGGCGCTTGTTGAATATATTCATATTTTGATTGAATGTCTTCAACTTTTGGGACGTCCTCGACTTCTTCAATGAGAATAGCACTTTAATCTTCTATCGCTTGGTGAGTCTGTGACTTAAGTTGTAGAGCAACCTTAATTTTGATAGTAGGAACTGCCTTTAGGGAGTCCTAGATAAAACCAGAATCATGAGATATAATTTGACAAACTTCGTCATCTATTTGTACCATCATTTCATAAGTGTCACTTTTTCATAGGATTAGGACTTAGTGGACTAATGATGGAATAACATAATCATGATGTAACCAATCTCTTCCTAGTATGGCATTATAATTATTACCACTTTTGACTATGAAGAAACTAGAATAAGTAGTTTTAGTTCCTACCCTTATCTTTAAGATAGTTATTCCTTCCACTTCACTGACAAACCAGAAAAATCAATTATGTTGATTTGTATAATATGCAAATATTTTATAGTTTTTCCTAGTTTTCTAAACACAGAGAGTGGCATAATATTAACAATGGCTCTAGTGTCCACTAATACTTTGCCTAAACGAACTCCCTCAAAATCAACATTTAGGAACAGAGCTTTAGTGTGCTTATTATCAACATGAACTGACCTAGAGATTTTATCTTTAATTAATTTATCTAGGTTAGCCTCTAGAGATGTCTTATTAGGCGTTTTTTTGTGAGGTGCATTTAAGATGACAAGCATCGAGAAGAAGTGATTTTAAATTTACTTGCCCTCTCTTCCCTATCAACTTCGTGACCTTTTCTGGATTGGATGCTGATAAGCAGTTACATAGCTAGGATAATTTGAAATGACCTGAGTTCTAACCATTTTAAAAGTTAGCCTATTTGCACAATGAGAACAGATTACATTCCTTAGAACCTTCAACCCTTGTATTGTCCTGGTTTACAATGGGAATTTTTGAGCACCCTGTTTATAGGTCTTATCTCTTTCCTCAAGCATCACCGGGCTTTGAAATTCGTTGGAATTAACACGCGCCTTAGGTTTAGCTGAGTTGTTCTTGTAAGCTTCTAGCTCCATGGTATGTTGTTCCATTTATGAGACAACCAGTCTTTTGAGACTTAGTTGCCTAGTTAGGAACCCTCTGAATTCTGGGCACGAGACCCATTCATATGCCTTTTGCACATATCCTCCAATCCTTCTTCATTAGCTATCTTTAGCATTACCAATATACCTTCATTATGCAATCTGATGAAGTGTTGGTTACCTATTTCAGTACCTTGAGATGCCTGCAAGGTAATAGTGAAACATTATCAGTCTCTACTATACCACAAAATAGTTCAAATGGTTCATGCATTCCAACTACATTAACATCTTCATTACCAGTAAACATGATATTTTTCTGATCAATTTCATCCTAGATTTTATTTCTAAAAACGATGCATTCAGAAGTGTCATGATTTACTGCATCATGCCGTTTATAATATTTTTTACCCTCAACTTCCTCATCAGTTCTTATTTTATGCCTTCCTACCATTTTTATCCTTTATTAGATATAACCATTGGAAAATGGCATTGGATTTCTTAGAATCAAATGTATATGTCCTTTTTTGCCCAAATTTTAAATCCTTTTAGCGCTCGAAACTCTTTAATCTCTAAAGGCGAACACTTATAAGGTACTCCATGAATGATTTTTGCCACGTCCATTTATTCTACAGTTTCAAAGTGGAAGAGCACCTCAATATGAGCGAAGAAACTTTGGTGCCTTGCTGCACTTTCAGCTTGTAGTTTCTCTCATATCTTACATCTAATTCTGCTAACTTAACAAAATCGCCAAAGGCATGACCATCAAACCTTTTTGAAATTAAATTAACATTCCTTCTTGAGGCTTTTGTACAAACTCTCTTTCACGAATGCTAACATGACACCTAATATTAGCCATTTTGAAACTAGATAGGTGGTCTTCTACAAACTCTCCTAGCTTTTGTTAGATTCTTGCCAGATCACCTAGGGTCATTCTGGGTTCAACGCCTGCAAAATGATTTGTAAATTGAACTTGCATGTCCTACCAAGAGTTGATAGAATTTGATGGTAAATTGGTATACAACCAAAAATCCGTCTCAGTTAGAGACATGGAAAACATTCTATGTTCTAAGAAGTCATTGTCAGCTGCTTCCCTACACTGACAATTGAAACTAACTAAATGTTCTAGGGCACAAACTCTGTCGTTGCCTAAGAACAAGGTAAAGTCAAGTTCTTTAAACATTCTAGGAAATGGATTGACTCTATCAATCCATTCTAGGAAATGGATCTCCTAGTGTTGATGATGTATTGACGCCTAGTGCCAGCATGGCTCCACGCCCGACTGCCATTGCATCAATTCTCCATAGGTTTCCATGATTACCATATCCATGGCTCAAGGGTATTGCCCTTCTTTGGTGCTCATGGGAGGAAGTTTGTGGATCACTTGAGATAAGTGGATCTCTAGTTTTAGGATGGAAGATATGTACCTTTGGAGGGTAACCTATTGGAATAATATCTGGCTCTGTGCCACAACTTCCCGTTGCTCTATTTAACGCGACCTCTACTAAGGCCTTAACTAATTTCTCATTTAACTGATAGTGTTTTTCGACTAGTAACTACTTCAGTGGCGAGAGACTTAGACATTACCGTGAAAATTGCATTCATAGGATCGTTGATATCTACGAGTATGCTATCAAGTTTCCTAAAGTTAATTACAATACTCTCTTCACTCATTCTTTGGAGGATTTCTATGAATACTCTGGCAGACTCATGGGCTAGAGTTCTGTAGTTAGAATCAAATTGTTGTCTCTAACTCTCTCTTGCTTCTAATAGTAAATTCTTTACTATCTCTGTAAACTTTACATACATTTGATGTATAAGTCCATGATCAATACTATCTATAGATGAGCCTTCCTTTTGTGGGATCTCTCCACTTGTCTCTTCATGACCATGGTAAATTGGTTCACCATTGTTACATTGTACCCTAGTCTCTAGAGGGATTGAAGAACTAGTTTCCATGTTTTGGAAACTTTATTTATCTTGAGTAAGATCCTTATTCTTTCTAAAACGTTTTTCCGATATTTTTTAAAAATTGACAATAACAGTTTTTTACAGTTAAATTATTAAAAGTATGAAGAAGAAATTTCACAATTTGATTATGAATATTCTCCTCCCACTGTTGTCAAAAAACTTGTTGGTGCAAAATCAGTTTGTTGACGTTGCAAACAAGTCAATGCACATCTAGTAGTTTGATACTGAATGCCACATGAGGCTTAGTCTTTGGGGTTACCAGTTTTAATTAGGTAAAACCTTACTAACATACTTTATTGCAATTTAATTATTGATTAAACTACAATGCCTATGAAATTCAGGCGAAATGCAATAATAAGAGCAAGCAATAATTAATCTTTTAATTAAAGCCAAACGTTCCCATACATACCACAAACTTTAAGAAAGATTGTTACTTTCATGGTTGGATAATTAAAGGGAAAGCACGAAGGTTGTTACTTTCATGGTTTCTTGCTTTGCGCTAGAACATGTTCTAAGTGTAAGGAACTAAACTATAATCCTAGAAAGGGGTTGGCTACACTAACGTTAGGCTATGCTAAGAAGAGAGTAAATGCGAGTTATGGTTGTTCATTATTTTCTGCTTTATGATCGTTCTTCTATCTATAGGGAAACGTGTTATGTAACTTTTGTGCTTACTAGGAGGGAAAACATTTGAATCGGCTTTGTTTCAAATCTCAACCGTCTTATGGTGCTGAATAACTGTAGCCTTGCACATTCTTCCTTATGTTGATCCGTCTCATGATCGTTCTTTAACCACTTAATTGTAGTTTTACTATTCTTGACTTTCATCTATTGATGGTCTTGACGGTCTTCTTTCGTTAACTTTGACTTATGTTGACTTTGTCCAATGCGCTTTATGCTCTACTTAGGCCTTCATATTTAGGCGAAATTAAACCTTGTGAGGTTAATACAATGACCAAATAAATGCTATCGTATATCTAAAAATGATGGTAACACTTGGTTAATCCTTTTTTCATTGAAGAGTTCATGTTAAGTTTAGTTGCTTAGTGATTAGTTTCATTTGCTTTAGTATGCTTATTATCAACATAAACATACCTAAAAATTTTATCTGTAATTAATTTCTCTAGGCTAGCTTTTAGAGATGTCTTATAAGGCCTATTCTTATGAGGTGCAATCAAATAAGATAACAAGTTTGAGAAGAAGTGATTTTAAATTTACATGTCCTCTCTTCCTTATCAAATTCATCTTCCGATGATGTAGTATTGGTCTGGAGTCCTTCTTGGTCTTCTGACTTTTTAAACTCAGTTGGTAGTATGACCACATTACACTATATGTTTTGGCCCTCTTCCATTTTTGTTTGGGGCTCATTCATCACTCGTCTCCATCTAACGTTAAGTCACTGTCTGACACCAATAAGTCCAAATCCTCAGATCCAAACTCTAAATCATAGTCCTGATTAAAGCCATTTCCTGGCGTCTTTTTCATAAGAGAATCACCTCTTCCACTAGTAGAATAAATGCTATTTGCTGCGGTGATATTGCTGCGGTTTTACCTATTCGCAGCAATATATCACGTAAAAAGAAAGATAAAATATAAAATAAATATATTGCTGCGGTCTCGGCCTAAAACCGCAGCAATATGGTATAAATAGAAAATTTTTTGAAAAAAAGTTCATTAATTGACCAAATATTTTGCTGCGGTTTTTGGCATAAACCGCAGCTATATATTAAAATGATATTAAAAAATAATATTTTAACATATTGCTGCGGTTCCTACCAGAAACCGCATCAATATCATTAAAAATAATTAAAAAAAAAGTATAAAAGATATATGCTAGGGTTTTTTTCCTCATTTTTCCCCCTCTCTCATCCAACACGCCGTTTTCCTCCTCTCACTCTCTCTTCCTCACAACCTCTCATCCTCTCTCTTCCTCTCAACCTCTCTCTTCCTCTCAACCGTCACAGATCTATCGCCGCTGTCGTTTTCTTTTTCGTCGTCTATCGCCACTGTCGGTCGCTCTTTTTCGTCGGTCTCTCGTCATCCCTCGAAGCTATCGAACGAACACCAGATCGCCATTGTCGGTCATTCTTTTTCGTCGGTCTCCCGTCATCCCTCGAAGCTATCGAACGAGCGAACGATCCGACGGCGACGAAGCCGCCATGCGAAAGTTCCGACGTCGACGAAGCCGCAAAGCGAAGCAGAGTGTGGTTCCTTCCGTTTGATTTCGAAGATTTATATGTTGGTTCGTTGTTCCTTTCATTCGAACATTTACCCCCTTTTATAATCTCGATTTATCTGCTGGTTCGTGGTGGTAATTTGCTCACTAGGTTTTGCAAACCCCAAAAATCTCGCCTTCCTCGCTCCTCATTCGCCTACCGGTTACCACCGGATCCCTCATCTGCGCCTCCTTCGCACCGGAATCGTGCGGTTTGGCCGATAGTTTGCGGTGGTGTTCACTGGTAGTGGCTCGATTTTCTCTTCTTTTTTTTTTCATTTTTGTATGTAACTTTGTTCAGTTGGTGTTGTAATTTTTGTATGTATTTTTTTTTTCAAGTTACTGTTGTTGTTAGTTACTGTAATTTTTTATTTTCTACTCAATACATATTTAATATGTTTTATTAATTTATTTTAGTTACTTTTTGTTTTACGTACATTTAACATTGAAAAGAGTATGAATATTAAAATTTTATTTTTTTTTTTAAAATGTGCACCTATTGCTGCGTTTTTAGGAAGCAACCGCAGCAATAGGGGTAGTTTTTTAATATAAAAAATATATATTGCTGCGGTTTTGGGCCAAAAACCGCAGCAATATTACGTGTTAAATTGATAAAAAATTATAATATTGCTGCGATTTTGACTAACAACCGCAGCAATATTGGTAGATATTGCTGCGGTTTAAAACCACAGCAATATAATTAATACCTATTGCTGCCCTCTTAATTGCTGCGCACCCAAAACCGCAGCAATAGGGCACTTTTTAACCGCAGCAAATAGCATTTATTCTACTAGTGTTCGAGGTTGTTGACCATCATTCGTTGTAGATGATGCACCACCCTGTTCCTCTTCCAAAGGCAACAATTTAGTGATACCATCTTGTAGAGCGTCTTCATTAATTCTTATGTTTGCAATAAGGGACTCTTGCACATTTTCAGTGCTAATTTGAGCTCTTGTTCCAGAAGCTTTTGCTCTTAGCTCTTTTATCTTTAATGTCCTAATTTTAGGTCAGTTTTGGACATCTTGTAGTGACAATGTCCTTACTACTTATTTGATCTTTATATCTCCTTGGTCCCGATGGACTTTACCCTTCGTTTATGAATTTCGGGCACATGAGTTTGACTTAGTTCCTTTCTTTTCCTTTTGAGGAAGGGCGTGACTTGAGACCTTTGCTTTTAGTTTGTCCTTGACTTCTTGACCTTTTCTGGAGTTGGCGCTGATAAGAAGGTACATAGGCAGGATTTTTGAAATGATTTGAGTTCTAACCATTTCCAAAGGTTAGCCTATATGCATAATGCACTAGTGGAAAAATGAAGAAGGGCTGCGCTTTTTGACAGCAGCCCTTTCAGTAGCAGCCCTTCACTTTTTAAGTAGGGTTACGCTAGAAAAGCGCAGCCCTTAAGCTAGAAGGGTTGCGCTACTTAGGAAAAAGCGCAACCCTTCTAGCTTAGAAGGGCTGCGCTAGTTAGGAAAAAGCGCAGCCCTTCTAAGCTAGAAGGGCTGCGCTTTTTCCTAACTAGCGCAGCCCTTCCTACCAAAAAAAATATTTAAAAAAAAATAAAATTTTTTTGACATTTTTTTACTCATAATCTCACATTTTTTGAAATTAAACAGAAGAGAAGAGAAACGAAACGAAAATACTAAACCCAAAACAAAAAAAAGAATGAAACGAAAATGAAAAAAAGGAACAAAAACTAATATACAGAAGAGAAGAAATTATAGATCTGGAAATACAAGAACATTAATCAAAACAAAGATGAAAATACAAGAACATTAATCAAAACAAAGAGAAGTACAAGAACATTAATCAAAACAAAGAGAAGTATACAAGAACATTAATCAAAATAAACAAAGAGAAGTATACAAGAACATTATAGATCTGAAAATACAAGAACTACCTCCAAACATTAACCTAATAATGTTTAAATACATAAAACAAAATCCTAATACATAATTTAAGGGGGAAAAAAAATTCGGAAAAACATAAAATGCCTATTTGGAGGCTTAAACAAACTCGAATGGCTTAAAAAGCCTAAACGTCACGGCACAGCGGTGAGTTTGACTCGGTTGCCCGTTTCGCTTCCGAAAAGGTATCACAATAGGCAATCGGACTCCGTCGGCATGTTTAGTGCAAATCATTTCATGGTTTTTGTCGCAAACGTTTATGGGAGTTTTTGAGAGAGAAGAGAGGATGAGAGAGAGGAGAGAGAATGAGGGATAATGAGGGACGTGAGAGAGGAGAGAGAATGAGGGATAATATATTTGACGAATCCCGCTTAATATTTGAAGCCCGCGAAGATGAATTTTTCAAATTTTTTTAAGAAGGGCTGCGCTTTTCTTCAAAAGCGCAGCCCTTCTGAAGTAAGAAGGGCTGCACTTTTTCTAAAAGCGCAGCCCTACTAAGTGAAGGGTTGCGCTTTTATAAAAAAGCGCAGCCCTTCTGCTGTGTAGGGCTGCGCTTTTGTACAAAAGCGCAGCCCTTCACTAGTAGGGTTGCGCTTTTAGAAAAAGCGCAGCCCTTCCTCCGCAACCCTTCCTTTTTTTTCCCCTAGTGATGAGAGAACATTCAATTCCTTAGAGCCTTCAAGCCTTTTATTGCCTTGGTTCGCAATGAGAATTTTTTAGCAGCCTCTTTATAGGTCTTAGCTCTTTCCTCAGGCATCACCAGGCTTGGAGCTTGGTTGGAATGAACAGGGGCCTTAACTTTGGCTAAGTTGGCCTTTATTTCATGATGTTCCATTTATGAGACAACCAGTCTCTTGAGACTTAGTTGCCTAGTTAGGAATCTTATGAATACCTAGCATGTCCTATTGCATGTGACCTATTCATATGCCATCTGCACATATCTTTCAATCCTTCTTCATCAGCTATCTTTGGCATAACAAAGATTCCTTCATCAAGCAATCTATTGAAGAGTTGGTTACCTATTTCAGTAGCTTGAGATGTCGGCAAGGTAACAATAAAAACATTATTAGGCTCTACCATACCACATAATAGTTCAAATGGTTCGTCCATTCCACATTATTAGTCTCTACCATACAACAAAATAGTTTAAATGGTTCGTTTACTCCAACTACATTAACATCTTCATCATCAGGAAACATAATATTTTTCTTATCAATTCCTTCATCGATTTTATTTCTTAAAGAGATGTATTCAAAAGTGTCATGAGTTACTGCATCATGCCATTTGCAGTATTTTTTACCCTTAACTTCCTCATCAGTTCTTACTTGATGCCTTCTGACCAGTTTTATCTTTTTGTTAGATAATGTATATGTCCTCTTTTGCCCAAATTTCAAATCCTTTAGCGCTCGAAACTCTTTAATCCCTAAAGGCGAACAATTACAAGGTACTCCATGAATGATTTATGCCACATCCACTTCTTGTGCAGTTTCAAAGTGGAAGGGCTTATCATTCTACGAGAAGAAACTTTGGTGCCTTGCGGCACTTCCAGCATGTAGGATTCTCTCATATCTTACAACTAATTCTTCTA
Source organism: Beta vulgaris subsp. vulgaris (assembly GCF_026745355.1). Classification (NCBI taxonomy): domain Eukaryota; kingdom Viridiplantae; phylum Streptophyta; class Magnoliopsida; order Caryophyllales; family Amaranthaceae; genus Beta; species Beta vulgaris. Next base: position 40,003,064 of record NC_079206.1, on the reverse strand, counting down.
ATTAAACAAAATCGCCAAAGACATGACTATCGAACCTTTTTCGAAACCGAATTGACATTCTTTGTTGAGCCATTTGTACAAACTCTCTTTCAGGAATGCTAACATGAGACATAATATTAGCCATTTTGGATCCAGATAGGTAGTCTTCTATAGACTCTCCTAGCTTTTGTTGGATTCTGGCCAGATCACTTAGGGTTACTCGGGGTTTAGTGGCTGCAAAGTTTTTTGTAAATTAAACTTGCATGTCCTACCAGGAGAGGATATAATTTGATAATAACTTGGTATACCACCAAAAATCCGTCTCGGTTAGAGACATGGAAAACATTCTATGTTTTAAGAAGTCATTGTCAGCTGTTTCCCTACATTGACAATTGAACCTAACTAAATGTTCCTCGGCACAGACTCTGTCGTTGCATGAGAACAATGTAAAGTCAAGTATCTTAAACATTCTAGGAAATGGATTAACATTATCAATCCATTTTGGGTCAGGTTTTTGACCTAATTACCTCTGACTTCTCTTAGAATTATCCCCTACTAGTCTTTGGACTAATGCCTCAACTTGTTGCCAATGGATCCTGATGCCTTCCAGGGTATCCCATATTCCCATTCCCCACGCATCCTGGTTGGATATATGCAGGATTATGGTTAGGATTGAAAGGTTGATTTCGATAACCTCCCATAGGAATCTCCCAGTGTTGCATAAAATTAGGATTGGCTGCTCCTTGTGCCATTTGCGGTAAGAATATATGTCCATTTGTGGGCATCCCCTGATGATAAGAAACAGTTGCTTGGGCAAATAGAGCTTGGGGCTGGCCATACTCCGAAATATTCCCATAATGAGGCATACCAGTCATAGTTGGTTGGTTATGAGGGATATAAGCATCAGGTGAAGAAGGAATCTCATCCATATTTGGTTGGTTATGAGGCGCATATGCATACGGTGCACTATTTTTGTTTGCAACAAAACTACCTCTCCTAGCTCTATCCTCCTTTTGATGTGCATACGCATGGATCCACGCCCGCTGCCATTCCATCACTTCTCCTAAGGTTTCCATGATTATCTTCTCCATGGCTCAAGGGTATTGCCCTTGTTTAGTGCTAACGGGAGGATGTTTGTGGATCACTTGAGATAAGTGGATCTCTAGTTTCAGGATGGGAGATATGTACCCTTGGAGGGAAATTATTGGAAGAATATCTGGCATTGTGCCACAACTTCCCCTTGTTGTAACACTTCCACATTACTCGCTTTAAAATGAATAATTTAGTATATAATATTTGAGTAATTTAGGAGTATTACCGCAACGTCAATAACACGTTTTCGGCAACTAACTATTAACTAACAAAAATAACTTGCAGCGTAAGACTTTAACCAAAAAAAATAATCCTTCGTATTAATAAAAGAAAATATTGTCTCAATATTCGATATAAATAAAACACCCTAATCAAGGTGAAGATTCCGTTGTTAGTATGATCCCATGTACATCCAAAATTCACCTGCAAAATTGCATAGCAAAAAGGTAAACAGGGCAAAGCCAAATAGGAAAAAGGAAATAAATGTCAGTATAAAACTGAGTACGAAATGTACTAGATAAGTAACACATTTGTTAGTTCGCAATTACATTTTTCATTTGGAAAACTATATCACTAATAATTCAAAAATAACTCTTTAAGAATAAACTATTTTCAAACATTTAATAACAATCACGAATAACCTTTTAAAACAAACTCTTTCCAAACACTTTAATAATAATTAAAGAATAACATTTTAGGAACAAACTCTTTCCAGGCACTTGAATAATAATTCAAATAATAACCTTTTAAGAACAAACTCTCTCCAAACAACTTGGTTTAAAAAAAATCTTGAAAAGAATTACTCTTCTTATCTTCCCTTCTATTTCGCTAAGTGTGCACGCCCCCAAGCTAGTCATCTCATCACGGAGCTATATCATGGCGTAACTATAATTGTCACCATGTGGACTTTGAAACTCTTGATGTTAATCAAGCGGAAATAATAATAATATGACTTGTAAGTCATGATCAAACCTCATTTCCTCATAAACAACTTTTTGAACATTCAAAGTTCATAAAAACCAATCAACTTTTCCTTATAAAAATAATTTAATTTTCCAAAAAGGATAAAAAAAACTTCCACATATAAAAATGATTGATAAAATCATTCTTTCTTTTCACTTCCAAGAGTGAATAATAAAATATTCTAATCATTATAAACCAAATTTCTGAATCCAACAAGTAATTAATAAACAACTTTGTCACATAAAACCACAGTTCAAAAGATCTAGCTACATAACGTACCTTGATCTTGCACAAAAAGTATACTAGTATCTCCACTTAGTCTTAATCTTGAACGATTTCCTAACAAACCAATAATATAAAAATCTGATAATTAACCTATCACATGAACTAAATCATGAATTTAAACATGAATATCCTATCATGAACATAATATTTTTGAGTAAGAAACATGGAAATTTTTCTTAACCCAAAAAAATTAGAACTTGAATAGGAAATATAAAACTAGAATATAAGAAGATAAAGAAGAACCTTGAAGTAAGAGAGTACTAGCTTCCTAAGCACGCGATGCGTGCGACGACGAGTTTTTTTATTGTGTTATTTCGTAATGTCGAGTGCCTACTTTTACATACACGCATATATGCAGCGATAACTCATTATAATAGTTTAAGTTACAGTTTTTTCAATAAAGGATATGTTTTGTTCAACTAATAGAAGTTCTTTTCAGCAAAAATAATTTCAGATAAGTTCTTGATTTGACCTTATGGTCCTCTATGTAATTGACTTATACAAATTGAAATTATATAAACCCATTAAAATGATCGTTGTGGCAATTTTTCCTAACCATAAGATTGTGGAAGTATTTTGTTGATTTTTTTTATTTTGCCAATTTTTTTCTTTTGATGGAGGATTTTGATATTCTCAATTGAATTTGTTAAATTAGTTTTTTTTGTAAACTTCTTTAGCATTTCCTTTTTCTTAACCAAAAATTTTAAATTATTCCAATGGTAGTTTTTAAAATTGGCATATATAATTTGATTGATTGATTACCCATTATTATTTAAAAAAATTAAACAAAATTGATGTAATTAAAAAAGTAAGGGTAATATAGTTATTTAATTGGGGGACACCTTTCCTCCTCACTTAACTTATATAGTAGAGATGAAATCTCTAAAAATTTTGTGTGGAAAAGATGGCTTAAAGTGCGGGGTATTTATAAAAGTAGAATAGCTAGTAACCTTCACCACAAATTAGGAAATCAAACAAAGATTTAAAACCTACACCTTAATTAGAGAGTTATGAAAAAAATCAAACCCCCCCCCCCCAGCCATGATGGCCGGCCATAACATGGCTTTAATTTTTTTTTTCTCTTGTATTCAAATATTCATTTTAAATGTTTTTGTTTATTTTTTAATAGAAAAATTATTTCATAAAATTTTGACTATGATAAAAGTTTGACAAATCTAAGTTGGCGCCATATTCCCGCCAAAATAATCTAAAATCGTTGAAATTACAAAAAATAAAATTTTCTTAGTGTATGGTGCATTACACTTGCTCTATTTTACAGGACCTTTTCTAAAGCCTTAACTAATTTCTCGTTTAACTGATAGTGTTTTCGAATAGTGGTTCTAGGCGAGTAATTATTTCAGTGGCGATAGACTTAGAAATTGTCGTGAAAGTTGCAGTCATAGTATCGATGATATCTACGAGTATCCTATCAATTTGCCTAGAGTTAATTTCAATATTCTCCTTGGAGGATGTTTGTGAAGAGTCTGGCAGACTCATGGGCTAGAGTTATTTAGTTAGAATCAAATTGTTATTTCTGACTCTCTTTGGCTTTTAACAGTAAATTCTTCATTATCTCTGTGAACTTTCCATACATTTGATGATGTATAAGTCCACGATCAGTACTACCTGGAGATCATCCCTCGCTTTGTGGGATCTCTCCACTTGACTCTTCATGACCATAGTGAATTAGTTAACCATTGTTACATTGTACCATAGTCTCTTGAGGGATTGAAGAACTAGTTTCCATGTTTTGGAAACTAGATTCATCCTTAGCAAGTTCCTTATTCTTTCTAGAACGTGTTTCCGACATTTTTAATAAAAATGACAATAACTGTTTTTTACAGAGAAATTGTTAAAGAATATGAAGAAGAAATTTTACAATTTGATTATGAATCTTCTCCTCCCACTGTCATCGCCAAAAAATTTGTTAGTGCAAAATTAGTTTGTTGACCTTGCAAACAAGTCAATGCACATCCAATAATAGTTTGATATTAAATGCCACGAGAGGCTTAGTCCCTACGGGTTTTAATTAGATTAAACCTTGCTAACTTACTTTGCTGCAATTTAATTAATGATTAAACTACAACACCTATGAAATTCAGGCGAAAAGCAATAAATAGAGCATGCAATGATTAATCTTTTTATTACAACAAAACATTCCTATACATACCACAAACTTTAAGAAAGATTTTGCAACACATAAAAGGATAAGACAGGCTGGATAACTAAAGGGAAAGCACGAAGAATGTTACCTCCATGGTTTCTTGCTTCAATTGAAGAATTACAAAACTTGGCGCCAGAACATGTTCCAAGTCTAAGGAACTAAACTGTAACCCCAGAAGGGAATTGGCTAGATTAAGGCTAGGCTACACTAAGAAGAGAGTAAATGCGAGTTGTGTGTTGTTCGTTGTTTTCTGCTTGATGATCGTTCCTCTATTTATAGAGAAATGTGTTATGTAACTTTTGTGCTTACTTGGAATAAATTTGAGTCATCTTTTATTCAAATCTTAACCGTCTTCTGTTTACCACCCAATACCACTTTCCCATGTGGTAATGGATGATAATGAATTTTGGGAAGAAAATAAATGTTTTAGGATAAAGTAGCATTACCATTGATATGGTATGGAAATGCCTTCATAAATTTGCACTAAAAATCATTACCACTACTAAAATTTATTACCGCTAACCAAACGGGGCGTAATTGATTAGAACTTACGACTAAGCTTGGATTGCTCTTGTATGGAGCTAGCTTAGCTTGTTTTTTTCCGAACCTTTCATGTATGTTCCAACATGTAGTTCGAACCTATATCACTCGATTCTCACCAACTCTTTCAATGAATGCAACTAATAATTATTAATAAAAGAGAAATTATGAGCATAAATTGTCAGAAACAAGGAAGCTTTGTAACTATAAAAATAAGAAACAATGACAAATATTCCTAATAGTAAACAATAAATTGAAATTGATATAAATTGAATCAATGTATTTAGGAAGCTTCATAAAAAGTATAGTTTGATTCTAGATAATTAAGTTATATCCAAATAACACATTTTTTTAGAGAATTAAATATGAAAAAGGCAGACAAAAAACATCGAAAGCAGACTAGTTTATTGACGCGACCGATGTCCTAGGTGCTTTTTAAGGCAGCATTTCAATTATTTAGATTTTCTTATTTTTTCTTCGGTTAATTACTTCAACCTTGGTTATGGTTTTTTTATTGTATAGGAAATTGGTTTTCCTTTTCGCCACACAAAATAAGCTTTTACTTTTTTGGTTTGATATACAAGGGTTGACATTTGAAAAGATTATTTTAGATGAAGTGTCTCTAATAACACTTTTAGTTGTATGCACATCTATAAAGACCATCGTATGTAAGTTCTTTCCATGGTTATTTTATTTTTCTATAACCAATTGTTGAAACAATTAAGGGATTGTAATTACGAGAAGTCTCTTTATTAGGGTGTCTACCTAATACGTCCTTGTTCTTTTTATAACATGACAACGATGCAATGCCCCTAGATTGACTGAGTTATTATAATCACTAGATTCAACTTTGAACATCGGAACAATACAAAGAATGTTCGAATCATTGCCACGTGAAGCTGATCTTCGATATGTACGGGATAAGTGTGCAAGTTAAATTACCAGGTGTTCCTTGGATGTGGTATGTTTCATTCTGATTTCATTTCCTCCCCCCTCCCCCATTTTATTGTTATTTTTTTAGCCATTTATCTTTTGTTATATACCATGTTAATATTTTGCTCATGGGAGAATGATCTAAGCTAAAAAAGATTTCATTGGAGCTCCAAAGGGTAGATGCTAATCTGTTTACACGATTTCTCAAATACAACTTTGGAGGAGTATTTTAAAGTATGTTAAGGGCTTAACGCATAAGATAATCTGTGTACGAATAAATTTTCTTGACCTTCTCTTTCGTTAGCTTTGATATGTGCAGTCACACAGAATGAAGTGGAGGCGTTGTATAAGCTATTTAAGAAATTGAGAAGCTCCATAATTGATGATGGCGTAATACACAAGGTTAGTATTCTCATGGGATTCATTAGTAGGTTTCTGATGTCACCTTCCTCCCTGCTTAACTGAAGTATATTTAATTGACACCATTGTTTAATTGTTCTCTTGCTTTTGGCGCAGGAAGAGTTCCAGCTTGCACTATTTGGAAACAGTTAAAAGGAGAACCCTTGGTTAACCTAGACGATACCTTTGAGCAATCTTCCACCAAGGCACCAACTGCTTGGCCAACTTAAATATGTCAAGTAAATCTGTCATAGACATTCTTACATCTAGTCCACTAAAGGGATTCTTTCAAGTAATCGTGACACGAATCAATTTTGCATGTCTGCCTTAATTTAGCGATTTCAAGCTTTCATAGTTGTGAGAAGCGCGAACAGTATATAATCAGGGACGAATCCACTGGGGGTACAGTAGGTACAGCTGTACCCCCATTTTCAAATTTTTTTTTGAAGGAAATAAAAGAAAAAAGAAAAAAAAAAAGAAACGGGGCCCAAGACTGACAAAAGACGCTCCTCATTTAATTTCTCTCTCACTCACGCGTCTACTGCTCTACTCCCCTTCTTTCTCTCTCCTCTGGTCAGTCTGAAGATAACGTTTTTTTTCTTTTCTCTCTCTTTCTTTCTTTTTCGCCTGCCGGAGTGCCGGGCTGTCGGATTTCTTGTCGCCACTTTCACACTTTGCAGCCGGTGAGCCAGCGCCCAGACTTGTAGACGTTGTTGTCGCAATTTTGCAGCCGGAGGCCGACTTGTTGTAGATCCGCCCCTGCACTTTGCCCTTTGCCGGAGTTCTTCTGTCGCCACGACTCACGAGCCCACGAGACCGCGAGACGCCACCCCCGCAGCGGCAGTAAGAAGCAGAACTCAGCAACTGTAACTCTGTAAGCCGTTGCCACTTTTTTTTCAATTTTTTTATAATTTCTGGCTTTTTGCTAATTTATAAATGATAGATTTCTCATTTTGATATGAATTCAGAATTAATATTTCAAATTGAAATAAAAAATTATGAAAATGAAATTTAAATGTTGTGCAATTATGAATTATGAAATTAGATTACTTGAATTGAACTTAGAGATTTAAATGTTGAATTGAAATTAGAGATTACTAATTACTTGCATAGTTGAATTGAAATTACTTGAATTGAAATCAGATATTACTTCATTACTTGAATTGAAATTGAGATTACTTGAATTGAAATTAGAGATTGTAAAATTGAAATAGAGGTTGTGAATTGAAATTAGTTGAATTTGGAATTAAATGTTCAATGTTGTGAAATGTAATTTGAAACAAGGAACTTTGGTATTAATACTAATAATATGTTTACTTATACTAGATTTGGAAGATGAAAAACAAAAGTTTAGAATCTTTTTGGAAGAGAAGTGGAGGAAAATCACAAAAGTCTATTAGTTGTAATTTGAATCATTAATTGATATTGGCATTGTATTTTGATTTGAATTTTTAGTCGTAACTTAACTCAAGTATTGTATTTTGTTTTATTTGATTTTTTCTCATCCGTACCCCCATCCCGTAATTCTTGGATACGCCACTGTATATAATACGGTGCAAGAAAGATGGAAATTGGTACCGATTGACCCCGACTCCTCAAGGTTGTTGGAATTGAAGTCATTTAAACCATAAATAACAAACACATTTAGATTATTGATATATATTTATAGTTGAGAATGATATTATATATGTCATTATGTTCAATGTATATAGCTATAGTTGAGTATGATATAAGAATTATAGTAGATATTCTTATGTATCTAATTATTTATGTTTATACTTCAATTGAGCATAATATGCTTAATAAAATGATAATTTAAATTATTGATTTTGTATTGATTAATAATGAAAAAAAAATTGGTTTTTCGGTTGCTAAACTGCTACAGTTTTGACCCAAAACCGCAACAGTTAAAAAACCGTAGTAGTTAATAGATTAACTGTTGCGATTTTGACCCTAAACTGTAGAGGTAAATGATTAACTATTACAGTTCAGGACTGGATCAATCAATATTTGGGGGCTGCTGCGAATCCAATAGTTGCTTCCCAAAACCGCAGTGGTAAGCCCAATTTTGACCTCATGGGTTGAACTTTTTTCCACTAGTGAGTAATTGGGATGTTCTCAACTTCCCACTGAATGATTAGAACTTAAAACTTCCGTTAAGTCTAAATATCTGACTAACGAAACTTAACTTAGAGTAGGCTCTAAGAAAAAACTAAATTTGATTTTGCTAATTTATGTCACATCTAAAAAAAACCTAAGTAAATGCATATACATCGGCAAAAAGAATTTGTGATTGTTCGTGTAGACACATAAATGTGTCAACACTTTTAGCACAAAATGATGAACTATAGTGTTGTCCTACTTGGTCGAGATTGAAGAAGAGCAATCAAAAGCTATGCCCAAAATCTCTTTTTGTCAAAATATTTAAATGTTCAATTAAAAGAAAAGCCCATTTCAAATAAATATTTAAACATTAGTTCATAAAATAGAATTTGTGATTTAATTATGTTATTCTTGATAATTATCGAGAAAATATAATTTAAAACGGTTTTAAGATAAAAATTTCTAAAGCAGGCGATTTGAAGCTTATGCGTCAAAAGCGAAGATGATTCACTAGGCACAATCCTTATGTGTGGGGCACTGGGCGCACCGGCGATGCGTTAATCGCACGTTTCGTGTTTCTACCGCAGTGTTGTGTTTTCTTAGTGGCGCTATTAATACCTATTTTTACTCATATTTTCAGTTGGACTTTATATATGCTTCAACATATCTAAACACCAAAAACCTGTCTAAAAACACATCTAAACCAAATTCAACTATATTCAAACCGTGTTCAAATACATTTGATCTCAAGAATTCTAATTCTTTCATCTTCAAATCTTCATTCAAGTTCTTCCTTCTTCAAGCCCAAAAATTGTTCCTCCAACATCCATACAATCAGACCTAGGGGACAAAGATAATAATCATGAGGGTCAATTGCAACTATTATTTATTATACTAATAATCTACATATGATCATGTTGTATATCTTTATATTCATAAAGGTATAAATTTGTATATATTTTGTATAATCTTTCCTCTTCTAAATTTCATGATCACCATTATTTTATTGTTTGCTAATTCAAACATTAATAGGTCACACCTACTAATACGATAATCTGTATAACTGATCTACTTACCTATGAATTATGTGATTTTAATTAAGTGACCATCAGAATAAGATCTTATGTGCTAAAAGACCAACCTAAAAAATTAATTGGCGAGTCTCTTTGAACCAAAATATGATAATCATATCACATGTGTATAGTTTGGTGACTCCACTAGGGAATTTTCTAAAATTATAATTTTTCTTCAAAATTAAATAATCTAAAAAGTGTATTTGGGTAAAACTCTTTTTTTTTTTTTTTTTTTTTTTTTGCTAAGTTAGTTTTGTAGTATATATTGCAAACCACCAAACAACCTATACTTAGCAAGATAGTGTAAACCAACTAGGTTGAACTCCACAACTCAAGCAAAGAAAAGAGATTACAATTGCATTATAACCTCAATAGCAGTTACAAGCTCACCGATAAACTATAATCTGTTTCAGAAATTTTATTTGGAAGAATAACAAAAATCCTATTTTTTACAACAGGTTTCATTTGCTTAACACTAGCATTGATAGTAGGAATATGATGTTGCAAGAGCCTTGTGTTCCTACATCTCCAGAAGAAATAGATAATTGCAGCAAGGGCAATATACCACACTTGCTTCCTAAAATTAGTTGTTCTTTTCCCTCAAATCCACTGAATTAGCCTGTGCATATCATCACTCACAAGCTTGATACCCTACCATGGCTTAATGTATTGAAGACATCTCTTACTTAATTCACACCTAAAAAAAGTTTATACATTTCAGTAGCAGCGCTACATATCAGACATAGATCTGAATTAGAGACACTAAGAATTGCCAACTTATCTGTTATTTAAAGTCTCTCTTGGAAAACCAACCAAGCTATGAATTTATTCTTCGGAGTATATAACCAATTCGAAACTATATGATCCAAATGGACATGTTCCTTCTCTCCTATCATTTTTTGGTACACCAACTTGAGCGAGTACGGATACATGCTATAAAACTCTGCCTTGGTGAAGTAATTCTTCAGAATTTCCTTTGTAGCACAAACTTTCCTCCAATACTAGCTACCACTAACTTTTCGAACATAATTTCCCATTGATCATCCTTCAAATACACAACATGGATCCATTTGACCCATATATTATCCTTTTTAGCTACTAAGTCCCATACATTCTTGCCCATATTAGCCATATTCCACACACTGACATTCTTGGAGCCCAAACCAGAATGAACTTTCCCACAACACAACTTATGCCAAGCTATCTACCATGACCTACCTTGTAAGCCTCACCAGACCACATAAATGCTCTACGCACTTTCTCCACATCGCTTAGGCAAGGTATACACTTAGGCCCAATACATATGAAGACTCATAAGAACATACCTAATGAATTAGAGACTAGCAATATATGATAGATTCCTAGAGCTTCAAATTTTAATTCTAGCAACCATCTTTTCAATTAACACTTCACATTGAGCATTTAAGACTCTTTTAGAACATATGGCAACACTAAGGTATTTGAAAGGAAGACAGCTTCCTTTCAAACCTGACAAAATTTCTTTTAAGAGGGGTCACTAGTAGAATAATTGTTTATTGCTGCGATTTTACCCATACGCATTAATAAATCACGTTTAGAAAAAGAAAAATCGAAAATCAACCTATTGGTGCGGTTCTGGGTGAAAACCGCAACAATGGATGTCAATGGGAGATTTTCAAAATTATTTAACCGGTTTGACCAAATCTATTGCTGCAGTTTTTATATACAACAACATCAATAAAAAGACACAATATGTTGTCAATTGAATCGCTGCCATAGATGGTACAAAACCCTAACTATGAAATAACTCCCCGCACCCCTCCCTATCACTTCTCCCTCTCACTCCTGCTACTTCCTCTCTCATTTTCGCAGATCTCCTTCACCCTCCTTCACTCTCCTCTTCCTTAGCGCCTCACTCCTTCACCCTCCTTCACTCTCTCTCCTATTTCTTTATCAGAAATACACGGTAAGGCAAACACTTCGATATAAACAACCTCTCTCTCCTCTTTCTTCGTCGGAAATACACGACCGACAGTCGTCGCTCGCAAATCCCAGCGCTGTTGCTCGATCGTTCGCGAAGTGCTTTTCGTTCCGTCTAACCCTTATTCCTTCACCATTGAGCAACGAAGTGGTTCGAAATAAAGAGAATTAGAAGTGGTTCGAAGAAGACCCTAGCAAAACCGAACTCCTCTCCTCACAATGGTGGAGTTTTCAGCAAACGAGTGAATGTTCCGTCAGAGTTTGGCGTTATGTGAATGAGTTTCTGCCATTCTTCTTTCAATCTTAGTTGTAAAATGAGTAGATATGGATTTGTTTAAGTTGATCGAAGGAGAGAGAGGAGTTCGGTTGTGGAGGCGCGGCGCAAGGGGTGAATTTGTCAACCGCCATATCTAAATTTTTTATTTCTTTGTTTTCGTAACTTTTAATTTTATTTCCATTCTTCCAGATCTTGTTTTTATTAGTTTTGATTCTTGTTTTTTTAATTAGGATTGGTTATTGTTTGCATCTATGGAAAATTATGATATAGTTATATTAGTTGGATGTAATCAACCTTAACAAATAACATTTTAATATATGTTTTACTTGCCCATAAAATTGTGAGTTGTGATTTCGGAAACATCTTTCATTTTTCAGTTTCTCACTCATAATGTTAGTTCTTGTCTAACATATTTTCCAAAAAGATAAATAAAAAATAAATTATGACCTGTTGCTGCGGTTTTGGCTAGGAACAGGAACAATAGCTTGGCATGTTGTTGCGATAAAAAACCGCAGCAATATGTTAATTACCTATTGATGAGCCCTCAATTGTTGTGCGGTCAAAACCGCCGCAATAGGCCACTTAATGACCGCAACAATAAGCAATTATTCTACTAGTAGTGGACTATAGTCCCCCGTAAATTTATTACTTTTATGAATATATTATCATGTATAATTATTTATGTTTAAATATATTTTAGTATTTAAATGTTTTATTTCTTCAAAGGCTGACAATTTGAAAGTCAAATAAATTATTTTTATGTTTTAAAAAAATAAGAAATGTTGTATAATATGAGCACTATAAGAGGGGGGGGAATTATAGTGAGAGAATAAGCTATACTTTTTGCGGAATTAAAAGTCAACTTGGGAATAAACAATGGGAACACGAGAGATTTAGCGAGGAAAAACTTCCTAGGCCTAGTAGGAAGAAACAACCTCGACCACAAGGGATTTTAAAACAACTTTCCACTATAATAGGCCAAAACAACTCTGATTACAACCTATTACTTTTCTCTCGATTCTCAACTTAAGTCACTCAACTCAAGTTCCCAACGAAGGTTCCCACAACTGACGTTCCTCTCAAACTTCACTCGAAGTTCCTTTCTCTTTCTCTTTCTCTTGCTTCACTCAAAGCTTCTCACACTTACAAGAGTTCACTCAAACCCTTTTTCTAAAATACACTTTGTAAAACAATGGAAGAGTAATAAACTCGATTAATGTAAGTATGAATTCTCTTAAGGAAAAGGCACTGGCTCTTTTAGATAACTAAGACAAATTAGCTAAGTCGGACACAAATTGTTCTAAGGAATTAGACGCCTATTTATAGACAATTAAGACAAGACATGTTCTCCACTAATTAAACCATTATCACATGATCTCCATGATTTTAATTAATTAATTAAATAAATTAAATATTTTATGTCAAGTAAAACATCCCACTAATCCACTACTTCACTCCATAAGGGAAGCAGTAACATATTACGTGGTTTTACAAAACTTGAAGAATAATTAAACTCATTTAATTAAATACTTGGAGGATAATTAACTAAGCCACTTAATCCACTAACTACAAAAACGTGTAGTAGTATCTTTTTAGGCGTGTAATCCAATTTTTAGGAAATAAAATATTTATTTACTTTAGCTAGTTTTTAGGAAAAATATCTTTTGATAAAATCGAAAAACAATTTTATATTTTAAAAACCGAAACATTTTAAAAACCGGAAAAATATTATTTTTGAAAACAAAATCTTTTAAATAAAATATAAAAGATAAAAGATAAAAAGATAAGATTTGAAAATCGTTAAATTAAAATCAGAAAATCTTTTTAAAATCTTTTCCTAACAAACTTAAACTAAATTCCTAAAATAGTGGATCTTAGTTAAAACAACCCTAAAAACTCTAACAACATATTGGGCGCAATTTATTAGGCGCACAACATTAGATCTTAGGGTTCCTAAATCAGTTTTAAGTCTTGTTCCCTAACCTTGTTCCTATAGTGCCAGGTCTGTTCCTTTCATGGGAACAGAACCAAGTTCCTTTGAGAATTCACCACGAACTTAATTAAGCTTTTACTCAACCTTAACATGAAGATAATAAATACACCCAATGTATTCTAATCTTCATTCCATGCTTGATTCTTCATCTCTCGAACATCTTTACTTCGATCTTGATTAATTCTCCGTTTAATCTTCAATCAAGTATTCTCTTAGCTCGAGCATGAATTACCTTGCAACAACATAAATAAAATATACTATGTCTTTTGTGGTTAGGTCATCTTCAAAACTCAAGGGTCAACAATTTCCCCCTTTTTGAAGATGACAACAAAAGGCAATAATTAATAAATGTAATACACATAAGTCATAAAAATAATTTTAACAAAGTATGTAACCAAGTTAAATTAATTATATATATTGACTCTTATTTTTTTTGTAAAGAGAAAATGAGAACATAATCCATGACAAAAAAAATTTACTCTGATTGCCTTTCTTTCCCCCTTTGGCATCTTCAAAAACATTAGTCCACGATTTCAAAAAGATGAATTATCTACTAAACACATCACACCACCAAACTTGTGAGAAACAATTTGGTTAGTATAAGCAAATAAAGCATTCAACTCTCAAAACCGCAATCCAAGAATATTAGCCATTCATTTAGACGCACACATGCAAAAAGATTAAACTAGAATTATCAAATTAACAAGTTCCATTGTAGCATGATTAAAATAGAAAGATAGAAAAGACAAATATTAAAAAGTTCATGTTCCCACACACAAAAAAAAACTAAACTAGGAGAGGTTTATGGTTTAGGAGAGGGAGGTTGCTCGATTTCTTCCACCACATCATTAAGCTTAGCCATCACCTCCTTATGATTTTCGGCCAAGGTATTATCACTCTGAGCACACATCTTCCAACTTCAATACCAGAGTTCATACTTGATGGAGGAAGAAAGTTCACAAGTCGACCATGATCACTTGTTGTCCTTCCAAGGCTTTGTCAACTTTGTGCATTACCCCTTTCACTAACCCATTCAAATTCTTGGATTCCGTAGCAAACTCCATCATTGCTTCCGAATGACCCATAACCAAAGAAAACAAATAATCCAATCTTCTAGCATGAGCTAGCGTGTATGTAGAACCAATGGTAGGATTTTGAGAAGACGGAGCATTTTGAGAAGGATTTGGTGGGCTGTTGTTCCTTAGGTTTGGGAACAGCAGGTTGTTCCTCTGGAATGGGAACAACTCTGTTTCCTTACTTTAGGAACAAACAGAGGTTTGAGGTAGAGGGAATAGGATCATTTGTGGGCATGGTAGAGGTGACAGATTTTGGTGGAGATGGAGGAAAAGGAGGATTGGTTTCCATAGGAACAGGAGTCTGTTCCCTAGAAGGAGGAAGGTTAGATTCATAATCTTCCTTATCAATCACCCTAACTTCATCTTCCTCAAAACTTTCATCTGTGTCAAGCAAAGGAAAATTTAGCACTTTCATGTTTTGAACTCTTTGACTAGTTCTAGTGTTTTGTAACCGGTTTACCACCTCTTCAACCACCTTCTTCCCTTTTCTTTTCTTTTTCTTTTCTTTTCTTTTCTTTGCCTTTTTCCAATTTTTCCAGTTTTCTTCTCTTCAATTTCTTTTTCTTCTTCTTCTTCCACATCATCATATACTTCATCATCCTCATCATCATCAAGGTTAGCCCTTCCCTTGATTACTTCCCATTCACAACACAAACGTATCAATTATTCAAGGCACGCACATTCAACATATTTCCCGTAGATACACCAATGGTTTGAGCCCCCGAAATTTTCACATTGAATTTAAGCAAGATTTCGGTTATTAGAGCCCCGTATCCAACAACAAAACCATTTTCAATACAATGACTCATGTGTTGAATCATTAAAGAGGGAAAGTTTATGTGTTTATGAGAGGCTAAACAATGAATATAAATCAAGTCCAACATGCTAACTTGAGCACGTTTAGAAAGACGAGGCAATAAGGCTTTCTTTAGGATGTGAAATAAATTTTGTGGTAGGGAGAAAGAAGATTATGATCAAGAAATGTTTTTCCCTTTTGACCACCATATTTAACAATCAATTGATCAAAAGAGATATCCGAAAATGGATAGGATCCACGTTGCTTCTTAAAATAAACATCAGTTCCTCTCACAGGAACACCAAGCAATTTACCCAATTTTTTAGCATTAAAATCAATTTGGGTTCCCTTTACCAAAGTAGAACAAGTCCCTTCTTCATCAATGGAAAATTTTCACAAAATTCATCCATTAGTTTAGGAATAAACTATTTCCATAACAATTCACAAAAAGATGCTCCCAACCTTGAAACTTGATCATATTGAGCAATTGACGAAAATTTACTCTTTTACACCAAGAAACATCAATGAAAAAACCATGAACATACCTAGATGTCGTGGTATTTTTTCGAGCAATTCTTATTGTTCCTCTCTCGGGAACATCCGATTCCTCCTCACTTGTTGCATGTTGATCTTCCACTTCCATTTCCACGTCTCCTCAATTGTTTTCCTTTTTCTTAGGATTCTTGTTGATGAATTTGGAGAGATATCCATGGGAGTAGGTGATTCAATGTTAATGGAGGAAGGAGAGGGTTTTTCGGATTTGTGGGAGGAGAGAGAGTGAGAAGTATTTTTGGGATTCATGTTTTGTGGAGGGGTTTTCAGGTTTTATGAGAAGTAAAACAAAGGAGTTATTTTTGGTTTAGGAAGTAGGAATAAAAGAAAATAAATAAAAACCGTGTATAGTACACGTTTTTGGAAGAAAAAAAATCCAACTAATTAAAAAAATATCTTCCAACTAACTTGAGAGATATGAGGGAAAAATCAGATTTTTAGGAGAAAAAATCTGAACAGAATAACTTTCGGACGAATGCCACCTGAAGAAGGAAGCCGGCTGAAAAGTTGTTGGCCGCCTTCCCTCCGGTAAAAGGCCTTGTCCAGAAAGGCAAGTTAATTACTAAGACGAAGGCCTCACAAGTGAAGACAACCTGAGTGGCCACCTTCCTCTTTTGATGGCACTTCGTCATAAAATGAGAGCATAGGTTATGGACGAGGGCTCCTGGACGAGGGCCCCTGGCCGAGAGAAATTAGCTCTCTTTTGGCCTTTGTCATAATGCCAAGGATCCCCATCCACACACCCAAAAATAA
Organism: Beta vulgaris subsp. vulgaris; assembly: GCF_026745355.1. Lineage (NCBI taxonomy): Eukaryota > Viridiplantae > Streptophyta > Magnoliopsida > Caryophyllales > Amaranthaceae > Beta > Beta vulgaris. Next base: position 39,986,127 of record NC_079206.1, on the reverse strand, counting down.
AATTAACTAACCAAGGTATCCGTCCTTTTCTCGTAGCCTACTTTATTGTATTCTTTCCAAAAGGAGCTAGTGAACTTTGACATACTTATGTCTCCCATCACATATTTCTTTAGAGCAACTTTGGCAGGGGCTGTAAGGGAAATCAAATTGTTAGTAGGACTAAGACCTCGGATGAGGAGTTTCACATAAGAAAATATGAGTTATACCTCTATCTTCGGCCGATCGCAAGCCATCGGCGACAAGGAAGTTATCATTGTACTACATCTCATTGAAAGGTATCCAATTGGACGATCCCTTAAAAGAGGAATTGTTCGGGGTAGAATACTCCACTATTATGAAGTACTCTACCAGTTCTTCTTAAGAACTGCTTTCCAACTCTAAGAAGGACGTTTTTCGTCCACTGTTGGTGGGCGGACGGCTAACATATCGGTACCTCCTTGCCGCTGCCTCATTAGGCGCCTAGACGAACCAAAATTTGGCCTTCCATGCGTGCATCTTGGTTGTCTTATCCCAAGAAGTAAGGAAGCCATGACGGTTGCGGACGTCAAACTATGGCCCCTCTACAGTTCTGGGGACCTTAGATACGTAATGTATATAGGTAAAGGCCGACAAGGATGGAGGAACGCCCTTCAACTCACAGACGGCCAAAAATTTTAAAATATTCTGCCAAGAGTTGGGGGTCAATTGGTTTTGGCCAATGTAGTAATAATGCAGCAATCGGCCAATGAAATGGTGAAGGGGAAATCTTATTCCTGCATCTAAGGTCAGTCGATAGACGGCAAAGTGGCCAGTGGGAGCACTAAGAACTGTATTGTCCATACCTAGAAAAACAAAGGTATAACCCGGTAGAGGAATGGCCGAGGAAAGGTGCAAAGGGTCAGTACCTACTCTTCCTGGCCACCATTGTTGGATAGAATATATCTTTAGGGTCAGAAAGGGGACATAGGCGTCTTGCAATTTCATACAAGGTCGTAAAGGGGTCGCCCGAATCATTGGAAGGACCTGATTCACTTTCTCTTTCATGTCCCTCTTCCATCTCCATGTCTCTTCCAAACGGGCTTGCTTCAGAAGTTATTTAGAGGTGTTTATCCTCCTCGACGCTTCTAGGGGAAGAATGCTCGAGTGTCGGACGTGCACTTTAACTTTCATGCTCCCCATCATCAGGGATTCGTCTAGTTGTTGCCTCCATCTCAGAACTGGAGGCCGGGAGATTTGTTCCGCGTCTAGGATGTGCAGTTTTCTTGTTGCTCTCCAGATTATCCTGCATAGGTAAAGACTGGGTCGTCTGATTTTGTCGTCTATATTCATATAAATAAAATGCATGACCGGCGAGAATAGTCCCAACTATATAATGTGTCGAAGAAGGAAGGCTATCAGTTCTAGTGTCAAGACCAACTCTTAGGTGGTCGGGATTATTCGACGAGGAAGAGGAATTCATTTTTATTGATTTTCTAAAAGAGAACAAAGAAGAAGAAGGGGGACACCTGACGAGCTACTCGGACGATCGATGAAGTTAACGGAAGCTGGACGAGCACACACTCTCTCTAGAAATTCAAAAAAAAAGGGCAGAGTCTCTTTCTCTCTCTAAGAAAATTCACTAAAGGTGTGTAATGGTCTAACAAATGACAAAAGTTCATATTCATAGAGGGGTGGAAAAACCTACTATCGCGCTAAAAATAGTTGTTGAAGCAAAAGATCATTAGCAAGTGACCGGTTAAACCGGCAAAATGGCACCCTATGCCATTTTTTGAAAAAGCAAGGTGGTTTTCTTGAAGTAAAAGTGCTTTTAACCGTCTTGGCACCAAACAGTAAAAATCCCTTTTAGGGGTAAATGTTGTAGCCTTGAAATTAATGACTCTCCAAGGGACATGTGGATTCATCTGGAGCATCTACGTGTCACCCATCTGCAAATAAGAGTACAAGGCAAAAAGGGGATAACTGAAGTACAAATCCCCATTCAAGGAAAGTACAAACTCATCTCTTTGGCCTGGCATACACTCGCGCCCATAACCTCCAAAAACATCTGTATATGATTGGATGATGTGTACCTCCCAATCATTGTCTGCTACGTGTCATGATCCCATTGCTTAGCAAATCAGATGCCCTTAAATTAAGGTGACCTCAAGGTACAACAATCACTCCAAATACTATAAGTAGTCTTTGAAATTAGGAAAAAGGTACCCTTTTCAGAGTAGTGCGTACTATTTTCTGTGAAAACTCTCTCTTTCTTTCTCTAAACTTTCCCTTATTACTCCTGATATCTGACTTAAGTTTCGGAGGGGGAGCCACCACCTATACCTCCAGGGTGGCTCCCTTTTTTGTAGGTTTGAGAACGAAGCTCAGTTTCGGGGTTATTTGACCAGAATATCATTGCACAAGTCTTCATCAAAGAACATGTTGAGGAATAGCAGTGTATTTACTAGTCTAACACTACGTAACAGTTATAATAATACTTCTTTTATTTTTAGTTGCGCAATTCTATTTTTCACATTCGTTGAGACATTTCCTTAAATGTCAATGTCTTTAATTGTGTACAGGTAAAAATTACAAAATTTGGTATTTAAAACCCTCGCATTGAGAACGGTCTAATTAGACTATAGTTTACTACTCCCACCATCCCACAATACTCTTTATACTTTTCTTTTTTATCTGTCCTATAATACTTTTTACATTTCTATTTTGGGATATGATACACTATTATTTTAATCATTCTATTATTTAACTATTAAACCACACTATCTCTCTTCCAAATAAAATAATACCACTCTTGTTAACTATCAACTTTAACCATGATTTACATTTTCTCTTCTTAAAATAAAATAATACTATTTTTACGAACTAATAACTCTTATCACATCTACTTTTCAATAAAAATATCAATTGATAACAAAACAACAACTTATCATCTAAAACTGCATATTTTGATAAGTGTCAAGAATATTTTGTGATAGAGGAAGTATATTTTTTCTTATATAATGATGTGAGATATCTTAACAAATTGGTTAATAATTTTTACAAAAACTATCCTAAAAAAAATTCCAAAAAGCAAATGGTGTAACTAATAAAAAGGTAGGAATTAGGTACTTATTATTCCCCATGCGACAAGTCACTCTCGTCGGTAAGCATCAGTTGGTGAATTTGAGAAAGCCTTTCGTTATCATATCCTTGGTGAAGGATCCAATGCGCATCAACTCCCTTTCTTCCATTTCTCTCTCTCTTATTCTCTCTCATTCTATCTCGTCCTCATATCCATTCTCACCAAATTCTCTACCCTTCATTCTTCTTTCTCAAGTCATAACTCATAACCACCATCCCTTGTCATTTCCTCCTTTTAGCTCTCTCTATCCTTTTCTATATTTTACCCTTTTTTAAAAAAATTAAAATTTGCAATATCACTGACAAACCTATCATTGGAACTCCATGTTAACTACAACCTGATCAATATTCTTCATCAATCCTGCCACACATAAATTTACACAATCTTGGCGTGATTTTTAATATCATCATTTACCTGGAGTAATTTAATTACTCTAAAGCCCTCCTTTCATGTACTTTGAAAGCTCAGCGTTCGCTTTCGGCGTCATGTCTTCTCATCCGAACTTGCCTTTGAGAAATTCAGACAAGGCCGAGTCCATTCATAGCTGCGAGTTAATGCTCCAAGAAAATGTAGAAATTGTTAGTAGTAGTACCAGTACTAATAATAACAGTAGTAGTACTACAACGGGTAATGTGAGTTACTGTGGCATTCATACTGTCAATTCTGTTGCTGATGATGAAGTCCTTGATGACAGACCCACAACTCCGACATCTTCGGACCAAAGGATACCCGAAACCCGGCCCTGCCCACCCGCTCCAAGAAAGCCCAAATCTAGGCCCATTCGAAAAAGGAAATTTTCTGATGGCTGTGTAATTCCTAGTAGTAGTAATAGTAGTAGTGTTACTCGTTTGCTTGATTTCTCAAAGGAGATCGAATCCATGTTTCCTCCACGCCTTCAAGCCAACTTAGGCTGCAAGATCAAGAAAGCTCGAACCATCTGACCTTTTTTTATCTTTTATATTATGTATAATATTCAAATATGTATATTTGATGATATTTAGTTAAGTTAAATCTCATAGTTTTATTTACATGTTGAGGTTATATTAACCCAGCTGCTTTCAAGCTAGCTAGTATTTACCTAGCTAGCTTAATTGTAATTTTATGAAATTTGAAAAAGCTCACTTTTGCCTTAATTTTACTTGTATCTCATTGTTATTTTTTTTTTTTTTTTTTTTTTTTTTTTTTGTATAATTCGTTCCTTGTTTGGTATAAGCTGTGTAGCACAGAAAAGTCTCCAATTTTCGGAAACAAAACGTTTTAGACATTGAGAAACCTCAGGTTTCAGCCAATTCTGAGCTTCATCAGCATCAAAAGGGCAGAGTTTCAGATGAAAGGGGAAATTTTAGGTCGTGTAGATTTTCGTGCTTCATAGATATGAAGAGATTAATATTTACCTTAAGTTCAAAAAAAATACGAAGAGGAATCTTGAAATGGAAGTTTAGATTGGTCTAATTAAAACCCTAACATTTCCATGTTGATTTTATGATTGTGTTTTTGTAAAGTGAATCAAAGTGTAGAGAATGAAAAGAGGTAGACAAGGAATAGACTAGTGACTTTACTACTCCCTTGTTGATGCATCTTTAAGGTTCTTTTTTGTAATCTAGGCGTTATGCAGTTAGTTTCGGTTTGCTGAAACGCCCTAAAAAAAAAAGACATAAAACACAATATTTTATGCTTTGTTTGTCACTCAAGGAAATAAAAATATTACAAGTCATTGTGAAATGGAATTTCATAAATTAGCTGGCACTTTTCCCCTTATCTTCTATATTGGGTATAGATTAATCACAATTAAAGAGAAATGAAAAAAGGAGGCAAATTTAATCATTAAATCAATGGTATTATGCAGCATGATCATCAGAACATGAAGCTTTCGTTGCAAGTTTAATTTGTCTCCTTTTTCAGGGAGGAAGACAGATGAAAGATGGTTGCTGTAAAATAGAAGGAAAGGACGAAATAGTCCTCGCATAGAAAAGGAATCAATCATATCAAGGCTGTTCAAGAAAGGACAATTCTGTCATTTTGATTGTGTCAGGGAATAATTTATGATATTAGTGAAAGGGAGATGGTGTGTGCTTAGATGTTTGGAATAATATTGGATCGCCAAAACTTGGATACTACTTGATGGACGGCCCTAGTACAGGATTACATGCTTTGGAATTTGGATGCGTAAATTTAATGTCAACGAGAGCCTGAGGCAAACATACTCCAACACGGCTTTTTTAACGGTGAATTTTAGCATGGGTGAATTTCAGGAACTCGGGTGTGCAAACTTGGAAGGGGACCACCTTATGTGGTACCAACTCCCAACTATCAGTTTTGTTACGATACGTGATTGCTTTAATCATCTATAATTATATTTATTATTATAATATACTCCTTTCGTCTCAAAATATACTTCACATTTTCCTTTTTTCACCGTAATTTATGCAAGTAGAATCTAAGAGGAATAAAGATTTTTTGTTTATTTAAATAAATATTGTATGGGAAAAGATGATTTTATGAGAGAGAATGGAGAATAATTGGTGAAATGTTACGTTGTGCTAGACTCGTAAATAAATACTACTATTCCCAACAGTAGGTTCTATAATGGGAGACTTGTGCATCAATGTCTGGACCCAAAATCCGAACCTGAGTTCCGCCTTCGATCCTGCAAAAAGGGACCCACCCTGGAGGTTTGTGTGGTATTTTCCCCTCCGAAGCTTAAGTCAGGTATCGGGAGTAGAAAGGAAACTTTTAGAGAGAGAAAGTAGAGAGAGAGAATTTATGGCAGAATAACAGTACACTGCCCTGAAAAACGTATCTTTCCCCTGATTTTAAGGACTACTTATAGTGTCTGAAATGACTGATGTACCTTGATGTCACCCTAATTTAAGAGCATCTGATTGGCTAAGCAATAATATTATGACACGTGGGGATCATTGATTGGAGAGTACACATCATCCATTCCATAGAAATGTCCTTTGCCTTTACTGGGCCTGAGTATATATTGGGCCAGAAGGAGGACTAGTACAACTCTCTTTATTCAGAAATGTGTACTTTAGGCCATGCACCTTTCTGGACCATGTACTTTACTGCAGCAACAAAGTGTCACGTGCAGGGTTGTGATGGAGCCACGTGTCCCACTTATATATAGCCGTTGATATTTTAGGATACAACATTTACCCCTTAAAAGAGGATTTTTACCATTTAGGCGCCCAGACGGTTGGAATTCTCTTTTAATCGACGGGAACTGTCCTATCTTTTTCAAGATGAAATGGGTGCCATTTTGCCGGTCTCAACATGTCAACCCTCAAGGGTTTTTTGGAGTGCAACGATTACTTTACCGGAGGGGGAGGTCATTTTTACCTTCCTATAAGTATGCCCCCTTGTCCTTTCTGAAATCACTTTCACATCTTTGAGAGAATTTTTAGAGAGAGAGACTCTGCTCAATTTTTCACTAAACTTTAGAGAGAGAAAGAGCATTCTTCCAAGATATCGTTAAGTTTCTTCAATCTGTCCAAGATCTCGTTAAGTTTCTTCTATCCGTCAAAGTAATTCAACAGGTATTATCCCTTCCTTATTTATGTTAACTCTTATTTTAGTTTTTTATTTTTCATTCTTTTTGAGAAAAAATGGATTCGTCCTCTTTATCGAACAATCCCGTCCGCTTAAGGGTTGGTCTTAACCCTAGAACAGAGATCCTTTCTTCTTCGGCACATTCTAGAGTTAGGCCTATTCTGGCCAGTCATGCATTTTATTTTTATGGACATGGACGGCAAAGTCAGACGACCTAGTCTTTACGTGTGCAGGGTAACCTGGCGCGTGTCAAGCAAACAACTTGTATTAGACGAGGGGTGAATCTACGGGACTCCAGCTCAGAAATGGAGGCATCAACGGGCCGAATCCCTATTGAGGGTGAGCGCGAGGTTCAAAGCGCTCGGCCAACGAACAAAACCCCTTTTCTTGAAAAACGTCCAGGAGGAGAGAATCGATGAGAGACATTCGGAGGCCAGCCCGTCCGAACAAGGTATGGCAGTGGACGAGGCCGACGAAGTGGAGGTTTCCTCCAACCCGTCCTATGATTCGGGGGAGCCGTCCCCTACATCTTCCGAAATTAGACGCCGCCTAGGCCCTTTGTCAGACTCTAGGTTCATCCTAGCCGAAAATAGTTGGTTTGGAAGAGTAGGCTCGAACCTTAAGCATTTTTCCTCAGCAATACCAATGCCGGGGTTCTCCTTCGTAGAGGATACCATAGTTAGCGCCTGGCCGACCATTTTGATGTTTACCAGCTGGGTCTGGATGCAGGGTTACGATTTCCCTTGCATCCATTCATAAGCCGCTTTCTTCATCATTACAACATCGACCACAATCAACTAGCCCCTAACTCATGGAAGAACATCTTAACGTTTTTGGCCGTCTGTGAGTTAAAGGGAGTTAATCCCTCTTTGGTCGCTTTTACTCAGATACATTATGTATCTAAGGTCCTTAGAACCACAGATGGAGCTTGGTTCAGCGTCTGCAACCGTCATGGCTTCCTGACGTCTTGGGATAATGACGTCCAAAATGCACGCTTGGAAGGCAGAGTTCTTATTGTCCAAGCTCCCACTGAAGTAGTAGTCAGACGCTGCCGCTATTTCAGTCGTACCCCAACTAACACTAGACGAACGACTTCATTCTTAGAGCTAGAGGATGATTCAACCGAAGAAATGATGGAGTACTTCCGCATTGCGGAGTACTCTACCCCAAATAACTCGTCCTTCAAGGGTCTGTCCAACTCGATTCCCTTTAAGGAGATGTTTTATAACGATCATTTCCTAGTTGCCGCCGGTTTGCGGGAGGATGAGGATAGAGGTATATTTGTTCTAATTTTAATAAGTGAATAGCCTCGTCCAATGACTGTATCCTAACCTCAGTGCACTATCTTTTTATAGTTGCAGCTAGAGCCGTCTTAAAGAAGTATTGGCTATGAGACATAAGCATGTCTAAGTTCACCAGCTCATTGTGGAAAGATTCCAGTAAATCCGGCTCTGAAAAGAGGATGGGCACCTTGGTAGTTGAAATAAATTTTTTAAATAAATTTTTTTATTTTCTAGCTTCGTTCCTGGACGAACCTTTCTCTAGAATGAAAGGCGTCCAAGAAGCTTCAGGCTGGTCTCCCTCAACGCATGAGACTCGTCCATGGAATCAATATTTTGGTTGATTTCCTTGACGGGCCATAACGTCTGGACGCTCCCTGCTCCAAATAGAAAGGCGGCCAAACTTGTTGTGGCCGGCTTCCTTCTTGGGCTAGGCGTCGTCCAAAAGAGTTTTTAAATTTGTTTGGACGAGCCTTTACACAGTTCAAAAGGCAGCCAATCTCCCTATGACTGGTTTTCTTCCTTGGCTAGGGATCTTCCAGGTTGTTCCTTTAACTCATTTGGACGAATCCCTATTCAGCCCGAAAGGTGACCAAGAATTTCAATGACGATCTTCTCCCTTGGCAATACCTCGTCCAGGAACCATGGTTTTATTTGGTTTGTGGACGATCCAACTTTTAAAAAAGTCTTGCCGCTCTTCTTCTTTAGGCAAGCTTCATCCAATTTGGAGTTTTAGTTTTCTTAGGACGAGTCTTTCTTCTATTAACGCTTACATGTGAGACTTCATTTTTCAAAAAAACGACGACCCAACGTCCAAAGCGTTGGCAGAAAAGGCGGCCACGAAAAAGAGGTTGGCCGCATCGGGAGATGCCCCTCCTCCTAAAAAATCCAAAGGCTTTACGGCCTAAAAGAAGAAGGTTGACCGGCCCTCTCTACCGAAGATCGAAATTCCTCCTTCAACGGAGGAGACGACCATGGTCCCATACATTGGTGAAACGGGTTTGGCACCCCTTATTACCACTGAGCAACCGGGCGTGGTTGTGATTTTGGACGAGGCCGAAAAGCAAACTTCTCAGCAGGACGCGGTTATCACAATTGCCCCCAGCTTATAGATCGACCTCTCAATCTTCTAGTGAGTCTTATTATTCTAACATTGTTAGAACTCTGCGCGTGGGTGGACGTCCTATGAGTCCGTCCAACAAACTGGCCGTGGTTATCCCCGTCCGAAATACTGACGACTCTCCTCTTTTAGATAAAGGCAAGGGGACAACTGAACAGCTCCTGACGGCTCTCCAATATTGTCGGACGACAACACCTCGGCTGCGTTTGCGAGGATGACTTCGGCCTACCGTGAGATGCTCAAGCAGGAGCTCTTCAAATGCTTCCCAAAGCCTTACATTAATGGCTTGAGAGCCGCTTCATCTGGACATGTAGGCTACATGTCTCAATTAGCCGCTAAGGTATAGTCATTTATTTTTTCTACCGTTTTTCTTTCATACTTGTCAATATTGATGATTTTTTTATCGTCCTGACATGCTTTTCCCTTTTTCAGTTATTCGCTCGCAACATAATGACAGAGGACTGGGCAAGATTGCTCAGGAAAGAAAATAAGGCACAATTTGTCATGGCCGAGCAGGAAGTACTCCATTACTAGTCGGGAGAAGCTTGGGAGAGACGTCAGCCGAGCTTGAGTCGGTCAATGAAAAATATCTCGTCCGGCTAACTGAGCTTTTGGACGAGAAAGAGGCTCTAAGGTTGGCTCTGACGGATGAAAGACATGTCACCCTTCTAGCAGCGGTTCAGCTTAGGAGAAAAAATATCTTCCTCCGAGCAAAGAACCATGAACTGAAGAAGGAGGCCACTGAGGCCTTTGAGTCTTCCAAAGAGGCTCTGAGTGAGGTTATAGATACCTCAAAATCTTAGGCTGTGAAGGCAATCAAAATGCTGGCCGAAGCTGGCGACGTTCCTAGATACGAACGTCGTTTACACTTTCAAGAAACCCTTCACAAAGCCACTCTGACCGGAGAGGAGCTTCCGGTCTTTCAAGAGTCTTCGGACAATGAAGAAGAGGGAAGCGACCAACTCAAAGACTCAAGCCGACGACATCAACGTCCCTCCTGAGTAGAACGCTTAGCTTTGTTTCTGTTAGATCTTGGCTGCATGCCTTTTTGTACTTAGCGTAGTTTTTCTTTCTTTTGTAGCCTAGGTTGTAATCTTATTTAGACTTTTTATAATAGAATCTCTCCTTTCAACCATTGCCTCTTATTTTCCAATGTTCAAAATTCTCATTAAGTCTAATACCATCTTGGCTAACTTTTAATAATCATGGACGAATTATACTAGTCGAAGAGAATTATAACTTTAACTGTTTAACAATGGATGAATTCAATCTGAAAATTATTTGAGCACCAAGTGCCAAAGTTATTCGGCCTAAAATGTGGACGTTCCAATCATGGACGAATGGATGCAAGCATTATTTCAACACCAAGTGCCAGAGTTGCTCGTCAAAACTTGCACAAGGGCTTGTTCATCTACATACTAAGGTCATTCCATGACACTTGACTCTGGATGATTTGCTACTTGCTTTAGTGTATTTACTATGTGTTGGTTCTCTCCCCCCCCCCCTTCTTGGACGAAGAGGATCGGGAAAATTCTTCGTTCCAAGAACGAGAACAATCATGCTTGATAGTAACATACTTTTCAAGGCAGAATACTTAAGTATATTGGCAAGCCAGTTCGGCCGAGCAATCCGTCCTGGTTTCGATTTGTAATAGATTATTCCTTTACTAAGGTGGTTATTACTGTGGGTGGCCCTTTGATGGAAAGTAAGACCCCTTTAATAAGGATTCTTAATTTCGGTCGCCTTCGTTTAGGAGATTGATGTTAACTTTATAAGTTTATCAAATGATGGCTTTCGTCATGTTTAAACCTTAATGATTTATAACATGTTTGGCCGATCTCCTAATAGAAGTATTTTTATTTTGCTGCTCTTTATTGATGATTTTGTTCTAGACCACCGTTTCGGCCGGTGATAGGATGCCCCTAATAATAGTAAGACATAACAAGTAAAGAGACAGCCATAGAGCGAAAGTAGATTTGTATTATATGAATTCTGCTTGGCAGAGAGCCAATATAAATGTATACGTTTCTACTTTTTCATTAATGTGCCATGGCACTTTGTTAGCAGAAAACTACAACTTTCAAATTACATCTGAAGTAGTATTTTTTCAAAGTGTCCGAGTTCCACGTCCGAGGAATGGGATAGCCATCCATAGCCTCCAAACGGAAGGTGCCACTTTGGACTTCTTGGGTGATCTTGTAAGGCCCTTCCCAATTCGGCGTGAGCTTGCCCATTTCTTTGGCGCGGCCAACTGCTTCCATTTTCTTTAAGACAAGACCCCCACCTTCAACGGTCGTCTTCCCACCCTCTTATTAAACTCGCGATCCATTCGTAGTTTATACAGCTGCATTCTTAAAAGAACATTTCCCCTGACTTCTGAAACCTGGTCCAAGGTCGTGCGAAGGGCATCCCAGTTGGCTTCCTCTGAATAATATAGCATGACTTGCATAGTGGGTGCTTCTATCTCAATGGGAAGGACGGCTTCTGAGCCACAGACAAGCATCAATGGACTCTCCCCAGTCGAGTTATTGGCCGTAGTTATGATTTACCAAAGAACTAATTGTAGTTCCTCTACCCATAAACCTTTCACATTGTCCAGCTTTTTCTTTATGTCGTTCGAGAGAATCTTGTTAAATGCCTCTACTTGCCCGTTTTCCTGAGGATGAGCAACGGCAGCAAAGTGGGCTTTACTGTCCTGCTCGGCCAACCATTCCTTGAGCTTAGGCGCCTCAAACTGTGGTCCATTGTTGAAGACAATAAACTAAGGCATACCAAATCTTGTAATGATGTTCTTCGAGATAAAGCCTTTTACATCATTAGTGGTAATCCCTCTCATCACCTCAGCCTCGACCCATATAGTGAAGTAGTCTACTACTACTATCACGAATTTCTTCTGGCCTACAGCTACAGGAAACGGCCCCAAGATATCCATCCCCTATTTGGCAAAGGGAAGGGGAAAAAGAATTGGGGTCAGGTAATTGGACGGCTTATGATACATGTTACCATGCCTCTGACAGCTATCGCATTTCTTCACGTAGACCTGGGCGTCTTCCTTTAAGGTGGGCCAATAATACCCTGTCCTTAATGCCTTCTCCCCCAATGCTCTTCCCCCAATGTGAGAGGCGCAAGCTCCTTCATGCAATTTTTTTAAGACATCCAACCCGTCGTCCCTGGTAATGCACTTCAGGAGTGGCCGGTTGAATGCTTTTTTGTATAGGGTCTCGTTCCAACGCTCGAACCACATATCCCTTGCCTTCACATACTTAGCTTCCAAGGGATCTGATGGCAGGCGTCCGATCTTCTTGAATTCGATGATGGGATTCATCCAGACATTTCCTAGGCTAAGGAACAAAACCTGCTCTTGATCAATACTCTTTGCCGGCTTTACCTCCCAAAACACAGTTCGCGGCACATCCCCTTCGGTCGAACTGGCTAGTTTTCGGAGAGCATTGACCTGATGATTCTCAGATCTTGGAATCTGGTGGGGCTTAAACCGCTTCAATGTTTTTATTTCTTCTTGAACTAGCTTCATGTATTTACTCATGGACGCCTCCTTACATTCAAAGTCGCCATTTACTTGACTAACAACCAACAGGGAATCTGTTTTTGCCTCGATTTCCAAGGCTCCAGCCACTTTGCACATTTTAATGCCGGTTGGCAGCGCTTCATATTCTGCTTCATTGTTTGATGCCTGGAACTGAAATCTGATCGCATACTCAAATTTGTCCCCTTCTGGTGATTGGAAGATTATCCTAGCCCCGCAACCATTAGCAGTGGACGATCCATCCACCATAATCGTCCAATGCCGTCTTCCCCCAACTGGATCTTGGACGGGTTTAACCGTAGGCCGAGTAAGCTTTACGATGAAATCAGCTAAAGCTTGACCTTCGATTGCTTTTCTGGGCTCGAATGCTAGATCAAACATGTTTATCTCCACGTCCCATTTTAGCATTCGTCGAGAAGCATCCATCTTATACAGAACTTACTTTAGGGGCTAGTCAGTGTAGACAAGGATGCTATGAGCCAGAAAGTATGGCCTCAATTTCTGGTTGGCCATGAGTAGTGCGAGGCCGAATTTCTCCACTAGCGAGTTTCTGCATTCTGCATCTTTTAGCACACGACTTACAAAGTAGACGTGAACTTGCACTTAATCCCTTTCGGCCAGGAGGACGACGCTCACTACATGTGGTGAGACAGCCACATATACAAATAACTTTTCCAGCTCGGCCGAACTTATCAAACGAGGCGTCCTAGATTTACAACCTGTTGGGGAGCTTGCTCCGCCTTTCCACTCAAATTTTACCTTTTTCTTGATTGTTGAAAAAAATTGATGACACTTGTCCCTAGATTTAGAAAGAAGGCGTCCTAGGGCCGCCAATCACCCTATCAGACGTTGAAGTTCCTTAACTTTGGAAGGAGAGGTCATGTTTAGAATTGCCTGAATCTTATCGGAATTTGCTTCAATTCCTCTCTGGTCGACCAGAATTCCCAAGAACTTTCCACCCTTTACTCCAAACACGCTTTTCTGCGGATTCAATTTCATCTTGAATTTTCTAAGTGTCAGGAAGGTTTCTCAAAGATCCTCAATATGATCTAGATCCTTCCGGCTTTTGACGATCATATCATCAATGTAAGCTCCATGTTACCTCCCAATTGTGGCTGGAAGACAGTGTTTATTAGCCATTGGAAGGTAGCTGGTGCATTCCGAAGGCCGAATGGCATCCTCAGCCAACCATACAGTCCTTTCTTAGTAATGAATGAAGTCTTGTCTTCATCTTCTAGCCACATAGGAATTTGATGAAAACCAAAATAAGCATCCATGAAGCTTAATAGTGCATGCCCAGCCGTGGAATCGACTAACCGATCTATTTTTGGCAGAGGAAACCTATCCTTTGGACAAGCCTTATTTAGAATAGTGTAGTCTACACACATCCTCCAGGTTCCATTTGGCTTAGGGACCATGACGACATTAGCTATCTAATCCGGATAATTAGTCTCTCGGATGAATTTTTATTTTAACAGCTTCTAGACTTGTTGATCGATTGCTTGATTTATGGCCTGACCCAGGTGCCTTTTCTGCCGGATTGGCTTTTGATTGGGATCTATTTTAGCTTGTGAACATCTTCGGGATCAATTCCTAACATAGCTTCTACCGCATATGCAAAAACATCTTCAAATTCTTTTAACAGCTTGATCAGTTCGTCTTTGATCTTGGGATCTAGAACATGCCCAACTTTCAGCGTCCACTCCGGACGTCTTTCATCCAAGCAAATCTTTGCTGGTACTTCTACTGGCTTCGGCCGCTCCAGTCCAATTCCCATGATGGCCATTACTTCTTCTGACGAAGCCTTTTCTTCTTTGATGGCCATGCACTTCCTCTTGTTACCCGGCAAGAGAATGGACTATTTACTCATTTGGGGGGCCTTTGCCTGAGTTCTATTTACTTCACTCTTCAACTCATTCATCTGGCCCTTCACAATCTCGACCGCTTCTACATCTATAGCCTTTAGCTGGTCTGATTTTTCTCCTTCCATGATGAAGGTTTTAGAGTGGTGAGGTAGCATTCTCTTGCTGCTTGCTGATCTCCATATAGAGATCCAATCTTCCCTCCATCATACTCAAACTTCATTAACATCAAGTGAGTCACAATAAAAGCTTTGATGTGGTTCAAGGTAGGTCGCCCGAGAATGATGTTGTAAGCCGTCAAATCTCGTACAACCAAGAACTTAACAAACAATATCCTGGAGGCCTCCTTGTCTCCCACCCTGATGGGCAAGGTGACAGTTCCCATAGGGTGGATTATTCCTCCTCCAAAGCCAATGATGGGATGATGGATTGAGACTAAGTCATTCTCATTGAGCTTTAGTCTTGACAAACAATCTGCACTGATGATATCGGTCGAACTCCCCATATTAATCAGGATCCTTCTCACTTTGAGATTTGCAATTTTCATCTCTACAACCAACGGGTCGTCGTAGGGGGTTCTTATCTTCCCGCGATCCAACTCACTGACGATGATGGACTGAGACTAAGTCATTCTCATTGAGCTTTAGTCTTGACAAACAATCTACACTGATGATATCGGTCGAACTCCACATATCAATCAGGATCCTTCCCACTTTGAGATTTGCAATTTTCATCTCTACAACCAACGGGTCGTCGTGGGGGGTTCTTATCTTCCCGCGATCCATCTCACCGACGACTACCTTAGGGAAGGGGTCAGAATCTGCCTGATTGGTAAGCATGATCTGGCCGAGCTCCCTTATGTAATTCTTATGTCCCCGGTTGGTTGGACCTCCTACTGCAAAACCTCCAGATATGACAAGCACAACCTCTTCGTTAGTGCTTTCACTTTCTTTTCTCCAGTTCCGACGGTCATCTCACTTATGAAACTTTCTTCCTCCTTGAGGTAGATATGATTTCATCTTCCTTTTACGAGCTAAATCCTCCAAAGCTCTCTTCACATGTTTGCATTCATTTGTTTCATGACCACAATCTTTATGAAAGTGGCAATATTTGCTCTTATCCCTATTTCTGTAGGGAGTCTTCATTTCAGCTGGCGTCTTTAATTCACGTTGATCTTTTATATCCATAAGAATGGAGTATTGATCTTTGCTCAATTCTATAGGTTCTGCCGATATCGCTGGTTCACTTCTTTTGCTTCTCTTGGATGAGGTTATCATTGAAGTCAATGCCCAAGTTTCAGCTTTCTTGGGAATTATTCTTCTTGAGCTGAACTGCTTCTTCTGTCTTTTTTGTTTTCGGATGTTTTGCTTATGCGCATACTTCCGTAGCATGGATAAATGCCTCTGCCTCCCGAAGGGCTTCGGTCAAAGTAGTGATCTTTTTCTTCAACAGGTCAAATTAGAAACTTCCTGGCCTTAGACCCTCGATGAAGGCGTCGAAAGCCACTCCTGCATTCATATTCATAATCTACAATGCTTCTAGGTTAAACCTCTTCACAAAACTTCTTAAAGCTTCCTTCGGTCCTTGGATGACCTTCCCCAAATGCATGCTAGTTTTTTGTTCCTGCCGATTTGCCACGAGATGACTAGTGAACAGAATCCTAAGCTCTGTGAAATTATTCCCTAAGTTAGAAGGAAGGTTATTGAACCACTTTTGCGCTACTCCTTTCAAAGTAGTCGGAAAATTCTTCCACCAAGTAGCATTATCGACTGCTTGAACATACATCTGATGCTTGTATGCTGATAGATGATTGTCTTGATTAGTAGTTCCATCAAAGGGTTCTATCGTGGGTAGCTTAACCTTTGGGAACGGGGGAGACTCCATGATTCTGGCCGAGAACGGGGTCGGCTAGTTAATCTTGAGTGCCCCCGTATTTCCTCTGTGGGTGTTGAACCCTAGTTTTGATGATGACAAAAGAGCAAAGATGCAAGCTAAGTAGTGAACTAATGAGTTATTTTAAGTATGATTTTTAAGGTATCATCGAAAGGAACAAAGAGAATACTAAGTCAAGGAATAAGTCAAGTGAGGATTTCAAAGACTAAAGTGAAGATGTTTCCCAAGTTGATACTGGAGCAGCATTGGATCAAGAAGAATAAAGCAAGGCGTTTTATTTTCTTGTTCCATTGTAAAGGAACAAGTAATGTTGGTAAGGAACATTGGCAGTTTTATTTGAGAATGAGAGTTTGTTTCTTTATAAGGAACAAAAGGAACTAGACTTAGGCTTGAAGCAGTATAACGGTTCAATCATGGAAGTTGAGAAAGTCATGCCTAAATAATACGTAACCGTTTTTTTTATCTAAGAGAAAATCAGTTTTTATGGAAAATCGTTTTGAGGAAAAGATTTTGTTTTTCGAAAAAGATAAGGAAAGTATTATTCGGTTTTTAAAGATTTATTTTAAAAGATAATATTTTTCTTAAATATTTAATTTTAGTTTTAATGTTAAATCTGTTTTAAATTAAACTGATTTTCGGATAAAGCTCAAGTAACTCCTATAATCTAGGAGCAGTAACAACAACATGTCCACGTCCAAAACAGTGATCATGGGATCATGGGGTGTGTTAAGGAACGTGTTCCTTAAGGGAAGGAACATCATGGGATAATGGTTTTCGACATGAACACAGTTTTAATTCCCACGTTCTACATTATTGTCACTATAAATATTGAAGTCTAAATAAGTTCCAAAGTGTGTCTGACTAAGTAATTAAGTGAGTTTAACTAATTAAGTGTCAGTGCCTTCATTCTCTCATAATAGCCATTTGTTCTTTGCTTACTTACTCTATTTCCACTGAGCTTATTTCGATCAATTGTATTTTGGTTTTTGGGGTAAGGGGACTTTGAGTGAAGTTTTGTAAGAGAGAAGCTTTGAGTAAAGCTGGTAAGAGTGAGAAAACTTCGAGTGAAATTGAGAGGAACTGCTATTAAGGGAACAGTGGCTCAGGAACTTGAGTTTAGGAACTCAAGGTGTGGCTCGAGAATAGAATTAGGTTGTAACAAAGTTGTTTGGCCTAATTAGTGAAAGAGTTGAGTTTAAAATCCCTAGTGGTCGAGGTTGTTTCTTCTTGTTGGGCCCAAGAAGTCTTCCTCGTAAAAAACCCTTGTGTTCCTCTAGCTTGTTTATTTGTTTCAGTTTATATTTCGGCTAAAAGTTACGTTTATTTCTACACATACAATTCACCCCCCTCTTGTAGTGTTCCTAGGGAAATAACAATTGGCATCAGAGCTAGAACTCACGACAATTAGGAAACCCTATTGAGAAAAAGATCCAAGGAACAATGAATACCACCGAGAAACTTGAGGAAGGTTACTCTACGCAAAGGCCTCCCATGTTCAATGGGAAGTACTACAACTACTGGAAGAACCGCATGGAGATATTCATCAAAGCTGAAAACTACAGGTATGGAGAGTCATTGAAGTTGGTGATTTCGAAGTCACAACTACAAATGACAAAAATGAGTAACTCTAAAACCCCTCTCTGATTATGACAAACTGATTTTGAAAAAAGTAAGTAAATGCCATGGCTATTAAATTGATGCATTGTGGACTTAGACCCCATGAACATAATAGGATCATGGGATGCAAATCCGCAAAGCAAATATGTAATTTATAGAAGTAACCCATGAAGGAACTAATGAAGTCAAAAGATCCAAAATTGATTTACTTATGAATCAATATGAACTGTTCTCCATGAAAACTAAGGAAAGCATTCGAGATATGTTTACTCGTTTTACTAACATTAGCTTCTCTTGAAAAGTTTATTTCATCTGAGGAACAGGTTCGAAAGGTTCTTAGGAGTCTTCCTAAACAGATGGATGGCTAAAGTCACTGCTCTACAAGAAACAAAAGACTTCACTAAGTTGAACTTAGAACAACTGGCAGGGTCACTTATGACTCATGAGCTTTACCTTGATACTGATTATGGTGAAAGCTCCAAATCAAAATCCATTGCTCTCAAAGCAGATGATGAAGATGATTCAGACTCAGAAGAAGAAGAAGAAGCAGCTCTCAAGGTTCGAAAATTTCGAAAGGTGTATAGGAACATGAAGAATGGGAACTTCAAAGGTAAAACTAATAAGAAATTTTCTAATAAAGCTGCTTGTCATGAATGTGGTAGTACATATCACTTCATCAAGGAATGTCCACTTTGGGAAAATGATAAAACCAAAGAAAGGAACAAGGAACGCTTTGCTGAAAGGAACAAAGAATCCAAGGCACCTTTCTCTAAGACAAATGTATGCAAAGCAATGATAGCTGCTTGGGGAGATTCAGAGACGGAAGAAGAAGAGGAACAACAAACTGAAGAAATAACAAACCTTTGCCTCATGGCAAACATTGATGAAAAAGAAGATGAAGAAAAGGTTGATGTAAGTCAACATGGTCTTGAGTCAGACTTAGATTGTAAAACTAGGCCTGAAATATATGATCTTCTTTATGATGCAATTCTTGAATGTAGAGATGAACGTGAAACACGTGAACAAACTGAACAAGCACTAAAGGTCTGTAAAGAACACATAAAATGGCTTTAGAAAATGAGAACAGATGTTGAAACAAGATTCTTTGATTTATTTGACAAAAACTTAAAAATCAAAGAATATTATGAAAGTGTGAAAAATGAAAATTATCTAATCAATTTAGAGATTTCACACTTGAAGGAGTTTGTCCCTGTTCTAAGTTCCTTTGATATAAGATCAACTCCTTTGAAAGGTTACATATCTGAGGTTGAAAATTTGAATAAAGAAAAAATTTCTTTAAAGGGACACATCTGCAATCTTAAAAAGGAACTGGTTGTTGCAAGGAACAGAGGCAAAATGATGGTTGTTCCTAAGTGGATTGAGAAACCACAAACCAGAAGAAAATAAGGTCTTGGTTTTGAAACTACCAGAAAAGGAACAAGACCAAGAAATATGTAGATCTACATAGTGACAAATTTTGTATGTACTGTGGAAAGGTAGGTCATTACATAAATCAATGTCAACTAAAAACTAAGCTGATTGACAAGAATGTTAAGATAAGTAACAAGAAATGGGTTTTCAAATCAACACTACAAAAATAACTACATATAGAGGCAAGCCAAAATTGCATCTAAATATATATTTGTAGCCTCTAATGGTGTTAAGAAGCAATTTTCTTGTTGCCTCTAATTAGTCCGTCGCTAATTATAGGTTGCCCCTAATGCCACCTTTTAGAGACAGACAAGTTATGGGGTTGCTAAAGACACTTATGTTTAGAGGCAACCATATGCTTGTCGCTAATTGTTGGTTGCCCCTAATGCCACCTTTTAGAGACACACAAGTTATGGTGTTGCTAAAGACACATATGTTTAGAGGCAACCATATGCTTGTCGCTAATTGTTGATTTCCCAAAATGCCACCTTTTTCAGGCACAAAACTTGAAGTGTTGCTAAAGCCACTTACATTTAGAGGCGACCATCAGTCAGTCGCTAATTATAGGTTGCCCCTAATCACTAATCACTACAAGAAAAACTGCTATTTACGACCAGGTTTCTGGTCGCAAAAAGCTGAAATCTGGTCGTAAAAAGCCTTTTACGGCCAGAAACGCATGTGGTCGCGAGTGGTCGTAGAAGGCTTCGTCGTAAATAATATTTAAAAAGACTCGTCGTAAAAACCTTTTGCGACCAGATTTAGATCTAATCACAATTGCTAGTCATCGCAAATGTGATTACAAAAATTTTAAAAAAAGAAATTAACAACTAAACCTAGTTGCTAATTATTTTTTTTACAATCTAATGTTAATAAACTACATTGTCATTAAAAAAATAATAAACAGTAAATTAACAAACTATATATTTATTAATAATTTTTATTATCTCATACAACTTAAAACAAATACAACTAAAAACTAGTTTCTACAACTTTAAACTAAAAAATACAATTCAATCAAAATAAATTTTACAAATAAATCAATAAATGCCAAAAATTCTAATTTTGTAATTCTTAGAATTTGAACCCAGAAATTGAACAGTCCCAGCCTGACCACCACTGCCGCCGGTCTTCCCTACTACCGCCGTCGCCGCCTTTATTTACACCTGCAACGCCAAAAAATCAGAAAAGGGCCTAAATTTAAAATCAAAAAAAAAAAAAATCAATGTAAGCAAACTCACCAAGTTAAAATGGAGATAATTATGCTTAACGCTTCCTTTGGCTTTTGCACATGAAGAATGTTTTCTAGAATCATCTAAAGACACAACAGCATTATTATAACCTGAATTTTCATCAGTGCACACTTCAGTATTGAGGTCCAGTGGCATAGAACCACTACGATCACCTAAAGGCACAGACACATGTATCGATCCTCCTTCTAAGAAATGGAGAGGATCCTGACTCATTCCAATATTGCACCAAATTTCACACATTATATCTTTCACTTTTTTGTCTATAAGCATTCATAACAGTTTTCCAATATATTATCTAAAACAATTCACCATTCTCCCTGCCTTCATAGATCATTAGTTTTATTCAAATAATGATGAATTGATTTCAAAAAATATACTATATAAATTAAAGAGAAACAAATTAGAAAACTAGAAGAACAATATGATAGATTAACCTTCAAATTAATGTCCATAATTTAGCAGTTGCAAACCCATTATTGAGCCATCAGTTTCACCATCTTCCCAAATCTATTTTAAATCAAAAACAGTTAAATAAGATCAAGGAAGCAATGAGAGATGTCAGTGACTTAATGAGGACATGAAAGAAAGAGAGCTTATAATGGTAAAAAAGCCAACTAAATTGAAAATCAAATTTAACATTTTATGTAAAATTGTCTTCCACTAATTTAAAGATGAAAGATCAACTTGATTTGAATAAGAAATTGAATGAGAAGTACATTTTTTAAAGATAATAAAAAGGTTTGGGAACCGAAGAATTTGACAGAGGCTATTTAAAGTGAATGAAATTTTAGAACTTGGAAAGTGCAATATTGATATGCTCAGTAAAAGGCGAGAAGGCCGCTAACGATAAGTTTTCGCGTGAATACGGAGCACTTTGTAACTGATTACCCCCACAACTCCTCAACCCACCCCCTCAACCCCCACATCAAACCCTAAATCAAGAACAGAAAGGCCCAAAAAAGGAAAAAAAATTCTTCATTTACAAAAAATCAGACGAAAAAAACCAAACCCCAAAAAATTGAAACCCTCATATTTCAAAAAAATCAAGCGAAAAACCCATAAATTTTCGCAACCTATTTCGAAAATAAACCCTTAAATAATCTAGATCTGTGCAAATTAGAAAAAAAAACAAATACTAACCTCTTCAATGAAATTGCAAGATCTGAAAATTTGCTGCAAAATTGAGAGAAAACGAGATTGATAAGAGAGGAATTGAAGATGAACAAGAAGAGAGGAGAGAGAAAGAGAGGGGGTGTATGGACGTATAATATAGAACGTGAGGAGAGAGATGAGTTGTGTCGGTGATGAGGTGGGTGGGTTACAATATAAGGTTTAAATTTCAACAATGTTAACCGGAAGAATCCCGCTCTAAATTGCCAAAATTTTAGATCTTGATATTTACGACCAGATTTCTATCTCGTCGCAAAAAATTCTTATATTTACGACCAGTTTAATAATCTGGTCGTAATGCTCGTTATTTACGACAAAATGAATCTTGTTGTAAATAATAAGCATTTACGACCACAATTCATCTCGTCGTAGATAAATTTCTTCTATTTACGACCAATTAGCATATCTGGTCGTAAATGCTCGTTATTTACGACCAGAAACGCGTGAATCATAAAATTTGAATAATCAACTACGTAAAACCACTCTAATGAGTAAAAAAGTAGAATGACATTTCATATGTTTTAATATTATATATTATAACCGTACCAGCTACAATAATAACGAGTAGACGATCAATTCCAAACTTTTATAAATGATTTATTATTATAGTATTATGATTGATATGTAAGTTTGTAAACAACTATGATGGTAATGAGAATAATAAATAATAAATAAAGCGACAACGATAATAGGTAAAAATACAAATAATAACGGTAATAGTAGCAATAGTAATACAAATAAGAACAGGAATACTAACAATAACAATATAAATACTAATATGTTGAATCATTTTAATATAAAATTGATATCAAAATAATTGTAAAACCAATCTAATATTCTATTGATTATAATTTTTCTTATTATTTTATCATCGTCTTCCATAAGAAATAAGTTATCTATCGGGACAGTGCCCCTTTGTGGAGATCCTTCATCGTCATGTAAAAGTAAATATAACCACCTCATTCGGCTCTATCCATACTCCTAGTGCTGCTACAGTTACAAAACCTCCTATTCCAATTCAAGTGCTTCCCCCGCCTGATCCCAAGAGGACTATGTCCTTGGTGCTTTCTGCTAACTTCTGTAATTTTAAGGACAACACTACTTCCATTAAGCCTACCCTTGGTCAAATTGTTTTCTTTGTTGAGTAATCATACCTACATGGATAAAATCAGATCAGACGTCCTATCATAGAACTTCATAGGTTGAACAGTACATACACTTATTTGGAATCTCCATTAGTGTAATATGATCTGCAAAGGCTGAGTCGTATAACTACATGGACTACCTTCTCAAAGTGATGGTACTCTAGAATTTAGAAATCATTGTCTATACATGTGCCAGCTCCCTTCTCAGGAGGTCTACAGTCCCAACGTCCTAACGTCGTTGCGATGTCCTGCCAAAAAAGGCTTAGAAGCATAATTATAGTATGGATTCTTACATGGTGTTCATCCTGCACATGGTTAGTCGTCAGCACGCTATGGAATTGTTTGCTCCTCTTATCAAGGAGTTCAGACATGGTCGCCCAGTTGACAAGAGTCGCGAATTGACAAGGAACTCAACGATGGGACTGGTGCTGATAGAGAGAATGACTCCTTGGAGCACAAACTTTGTCCCTAGCTGGTTTGCGTTGGCTAAAACGACATTAAGACTGAGGTCACCGACCAGCTAGCCTCATCCAAGGCGGCAGGTTAACCATACAGTAGACGAAATTACTGCATGTGTCTTAGTTGTGTGTTTGGAAAGATGGGTGTTCTCGATGACGATGAACGTCATCGCGTTGACAACTGCGAAGAAACATCTGACTTGCCCGAGTCTTGGTCGTGTAAATGGTGTCCACGATCTTGATAGTGGTGTTTTGTTGAGGATGTTACCCTTTCCTTACTTCAAGAAAGTTTAGCTCCAAGCAGACTTCCTCTATTTGCGCCATCATTAATCGATATTTTGTACCCATATCGAGTTGTGTTTTGCTAAGATGAATAATCAACTGCGTAAAACCATCTAATGAGTAAAAAAAGTAGAACGACTCTTCATATGTTTAATATTATATATTATAACCAACTACATAATAACGAGTAGACGATCATTCCAAACTTTATATAAATGATTTATTATTATAAGCATTATGATTGATATAGAAGTTTGTAAATAGCTATGATAGTAATGAGAATAATAATACTAATAAACATAAGGCGACAACGATAATAGGTAAAAATACAAATAATAACAGTAATAGTAGCAATAGTAATACAAATAAGAACAGGAATACTAACAATAACAATAACAATATAAATACTAATATGTTGAATCATTTCATTATATAAAATTGATATCAAAATAATTGTAAAACCAATCTAATATTCTATTGATTATAAATTAGTATAGTGACAGTACGATATAATAATTGGAACCATTATAGCTAATATGTGAATGATTATTAATGAGTATCGACTCTTCATATGCTGTAATAGTATAACTAACGATAACAATAACGAGTATTATATATTAACTACGAGTATACGATCAATTACTGGATTTACATAAAATTTTAATGACTCGATTATGGTAAGCATTATGATTCGAAATAATAATAATAAAATAACATGATAACAATAACAATTATAATATAAATGATGAGATGATGATGATAATAATAATAATAATAATAATAATAATAATAATAATAATAATAATAATAATAATAATAATAATAATATATTGTTAATTGGTTATTCAATAATTTTTTTTGTCATAATCCATAAACATTATCATTCTCAAATCTCATTGGTCAAAAGACAAACACATGAATCCTAATTTTTAGCTTTTGATTTGTAAAAGAGCAAAAATCTTATTGATCTAATGGTCCAAAATGATCCAATTTCTCCTTCTTTTTTCAGAAATTCTCATCTCTCCTTTCTTTCTATCCTAACCATTAGATCTAATCCAACAGTTGAAACAACCCCAAATCAACCCCCTATAAAAACAAACTCTAAAATGAAACCCTAAATTTCTATCAAGAAACAGAGTAAAACAAGAAGAGAGAGAGAGCAGAAAACAGGGGAAGGCTGGCTGGGTTGTCGAAAGCAGAAGGATGGAAGGTGGTCGGAGCAGGAGAGGTGATGGTTAGATTTGCGGCTGCTGTAGGTGGTCGAAGTAGGCGACGAACAAGGCGCAGGTGATGATGCAGCTTAGGACGGTGGAGTGGTTCGAAGGACCAGGCGGGGGTCGCGAGGATTTCGAGGGTATCGGAGATGGTGGTTCCGCGCAGGGGGGTCGGCGGCGGTGTGGTGCGATGCTGGGCGATCGGTGTGGGCTTAAGAGGAGGGGGAGATTGTCAGGCGATGTTGTGCGGGCAGGAGACGCGAGGGAGGTGGTAGGCGCGAAGAGAAGACGGTGGGGTTCCAGTGGGTTTCTGGTGCCGAATGACCTGGGAGGTGATGGTGTGGTGCGCAGAGGAGGTGACCGGCGTTGGTTTATGCGAAGAAATGGAAAGGGCAGTCACGGGTCAGTCGTGGCGTGGGGATGAAGCCCACGGCCGGGCCGTGGTGTCTACTGCCTACTGGGTGCTGCTACAGTGCTAATGCTCCTTGTTCTAATTTTTTTTTATATCCTTTTCAATTCCAATTTCCACCTACAATCACAAAAACCAACAAAAACACACCAAAAATCACACAAAAAGAATGAAAAATCGAGTTTGTTTTTATTTTCCGGTAAAATTCTGTATCAATTTAAATCTTGTTTAGCAATAATTACTATCTTATTTTAGAATTGGAATCAAAGTTATGGATTTGACAATTTCGGAAGGAAGTTGCATTTTTATCTTGATGATAGTAATATGTGTGAACTGTAAGGAAAAAAAAATATTTGTATTGTTTGAATTAGAATATAGATGCTATTAATATTGTATTTGAATTCCATTAGTAGTTTTCTTTATTCTTTGTTTTTTATTAAAGGGTTTGGTTAGTTTCAGATTTGGATTCCATAAGTTATTCTAATTTAGTTATTCTAATTGCTTAGTTAATCGGTCCCATCTTTACATGCAGTTCTTGATCATAATTGATAATCAATGTATAATGTTTTGCATTTAATAGGTTATTTTTATTAATACAATGATTTCTTGATCTTTTTAATTAATTTGATGTTTTGATTATCTTACAGTTAAGATATGTTGTCTTTCACAATACTCCATCTCGTGACTTTCTCCACCTTGACAATTTATGACAAAGGGGCCACGTATATTATGCTATCTGATTTGTCATACTAGAGTAGAGTGTGCCATTTTCACTAATCTAAACTGATCATTAACTAATATGAATTTGTTAGCCCTAAAGTAGACATATCAGACTTGAATTAGGGGCTAATCGAGTTTAGATGCTCACAAGTAGCTTATGTTCGACTCGGTTAAATTATTCAAAGTTCAGCTCAAGTTCACATGACTTAAATGCAAAACGAGTGGAGTCAAGCAAGACCCAACTCAACTTGATTAACTCATGAGGAGCTCGATAATTATCTTATTAATTTTTTAGTTATGTTTTTTTTAAAAAGTAGTTACAATTGAGATATTTTTTCTCATACCTTTTTTATAAAAGAAACATACACTAACTAGTCATAAATGCTGAAAACCTAAACCAAACATTATATTGCTTTTGATCCAAATAACCAAAATAAATACACAAGGGGTGGATCCTCATAAAGAAAATGAAAACAGGTCAGGTTTGAGGACTGACCCTCACAGGTCGAACCATGTTCAAGTCAGGTCAGAATCAGGTTGATCCAGCGGTCATATCTGTTTCTGACACCACTACGGTCAGGTCTAGGTAATCCCAGGTTAGGTTTCGATCAGGTCTAGAGACTGACCCTCACAGGTCGAACCAAGTTCAAATCAGGTCAATATCAGGTTGACCCAGCAGTCAGCAGAGTTTTTGGCACCACTAACGACAATTCAAGTGACACTAAGAAATATCTTTAGATGCAACAATAATCTATGTGATGCTGAAAAAAATGGCTATCGAGACAACTAAATTCATGTGACGCTCAATACATGGCTTTAGAGACAACTAACTACAGTTGATGCTGAAGAAATGGCTTTAGAGACAACTAAATTCATGTGACGCTAAATACATGGCTTTAGAGACAACTAACTACAGTTGATGCTGAAAAAAATTTCTTTAGAGACAACTAAAGTCATGTGACGCTAAATACATGGCTTTTGAGACAACTAACTATAGTTGATGCTAAAAAAAATGGTTTTAGAGACAATTAAAATCATGTGATGCTAAAAATATGGATTTAGAGACAACCAATATTCATGTGATGCTAAAAACATGGTTTTAGAGGCAACCAACATTCATCTGATGCTAAAATGTATCTTTAGAAACACCAGAATATACTTGACACTAAAAACCATATAATTAGAGGCAACCATGTTTATGTGATGGTAAAAGGGGGTTTTAGAGGCAAGTCGGCCAAATGATGTGCCTCTATAGCCAATTTTTTTTGTAGTGCAAGTCCTAGTCAAGAATAGGATCCCACAAAAGAAGGGGTTCCTATAAGTAACAATTAGTTAATTTTTGCAGGTTGGAGTAATGGGGAACAACACATGGTATCTTGATAGTGGATGTTCCAAGCACATGACAGGAGACAAAACTAAGTTTCTCTCACTCACAACCTATGAAGGTGGAAGTGTAACATTTGGTGACAATAAGAAATGTAACACAGTTGCCATGGGTAAGGTTGGTAAGTCACCACTACACTCCATTGAGAATGTATTTTTAGTTGAAGGTCTAAAACATAATCCATTGAGTATTTCCCAATTCTGTGACAAGGGAAATGCTGTAAAAATTTGATAACGAAAAATGCTTGATCATCAACATTAAAACTAAGAAGGTTATCTTGGAAGGAACAAGGAAAGGGAACACATATATTGTGGATCTTGACCTTGTTCCTAAAGTCAACTTAACCTGTCTTAGTGCTATTGAAGATGATTCACTTCTTTGGCACAAGCGTCTAGGACATGCTAGCTTTTCATTACTTGAGAAACTTAGATCAAAAGATCTTGTTTTAGGATCACCATCCATAAAATTTCATATTGATCAAGTTTGTGATGCATGTGCACGAGGCAAGCAAGTAATCCTCTTTCAAATCTAAAACGATTGTAAGTACCACTAAACCATTAGAATTAATTCATATGGACTTATGTGGACCTATGAGAATTCAAAGTCGAAGTGGAAAGAGGTATGTACTTAGTTATTGTAGATGACTACTCTAGGTATACTTGGGTTATTTTTCTCTAGTAAAGATGAGACTTATGATGAGTTCCTTGTCTTTGCTAAAAGAGTTCAACATTGAGTGGTCATAAAATAATGCATTTAGATCGATCATGGCAAAGAATTGAGAATTATAAATTTGATGACTTAAGCAGAGATAATGGCCTAGATCATAATTTTTCTGCCCCTAGAAACCACAACAAAATGGTGTTGTGGAAAAATAGAACTTTGGAGGAAATGTCTAGATACATGTTAATTGCTAGTGAGCTTCCAAGGAACTTTTGGGCTGAAGCTGTTAATACTGCTTGTCACATAATTAATCGTGCCATGATGAGACCTATCATTAACAAAACTCCTTATGAACTTTATTTTGGAAAGAAACCAAATATCACTTATTTTAGAACATTTGGTTGCAAGTGTTTTGTATAATAATGGAAAAGATAATCTTGGAAATTTATGCAAGGAGTGATGAAGCAATATTTTTAGGATACTCATCACATAGTAAAGCTTATAGAGTATATAACAAAAGAACTATGTGTGTTGAAGAAAGTATTCACTAATCTTTGATGAATCTGACAAATACAATCCAAGCATACAGGTTGATGACTATGAATTGGGTTGGTACAACCAAGTGAAAGAAAATGCAGATTCAAATGAAGAAGAAGTGAAAAGAAAGGAACGAAGGAATTGAATAATCACATATGATGTTCCTGTTCCTCAAGGAGAGAAGATGTTCATGTTCCTCAAGATGAAGGAACATAGTCTACCGAGGCTAATAGAGGAACAACTAATCATAGTTCCTCATCTACTCAAGGAACTCATGAGGAACAACATGTTCCTATAAGAGAGTTTCAACCAAAACCTTGGAAATACAAAAGTCACATCCAATGGAACTCATAATCAGGACATATCCAAAGGTACGCAAACTAGATCTCAGTTAAGGAATTTTTGTGCATTTCATGCGTTCCTATCAATGATGGAACCAAGAAATCATGAAGAAGCCTAACTGACTCTGATTGGATCATGCATGCAAGCTGAATTAAATGAGTTTGAAAGAAACAAGGTATGGCATCTAGTTCCCTCTCTAAACAACAAAAAATTGGCTTAAAATGGGTGTTTAGAAAAAACTAGATGAATATGGAACCATTGTCAGGAACAAAGCTAGACTTGTAGTAAAAGGTTATAATCAACAAGAAGGAAGATATGAAGAAACCTTTGCTCCTGTAGCTAGATTAGAAGCCATTAGAATTTTAATTGCATTTGCTGCTTACATGGGATTTAAATTATATCAAATGGATGTTAAGTGTGCATTTCTAAATGGCTATCTAAATGAAGATGTATATGTTGAACAACCCCCAGGCTTTGAAAATAATAATCTCCCAAACATCTACAAGCTTGATAAAGCTCTTTATGGGTTAAAACAAGCACCTAGATCATGGTATGAAAGATTATCTAAGTTCCTTTTAGAAAAAATTTTAAAAGAGGAAAGGTTGATAAAACCTTGTTCCTAAAATCTAAAGGAACTGACATTTTACTTGTTCAAATATATGTTGATGACATCATATTCGGAGCAAAAAATGAAACATTATGCAAAGAATTCTCAAATCTCATGAGTAATGAATTTGAAATGAGTATGATGGGTGAGTTAAATTTCTTTCTTGGACTACAAATCAAACAAACTGAAAAGGGAATAATTGTTCACCAACAAAAATACATAAAGGAACTATTGAAGAAATATGGCCTCGAAAACTCAAAGATAAATCACACTCCTATGGGAACTTCAACTAGATTAGATGAAGACTCCATAGGAACAAGTGTTGATCAAACAAAATATAGAGGAATGATTGGTTCACTTTTGTATCTAACTGCTAGTCGTCCAGACATAGCTTTCAGTGTTGGTTTGTGTGCTAGATTTCAAGCAAATCCAAAAGAGTCTCATCTAACTGTCGTGAAGAGAATTCTTAGATATCTTAAAGGAACAGATGATCTTGGACTCTACTATCCAAGAAGTGATACATTCGAGCTAAGAGGATATGCAGATGCAGATTATGCTGGAGATCTTGTAAATAGGAAAAGCACCTCAGGTATGGCAATTCCTTAGTCATAGTTTAGTTTCTTGGAGTACCAAGAAACAAAACACAGTTGCTTTATCCACTGCTGAAGCAGAATATGTAGCAGCTGCTGCATGTTGCTCTCAAATGCTTTGGATAAAACAACAACTTAGTGACTATGGAATAAACTTTGATTGTGTTCCTATTTATTGTGATAATACTAGTGCTATTAATATTTTTAAAGATCCAGTGCATCATTCAGAGTTAAACATATACATATCAGACATCACTTTCTAAAAGAAAATGTTGAAAAAGGTTTGATTAAACTTGAGTTTTGTCAAACTGAGAATCAGATTGCTGATATACTAACTAAGCCTTTACAAAGAATAGATATGAAAAATTAAGGCTTGAGTTAAGGTTAATAAAAATTAAGTGATTGTTCCTATTCATTCCCCATGTTTGAATAATTTGAGTGACTTGTGTGTAAAATAATTGTGTTTAATTGCCTAAGACCATTGCAAATTAAATGTTAAAACATAAACATGAATTCAAAGGAATAAAACAACTCACAAATGTCACATAATACTCCCCTTACTGTTCCTAAGGTAAAAAACATGCATATATGAAGAACATTGATATGTAGCATTAGTTGTTCCTATAGCACAAGTTCCTTAGCATTTATTTTCTTTCCAAAAATTAAAAACTCATAAAAATCCAAAAATCCGAAAAATCCCAAAAATATAGGAATCAGATTTAATTAAATCTTGATTCTCATTTATCTTCTTTTCGTTTTTTTTTCCTTTTATTTTATTTTTTTATTTTTACGCGCGTGTACCATCACTGTTACATGCATCTCCTCTCTCTTTATTCATATTTCTAGAAACGTGTTCCTTAGACTCTTCATCTTCGCCATTGCAAAACCTCACACCTCTTCACAAACCATAAAACCCCAACCTTACTTACATATGGCAAAAACCTCACGAAATTCACCTTTTCCAACTCAAAATCTCCCAACTCCTCAAAAATGGAAAACACCCTTCTCCTACCAAAACCCTGAAACCGAACAAAATCAAGAAACACCCAATTGATGAGCAAAAATTAGAATCCCCAAGAAAAAGTATGAGAAGAAGGAAATTAATAGGGGAGGATGATGAAGAAGAGTCCCCGGAACAAACTCAGGGGGAAGAAGTAGTCACCCCTGTTCCTTCCAAAGGAACTGCTCCTTCTTCATCAAAGAAACAGGTTGAAAGAATGAGTCAAGGTACGTGTTAGGTTTTTGTGTAGATTAGAATGGGCAAATGAGGTGACATTTAATGAATTAACAGACATTCTAAAGGAAGAGGGTATGGAATATCTCTTTGAATATGCTTTTAATAATGCTCTCGTTCCTTTAGCAATGGATGAATTTTGTGCGAATTTTACCAACACTGATGGTATTTGCACATCTAAAGTAAGGGAGAAAATAAAATTTACTCAAGAAATTGGCCAAGATTTGGGAAGTTCCTTGCAAAGGAGCAGATCTGTATTTTAAAAGGAAAGGAACTGTTTCCTTCCCTAATTTTCCCCAAGATAAAATTATTGAAACTTTTGGGGGAACTGCTGGTCAGAACAAACTAAACCACAACCTACTCTCTCCTCTCCACAAAGTCTTGTTCAATTTAGTTTGGAGAGCACTCATTCCTCGCACTGAAAAAAGGAATGAAGTGGGTCTCTTGGACATGTGCTATATGTTCTGTTTAGACCATCACATACAAATAAACTTTCCTTCTCTTTTCATCCAACATCTTACACATTGCATAGAAAACAATTGCGTAGTTGGATATGGTGCTTTGATTACATCCCTTCTTTCTCATTTTAAGGTTAAGTTAACTGGCTGGCCCACTCAAGGAATTAAGCAGGGCAATATTCTGTCCAAGAGGGAGTACTCACTCAAGGGAGAACAGCTCCCAGTTCCTCTAGCAAGAGGAAACTGCCTAGGGCAGTTGAAGAGGAACTGGCAGATGTAATTTTAGAGGAACCAGTTCCTACATCCATTGAACCAAAAGAACCAAAACCAAAGAGACGCAAAACAGTAGCCAAAAAGCCTACCCCTCCTGTTCCTAAGAGAGTTAGGCAGAGCACAAGATTGAAAATTGCTCTTTCTGCTCCTGTTTCTTCCAACAAGGACTCACCTTTAGTTCTTTCTGATGTGGAGGAACAAGAACAACACTCTCTCAAGGAACCCACACCTCCATCTTCACCAAAACTCTCTGTTCCTCTCACCAAACTATCCTCAATCTCTCCCTCATCCTTTTCTGTTCCTTCCAGCTTTGAATAGATTAAGGATGAGTTGACTGGACCTAATCCCTTTTCACCACCTCTACATCTCTTCCACCACCACCACCTTTTATTCCTCCCATTTACACCACCTCACCATCTGTTTCTACTCCGGGAACTGATGGTACTTCAAACCAACCTACTTCAGTTCCTCCACCAAAACCTCCTACTGCCTCTGGTTCCAAGGGTGAGGAACAAGTTCCTACGAATTATTTTGGCTGGGTTAACGAAGTTTGTCTTCCTGCGTAACATATGATAAAATTTTATAATCACCTTCATGATGCGTGTCGTTTTCGCAACAAAATTAAATTTATAAATCACTCACTAACTCTAACAAATAGATAGGGAAAGTAAGGGTCGAACCCACAGAGACTGCGTTATTATCTTAAACTAATTATTTAATTATATATATAACTACTATTTTATAAATTGGGGGTTTCAAATATCAAAACTATACTAAACTATTAAACTAATAACTATAAATATAAATTGCAGGAAACAAATTCGGTTTTAAAAATATAACTAAGAAACTAATAGGAGACATGTAATTTTCTCTTGAGACAGGGTTTAATCATTGAATCATTTAATTAGTCGATAGATAGATGGGTTAGCAAATAATCCCTTGAACGCAAGAAAATTAGTTGCTTTATAGTTCATACTAACTAAACCCCGTGAACGCACGCAAGTTCAGTCCTAATCAAATATATCAATTTAACAATGAAAGCATATATTAAATTAACAAACTTGACCACGTTAAGAACACCAATCAGTTAACTTTAATTAACCCAGAAAGCTCCAACTATATTAAAATTAACATCACATAAAATTCCAGCAATACATCAGATAAGAAAGCTTCAACCTAATAATGTTACTGTTAATGCAAGCAAATAACCATGAATAAAACATTAGGTGATCAATCTAAAATTAACATTCATAAATTATAAACTCAAATAACAAATTTCATGTGAATACCCAATCAAACTAATTAATTGAACAAACATAAATCATAATCTCATAAACCGATAACAAGATTCAATTGCATATTCCTACTAGTGTAAAACTACTCTAAATTAGACATAAAAACAAAGAAAAGAGATAAAAGAGAATAGAGAAAACTCATGAGGGACAAATTTTGGATTGAAATTATGCCGCCATCACTCTGTTTCGTCCCGCCTTCATTTCCTGTGTGTGGCTCTACTCTCCATATCTCCTCAATTCCTCCCCTCGGCTCCCTTTTTACTATTGCTAACTTCTGGGTTTTGTATCAAAACCACCTTTCTTCCAATACCCACGTTGGTATTTTTGTAGCCCAACAAGAAACAATGGGTTTCTTCTTTTTATCTCCACTACTCACTCTCTTTTTTTTTCTTAACAAATACTTGGGCCTTTTATCCTATTTGCTTTGCTGTTGGTGCGTACATGTTGGGGTTGGAGCTTGGTAGTTAATACAAGTGGGCTCACCCCATTTATTATTCAAATTATAAATGCACTTTAAATATTTGGGTTGTAGGTGTGTAACACAATTTCGACCAAGTAAATAGCTGAATTAACTCTTGATTTCTTCTAAGACGTTGTAGGTCTCGATCTCAGCTTTCCGTAGCCACTTGAATCGTCTCGTTTTGATTCCGTATGAGAGAGATATGACCAAAATACTATATCAGCCCTGCAGAATTAGTAATACTCGAATTTAGTACATCTTTCCGAACTCTATTTAAATAGGTTATCACTAAATAATTAATATAGACACAAATTCATCTTTTGAACACTAATAATAATTACCAAGTGATTAAACTGAAATATTCTAAAAGTATATTATTTAACCCATATGACTCAACAGACGACACTAAAAATATTATATTAGAGGGTAAAAATATGTATAAATAGGCACTTATCAAATTCCCCCACACTTAGCTTTTGGTCGTCCTCGATCAAAAATACCACTAAAATTAAACTAAATGCAATTTACCAACTAAATGCAAGATCTAATTCACCACCTCAAATTTCTTTGTTGGAAATAACTAAATCAGACAAGTATAAGACAAGAAACTAAAACATTTTAAGTTAGTCACAAAAAAAAAAACATTGAGGAAACGTTAGTAGTAATGTTATACTCTTGGCGTTGAAAGTGTCATACTATCAAAACTCATAATAAGTCATGAACAAATGGTTTTCTTTGCAACTCAAAGATAGCTAGCATGAGTTCACCCTTGTGAATACATCAAGTTCAATAGATAGACCCTCACAGATATAATTTAAACACTCTACTCTCATGTGTTTAGGGGTAAATAATATTCACTCAAAAAAATGTAACCAAGTCGACTCTAAATGAAGTATTTTTTCTTTAAACTTGACTATCGTCTCAATTTTCCACTTTAAGAGCGACAAGATGCATAAAGATCAAAAGGGCTTGTAAAGGGTTGTAACGTGGCTAAGGTTAAAGGGTAGGAAAAATTATTGGAATGTGGAGTTAAAAGAAGCCAAACAAAGGGAGCAAAAATACATGACTTAAGATGTTTTAGTCACAACAAACTCCATTTATATATTGAACATCATACTCCAATTTGTTTCTTCTTATAATTATATCATTCACTACTCCTTCCTAAATAATAATGCAATGGCAACAATTCAAAATATATTCATAGCATGTCTACCAATCTATAATCTTCAATCACTTATTTTTTTCTGTTTTTCTTCTCAAATAATTTTTTTTTTTTCAATGTCACAAATCCTGTTTTGTTTTTCTTCCCTTTTCTTTTCACAATATTTTTTTATCATAACAAAAAATTATACTACAAACTCAACTTAATAACTCCCCTTAGCAAGGCTTGGATATAATATGTAGGAGGTCGCAGGTTTGTAATGTATGGTTAGCAAATAAACACGGATTTTTAAGGCTCAAAGTGGCAAAAGAAAGGGAAATAGTATATGAAATAAAATATCTGAGGCTAAAAAAAAATGAAAAGAACACCTAAATCATTTCTTCATAGCATTTGTCACAAAAGTCTCAAAGAGTACCAAGTCAAGCTTAAGAGCCACACTTCATTGAGGAACTATCACACAAGAAAAAAAATACAGACTGATTCAGATGTGTCAGTCTAATAGGCTCGGAAACTCACAGGTTTTGATCTATCTATCTAGCCAACTTATTTAAGAGAAACAAGATAGTTTTTTTTCCAATTATATTATGAATCTCTCATGTTCAACCATTCTTTTCCATGGATACAAACATTACCAAAATCTTTTATTTCGAAAACATTTTAAGTTCAAAAACAAGTTAGATTAGAGTTTCTTATCAAACTTACTAATAGAAATTCCTTAGGAAACTAAGAGGTGAAATCCTAAATAATGCAAATAAATCCTAAACTAGTACAAACAAAAGCATATTTTATTTTGTTTATTTTGTTTTTATGAATGCACGTGAATAAAACTACTATGTAGATGCAAATATATAATCAAGCTCAATCAAATTTTCGGCAGCACCTCCCCTAAAATGTAACAATCCATAACTTTTATTTTTTGTTTTCAATCACAACACCTGTAATCCAGCAAATATCAATCCAACACAACTTCATCATCCAGCTCAAAATAACTCCAAAGATCCCCACTCTTAAGTGTTGCATTGTCCTCAATGGAACAAAAATTAAAATAAAATTAATGGAAAGAAGACACTTAGCTGGTTTTATGCAATTTCTAAGTTGTCATCGCTACATTACTTTCGTCGTCTGTAAACAGCTATGATATTAGTTACTTCATCCTGCCTTGAACATTACCATAGTAGTCATTATTGAATTTAGTGTTTTAGTCCCTTATAGCTTCAGAAAAACTGCAGCGGGAGTGGGAGACAATGCTTTGTAGAACCAAAATGGAGAAGTGATTAGTACACTTGTATAAAACTTTTAATAAGACAATGATATGAGAAGAGCCTTCAATCTGAACAAAGAACGAGCAAGCATATAATTTTTTTTGTTTTTTCTTTTTTTCTTTTTTTTTTACAGCCCTAAACACTGTAGTAACTCAGACTTGTCGGGTGTCTGCAGAATTCAGTACTGAATAGAATTACCAAGTCATCGCTAAATCATACTTAAATAAGTAATGCAAGAGATGAGGTCCCAAGTAAACTTGAAACTTGAACAATAAAAGAACTGAATTCAGCCTATCACACTAAGTGTACATAAGTAAATCACGTTCTAAAAAGCATGTTTCCTGGAATATACTATTGATTATACCGATAAATCATAAATCGGGAAAGAAATTGAGCAGTTACTTTATCAGTAATGTCAAGCACAAATTATGAGGGGATAATTAATTTTCACGCATGTGAACAATAGGTCGGTAGATAATAAACACTAAGCTAGCAAAAACAAAACAATACGCTTAATGGAAAACAAGATAATATACTAAAACAATAACAATTATATAAAGCAATTCAAAGCACTAAATCCTTGGGTTGCCCCCCCCCCCCCCGAAGTAGCGCCTTTGTTTCTCGTCGTTGGCTCGACATCCCTTTTGAGTTGTACCTTTAAAACAATAACAATTAAGATAAAATACATTTCTTGTACCTTTCATCTTGACTCACCTCTTAGAGGAGCACCCCTACTTGGACATGAAAACAAGTATGCTAATATAAACTTATAGAGTGGACCCCCTAGCTAAACCAAGTACTACATTGGGCACAATTGGATGTTGAATGGAGGGCACATTAGACTGATTGAGCTACAACTTGTCATTAGAGCTTCGACTATGGTACTTGAGCCACAACCCCAACCTCAATCCCACTTCCAGCCGGAGGGTATCCCTGCACCATCCTTCGATGCTTCTATTACTTAGTCAGTCCAGCCTTCACATGTTGCTTCTCTAGACCCTTCTCCGGAACACTGTTTACCTCCAATCTCGTTTGAGTTAGGCCTTAAAGAACCAGAAATATGGACTACTATAGATGTCTACCATGATCCAAAGATAGGGCACTATATCCTTTAGGACGTAAGTGATCAAGAATACAACAACTATGACTTTGATATTCTAGT
Source organism: Beta vulgaris subsp. vulgaris (assembly GCF_026745355.1). Lineage (NCBI taxonomy): Eukaryota > Viridiplantae > Streptophyta > Magnoliopsida > Caryophyllales > Amaranthaceae > Beta > Beta vulgaris. The sequence goes on along the minus strand of NC_079206.1, from coordinate 39,948,654 downwards.
CCCTCTAAACCTAGGACCTCAATTACCCGCTATCAAAAAAGGGAGGACATAGAACCCATTGAGGAGAAAGAGCAATAACCCATGGAAGAGGGAGATAGGGAGCACTAGGAGAATATCTTATAAAGGATGACAAGGTAGGGCATTTCCTAGAGGAGGTATGTGACACCTCTTCATTCCAGATTTATAGGATATTGAGGTGGTTGCGAGAGAAAAAAGGCCCATCCCCTATAGTCTCACTTGAGTAGAAGCATTAAGAGATGATATTGTCATTGTTAGATAGACATAATTTGTTTCCTTTCTTTTTGGTAATAAAGCTTACATTATAAGCTGATATATTATGTGCTAGAACTTGCGTTATGCATTTAGATTATACTCACTGATTAATGTTTGATGAAAGCTAGTACGATTGGTTCTTTTGTGATTTTTACTTCACTACTTCTTGAATATTATACTTCGATTCTTAATAATAAAAACTCCTTTTAAAGTACGGTTTTTTCACCATATACCCCTGACAAATTTGTTTTTGCACCATACACCCTTTCAACTTTTGAAATTCACCATATACCCTTCACTTTTCAAAAAATATAGTAAACTACCCTTTTGACTAATGGTGTTAGACTTTTGTTAGTCATTAACCCCAAGTCTCTCCTAAACCTAATTAACTACCCTCCCTACAACTGCGCCTCCCCCTCCCCACCACCCCCAGCCTGCCGCGCCTCCCCCTCCCCACCACCCCCAGCTTGCATCCCTCCTCCAACATCCCCCTCCCCTTCGAAAAACAGAGGACCATCGAAAAACAGAGGAGAGAGAGAGCGTGGGGGTGCGTTTTTCCGGCGAAAAACATAAGAGAGAGAGATCCGACGAAAAATACAGGAGATAAAAAGCATTCCGGCGAAAAACAAAGGACAGAGAGACATCGTGGGGGTGTGCATTTTTCCGACGCGGGTGCTGATGTGCGTAGGGACTGTAGGAGAGGGGCAGGCGGGACTACATGGGAGGGTGCTGGTAGGGGTCAGGTGATGGTGGGATCAGGTGGTGGCACTAGGGAGGGCTGGTGGTGAGTTAGGGAGAGGTGTTTAGGCTTAGAGTATTAGATTAGAGGTTCAGGTTAGTGTTAGGCTTAGATTTAAGTTAGTTAATTAGGGATTAAAGGAGAGTTTAGGGGTTAATGACTAACGGAGTTTAACGCTGTTAGTCATTAAGGGTAAGTGAACATTTTTTCTGAAAAGTGAAGGGTATATTGTGAATTTCAAAAGTCGAAAGGGTATATGGTGCAAAAAAAATTATCACCGGTGTATGGTGAAAAAACTGTTGTAATACTTTTTCATTTGGAAAAATCAACGTCAAGGGTCCTAACTAAGATCGAACATTTTATAAAAGTACCAACTAATGATTATCATGTATAGGTCCTAACTATATAAGGTAGTGTTTTATTATGGACCCATGTGACTTATAACCTATTGAGTAGGTAATAAACAAGTTTTATTTTCTAAAAATTTTCTTCTCTCTTTCCTCTTTCACTCTTCCTGTCAATCATATTCATTCCTTCCTCCATTGTTAATCTTTTAAAACCACTAACCCTACCTCTTTCTCACTCTTCTTGTTTGTTCTTCCACCACCAAACCTCCCCCCGAGTACTCCCACATACCACCACCTCCAACCCAAATTTGGTGATATACCAGATTCTACTACCCAAGCCCATCAAGAAGCTTCTCCACTTCAATTAACCCAGCAAAAGTACATAGACCCAGCCCATTTGAAGATACTTACAAACTATATTGAGTTTGTTATTCCAGGTTCGTGCACCTCCAACAGCAGCTGCCACCTCATTAGTCAATAAGTCTTTTCATTTGTGTTTTCTTTGTTACTTGTATAAATAGATTAGTTTTAGTCATCATCTTTTATTCACTTTAGTTTACTTCTCTCTAGAGAATAGATTGCACTAAACACATGAAAATTATCTCTCTTAATGATTTTAGTTCTAGAACCTGAGCTCCAAAAGATAGAGCGATGAAGGAAAAATTCATCTGTTTCATTCAGGTTTAACTTCATCTTTTCCAGATGCTTTGATATTCAAATCATTTTATGGTATCAGATGCTACTGTGATTTCGTGCGTTTTCTTCCATTAAATCTTATTCATCGTTTTTGGAATTACACCAATCATGAATAATTATTATGCAATTGATTTTTTCGTCCACAATCTGCTCAAAGTCTGATGTTCGTTCATCTGGATAGCTTCTTCGTTGGTCTGATTCAAATTACCTATCTTCCTGTACCAAACCCACCTAATCCCTTTCTCTCCTCCACTACTCCACTCCCTCACTTTATCTCTCCTCGACCACCCCCATCTAACCTGAGTTTTCACCTTCTTTTTACCTATTCTGGACCCGCAATCAAGAGAAATGGAGAAAAGAGTTCTTCAAAAATCAAGTGGAAATAAATCAATGGAAAAATAAGTTATTCGATCCAAAATATGAGAAATGAGCAGAGTGTTGTATTATAGAGAGATTTTAAGCAAGATTGGATAGTATGCTCTTATTGTTGTGTTTTTAATTTTCTCCCGCGAAGTGCGGTATATATAGTGTCGGGTGAATAATTCACCCGGTGATACATCATATCACTGCATTACTACAGTGAAGTGTCTAATCATGGACGGAAAAATACGACGCTGTTTTATCCGTTCACTGTTTACATAGAATATTACAACACTGCCCATTGAACGGATCTTAAGAATTACAAGGGAGACAACTGACTCATTAAAAACTTTACATTTGAAAAACCCTAATGGGATAAAAACAAATATAAAAGAAAAAGAATACAGTTGGGTTTTGATATGTCTATATGCTTTTCTGCCTCGTTAAAACCTTGCCAAGAAAAACCCTATGGGATAAAAACTTGGACGAAGGAAAAAGAGTACTGAGCATATAGTGCTCCCCCTCAATTTAATGTATATCTCGTAGGCGACGCAGACCAGTTAGGTGTACAAGTTCTTGGAATTGCTTTGCTAGTAATGCATTTGTGAGTAGGTCGGCTAAATGGTCGCATGATTGAACTTGAGTGACATTAATTGTTCCTTCCTTCTCCAAATCGTGGGTGGAAAAGAATTTAGGATCGATATGCTTTGTTTTGTCACCTTTGATATAACCTTCTTTAATTTGTGTAATGCAAGCGGTATTATCTTCATGGATTATAGTTGGACCTTCTTATGTCTCTTGGATACCACTTTCCCTAAGTATGTGATGAGTCAAATATCTCAACCATACACATTCTCTACCAGCTTCATAAAGTGCGATTAATTTAGCTTGATTTGATGAAGTAGCTGTTAGAGTCTGTTTTGTTGACTTCCAAGAGATTGTTGTATTTCCATAGCTAAAAATATAACTTGTTTGCGATTTTACCTTGATTGGATCTGACAAGTAACCTGCGTCGGCATATCCTACAAGGGTAGGATTTCCGTCTCGTGGATAGAATAATCCCATATCCATTGTCCCGCGTATATAGCGGAGTAAGTGTTTCACTCCACTCCAGTGCCTGTTTGTAGGTTCAAGCTGTATCTAGCTAATAAATTTATCGAGAATGCAATGTCTGGTCTAGTATTGATGACTAAGTACATTAAGGCTCCAATGACACTTAGGTATGGTACTTTGGGACCGAGTATATCCTCACCTTCTTCCCTAGGGCGGAAAGGATCTTCATCAATTTTTAAGCGACGAACAACCATAGGTGAACTCAACGGATGTGATTTGTCCATATAGAACCTTTTAGCACTTTCTCGGCATTATTGGATTGGTGAACAAGGATTCCATCCTTTAGGTGTTCAATTTGTAATCCAAGACAAAATTTGGTCTTTCCAAGATCTTTCATCTCAAATTCCTTCATCATGCATTTAGCGGTTTCTTCAATTTCATCGGGTGTCCCGATGATATTTAAGTCATCAACATATACTACAATTATAACAAACCCGTTCATGATTTGTTTGATGAAGACACATGGACAAATTTGGTCGTTCTTGTAGCCTCGATTCCTGAGGTATTCACTAAGACGGTTGTACCACATCCTTCCAGATTGTTTTCAACCGTAAAGTGATTTTTTCAATTTTATGGGTTGTAGCTTCCGAGGTTTTGACATCAAGGATTCCGGTAGTTCAAGTCCTTCTGGGACTCTCATGTGGATATCAGTGTCAAATGACCCGTAGAGATATGCTGTCACGACATCCATAAGGCGCATTTGTAGTCCTTTGCATGCAGATAGACTTATAAGGAATATTAGTGTCGTGGCATCTACCACTGGAGAGTATGTTTCCTCGTAGTCAATCCTAGGTCTCTAGGAGAAACCTTAGGCTACAAGCCTTGCCTTGTATCGTACGATTTCATTTTTCTCGTTTCGCTTTCGCACGAAGACCCATTTTTATCCAACGGGTTTTACTCCCTTTGGGGTCTGGGCTATAGGGCCAAACACTTCTCGTTTTTTGAGAGATTTCAATTCTACCTGAATGGCCTCTTTCCAATTAGGCCAAGCACTCCTTCGTCGACATTCATCCACCAATCTTGGTTCGGTGTCCTCAATATCAGTGGTGATTTCTGTGGCTATTGAATATGCAAATATTTCATGAATCGAGATTTTTACCCTATTCCATTGCTTTCTAGAATGGACAAAATTTATTGAAATTTCGTGATTGTCGACGCTAGCATTTTCATGCTCCCCTCAGATGTAGCATGTGATTCTTTGAGTTCATTTTGGTGGTTGATGACGTTTTCGTCATTTGAAAATTGTTCAGCTTTAGGAGAATCACTAGTTTTCTCATTATTTGTTTCTATTCTTCTAGACTTCCTCGGTTTCAAGTCTTTGGCTCCGAGTGGTCTTCCACGCCTTTTGCGTGTTATAAATTCATTTGCGAGTGGATTTTCCGTATTTTCTCTTGGGATTTCAACCCGTGCAGGAGCAGTAACAGCAGGTATATGTGATTTTATCACTCCTTTTGAATCAGTGAATGCATCTGGCAATTGATTGGCAATGTTTTGCAAGTGTATAATTTTCTGAACTTCCTGCTCACACATATTTGATCTTTGATCAGTATATGATAAATATTTGGCATTCCATGATATTTCATTCCAATATAGGCTTGCTTTATCTCCCCCTAAGGTTCGGAAAATTATCTCATCAAAGTGACAATCAGTGAACCGAGCGGTGAAAAGATCACCAGTTGACGGTTCTAGATATTTTATGATGGACGATGATTCAAATCCAACATAGATTCCCAACCTTCTTTGTGGGCCCATCTTCGTACGTTGTGGTGGTGCTATGGGAACATAGACTGCACACCAAAAATTCGTAGGTGAGCAAGGCTTGGTTCCTTTCCAACCACTAACTGTAGTGGGGATAGATCATTCTTGGCGCTTTGTGAAGGCTTCTGCTAGGCTATCCCACTTGACATACAATAGTCATTAAAAGTACGGTATGTGCATTCTCCGGCATTATCAAGTCAGATTTCCTTTATGGGATAGTCTGGGAATTGAGCCCTTAAACGCGTAATTTTCGCTAGCAGTTTTGCAAAAGCAACATTCCTTGTTGATAGGAGACTAACGTGAGACCAACGTGTTGATGCGACTATCAACACCATAAAGTATCTGAATGGTCCACATGATGGGTGTATCAGCCCGCAAATATCTCCTTGGATTCTTTCTAGGAAAACAAGATTTTCACCTTCAAGTTTATTTTTAGAATATCTTATGATTAATTTGTCAAGGGAACAAGCCTTATAAAGACCTTCTGGCCTGGGGCTGGACGTAACTTGCCAACTATGTCCATTCCCCATTTCATGAAAGGCCAAGGTGTTAAAGTAGGGTGCAAAATTTCGCAAGGTTTATGCGTCATACCTGCGTGTCGTTGACAGCTATCGCACTTAGCCACATACCTTATCGCGTCTTTCTTCATTGAGGGCCAATAGTATCCCATGCGCAACGCTCTATTGGACAAGCTACGTCCTCTTGAGTGATTTCCACATGTCCCTTCATGCATGTCCTCTAAGACTTGTTCCCACTGGTCTTTTTCCAAACAACGCAGATAGGGCCCTGCAGCAGATTTCTTGAATAGTACTCCTTGGATGAGCACATACCGGGACGCTTTGAACCGAATCCTGCGCGCCTCTGCCTTGTCTGCTGGAAGCACGTCGTTAGCAAGATAATCATAAAGCGGTTTTGTACAACTAACACTTACCTCCTCAACGTCAGGGTCGCTCGTAGCCACAAGGTTACCGATGCTACCAACGACCTTCTGGGTGTCTTGAAGTTGTTCGGTCATTGCTGCGATGGTGTCTTCAACATTCTTAGCGACTGCGGGATTTGCCAGATGAACTATAGGGACGAAAGTAAACGAAATGTCCCTTAAAGAGGATCCTAGATTGGCCAACGCATCTGCATTCTAGTCCCTTGTTATCTGCAAAATGTCAAACGAGTCAAACACTTTACTCTTACGCTGAGCTATTTCTAAGTACATGGCAATTTTAGAGTCTTTTGCCGCGAATTCGCTTTGATTTGGCTAACTATCAGCAATGAGTCGCTGAAGACTTTTAATGTTTTTGCTCCCATGTCTTCTGCTAACGTCATTCCTGCTATGAGCGCTTCGTACTCGGCTTCGTTGTTTGTCGCTCTAAATTCGCAACAGATGGCTCGTACTACCTTGCCCCCTTGTGGCGACTTTAGCACGATACCAAGACCTGCGCCACGAAAATTGGAAAATCCATCAACAAACAATACCCAAGACTCGTCATTTACTTGGTTAATCTTTGCAACTTCGTCATTTGCAAGCTTTTCTAATTCTGGGCTGAAGTCCGCCACAAAATCTGCCAAAGCTTGCGACTTAATAGCTATTCTCGGATGGAACCAGATGTCGTACGCACTGAGTGCTATTGCCCACTTACTCATGCGTCCTGTTAATTCGGGGTGCCGCAAGACAGACTTGACAGGATAGTTAGTCATAACAATAATGGTATGCGTCTCAAAATAGTGCCTAAGTTTTTTAACAGCTACAACTATGGCTAAAATGAGTTTTTTCAATGAGCTACCTGGTCTCTGCGTCTAGCAAAGACTTACGGACGTAATAGATTGGGAGTTGCTGACTTTCTGCTTCTCGTGTCAGGACGGCACTGACGGACACGTTGCTCACCGCAAGATAAAGCTGCAGCGTCTCTCCGACAGTGTGTTGGGCTTCTCCACTAAATCTAACTAAAATAGTAGATTTTTTAGTAATATCTTTATCACACAATCCCATACCTTCGAGGGCACTTTTGAATATGATATTGGCTGAGCTTCCCCCATCGACTAGCACTCGCTTCAACAAGCAATTACTGACTGTCAAGGATATGACTAGTCCATCATGATGTTCTACGTCGCAGACGTCGTCGTCGTCAAAGGTTATTGCCATCGCTTCTAGCTTGCGTTCTTCTGCTGACCTGCAAGATTTAAAAACGGCGGACGAGGGGGTGCCCTCTCTTGCTAGCCTTTTGGCTGCGGAGTACATTAGTCCACATACATCAGATCCACCAGAAATAACATTAATTACCTTTACGTGCGTGGGTGACGCGGGAGGGATGGACTGCGCAGGATTCTTCTCGAAGGATGCTTTTCCTTTGTCGCTTAAGAGATCTTTGAGATGCCCATTATTAAGCATGAACGCGACCTCACGTCGCAATGCAATGCACTCCTCCGTCTTATGGCCATGATCATGATGGAACTGGCACCACCTTGTCTGATCTTTTTGCGCCTCCGGTCGGTCACTCTTCTTTGGCCAACGGACGGGTGCTCCGATTTTGGTCAAGGCATTTACGACGCCTCCGACATCGACGGAGAATCCATAGGAGTCTAGATTTGGGAAGGTTGGCGACTCCGTCCTCGCGTCATTACCTGCATTTTCGACAACGTCAGTAACATTGTTTACCTGATTTGAGCGGCCATATGGGTGGTTTCGCCAATTATTCTTTTTGGGGACGAAAACCTTTCGATCGCTGGTTTCCGGTGCACGACGCGTTGATATGGTGTTGAGGATGGCGTCGTCTTCTTCCAGTCTCATTTGGGCCAATGCTCGTGACTTAACTTCCTCAAACGTTTGGCACAGGTACTTCGTCAGACGGTTGTACAGTTTTGATCGTAGAATTAGTCCTTTCCTGAAACATCTAATAGCAGTCTTAGTGTCAAGATCTTTAATGCTAATCATTTCTTTATTAAAGCGATTATAATAATCGCGAACAGATTCTTTAGGTCCTTGGATGACGCCATATAGGTCACTCGTCTGCTTTTCCACGCTACGGCTGCCTTCAAACTTCTCATAGAACTTGTTGACTAGGGTGGAAAAATTATCGATGCTTCCTGGCTTGAGAGATCCGAGCCATTTGAGAGTGGGGCCGGTGAGCGTGGCTCCAAAAGACTTGCACATACAAGCTTCTACCAAATGCCAAGGAATTGACGCTTGCCACATCCGCTACTTGTACTGGGCGACATGCTCGCCTGGTTCAGTCGAACCGTCGTAATTAGTAGCGAGGGTAGGCACGTTAAGCTTTTTGGGGAGTACAGCTCTCGTGATCCTCTCTACGGACGGTGATTGTGCATAACCGTCCGGATGCTCCACGATGCTTGGCATCGCAGCCCCAGGGAGCTGGGCCATGAGCTTCGTTTAGCGCCTATTCTGCTTTTCGATCTGGACCATGCGCTTTGCCATAAGATTTGCTTCTCCTTCGCCTTGATCGTTCTCTTCATTATTCAATGCATCTTCGCCCTCAGGCTTTTCGTCATTTTCAGGCTCTTCTTCATCTGACTCGGAGAAATCCCTCATATAGGGGATGTCTTTTAAATTAGCGCGACGTCGGACCTTCGAAGCTTTGGATGATGCTAACTCCTTTTGCAATTTCTGGATTCTTTCCTGCGATGTCGTGAAGTCGGTAGCTAGTCGCTCATTAGCTTGCTTCATTTCGAGCATTTCTGCTCTCATTTGTTCATATTGCCTCTGCATTTCCTCGAGGTTAGGTGTTTCTCCCATTTGATGGATTTCAAACAGTAGTTGGTCTGGTTATGCCCCACATTGGGCGCCAAATTGTTTATGCTAAAATTTATCTCTTACGACGAAATTAAAGCTTAGGACGATTCAACCAGATTATGTGCAAGACAATGCAATGAATGAATGCAATGGGGATCAAAGGGGATGAACACACGAAGATGGTGAAGCGGAAAACCCCAATGAAGATGGGTAAAAATCGCGGGTGGACTAAGATCCACCAATATACTATGGTTGACTGTCGTTATGAGCTAATGACAATCGTTACAGAGTATGCTTTTCTTTCTCTCTAGTACAAAGATAGTTTCGAAGTCCCCTCTAATGATACTTGTTCTTCTTTTGTATGCCTCTTTTTTCCCTTTGGCTTTTTCCAATGAATACCTAATAAATTCTACAATTATTACATTAATTACGGTCCTTTGATCATGGGAGATCTTTCTCATTTACACTTCAACGTCATAATCCACGCTCCCTAACGGCTGATTTAATGCCTTATTGAGCTCCTTCCTTATTTAGCAAAATCGTTACTGCATAATTGCTAGCTCTAGCCTCATGTTCTCTGTCATGTCTTCACGTCATAGTTGCTACGTCATCATGTCAAATGTCACCACGTCATCATGTCATCATGTCAATGTCGTCCTACAAAAACTCAACCATAACAATTATCTATTGTTTCCCCCTTAATTGTTGCGCGGCCAAAACCGCCGCTATAGGTCACTTAATGACCGCAACAATAAGCATTTATTCTACTAGTGATTTTTACCCAAAAAGACCTGAATATGAGGCAAAGAAGATGGCTAGAGTTGATTAAGGATTATGACCTAGACATCCAGCATCATGAAAGTAAAGCAAATGCGGTTGTTGATGCCTTGAGTAGAAAATCGAGTCATAGCTTGAGTGCCTTGATAGTGCCTGAGGAGTTGTGTCGAGATATGCAAAAGTTGAGCCTAGAAATCTTAAATCCTGGGGAAAGTGAGGCAAGACTTAGCACTATATCTTTGCGATTGTTAGTTTTCGATGAGATCAAAGAGGGTGAGCACCTAGATAAGATCAAGGAGAAAATTAGGCAAGGTAAGGTAGTCGACTTTAAGATTCATGATGATGGGAGTTTAAGGTTTAAAGGGAGGTGGTGTGTACCACTAAAATGTAATGACCTTAAGAGACGCCTTATGGACGAGGGGCATAATACTCCATATTCTGTGCACCCTGAGGTGGTAAGTTGTGTACGGACCTTAAGGGTATCTATTGGTGGCCAAATATGAAGCGAGAGGTATCTAAGTATGTGTCTAAGTGCCTAACCCGTCAGTAGGTGAAGATAGATCATAAGAGACCCATGGGGAAGGTTCAACCCTTAGAGGTTCCTGGATGGAAGTTGGATTCTATTTCTATGGACTTTGTGACTGCCTTACCTAAAACGAGGAGTGGAAATGACACTATTTGGGTTATTGTAGACAGATTAACCAAATTCGTTGTGTTTATACCCATTAAGGAGACATGAAAAAGAAGCAACTTTCTAAGACATACATTAGGCATGTGTTGAGACTACATGGAGTTCCAAAGGATATCATTTCTGACCGTGACTCTAGGTTTCTTTCGAATCTTTGGAAAAAGGTTCAATTAAATCTTTGGACAACATTGAAGATGGGTACAACCTTTCACCCTGCGACTGATGGTCAGACTGAGAGGACTAACCAAACTATGGAGGATATGTTGAGAGCATGTGCGATTGACTTTCAAGGTAGTTAGGAGGACCAATTAGACCTGATTGAGTTTTCTTATAACAATAGTTATCATGCGAGCATTAAGATGGCACCTTTTGAGGCATTATATGGAAAGAATTGTAGAAGCCGCATTTGTTGGAATGACTTTAGTGAAAATATAGTCTTAGTGACAAAGTTTATTGAGGAAACCGTTAAGAATGTCAGACTGATTCAGGCTAGAATTCAAGCTGCGCAAGATAGGCAGAAGAGTTATGCTGACTTGAAACGACGCGAGGATGAGTTTACTATAGGTTATAAGGTGTTCTTGAAAGTATCACCCTCTGAAGTCATGAGATTTGGGAATAAGGGCAAGTTAAGTCCTAAGATTGTAGGCCCATATGAGATTTTAGAGCGAATAGAGTTTGAGAAGAAGCATGATGTGTGTTCCATATTTCCTAACTCAAACGCTATATCCCTGTTGAGCGTCATGTCCTAGATCCTGAAATAATTCAGATCGATAGTAGCCTCACATATGAGGAAAGACCTGTTAAGATTCTCGACGGGAAAGTGCGTAGTACACGTAATTAGGACATCCACATCATGAAAGTACTTTGGTATAACCACGAGTCTGAAGAGGCAACATGGGAAGCCGGATATGAGATGAAAAAGAAGTATCCAGCCTTATTCCTTGAGGTGAGTTACGAGGGGGTAACTCGTTTTCTTTAAGAGGGGTAGAATGCGATAGAATTTCGCGCTTTTGTCCATTTTTATGGTATTTTTGTATGTTTTAATGCTTAATTTTGAGTTTTGCACATGTTGGTGCAAATTTTAGTGTCCACTATGTGGCGCAGTCAAGTTAATTTGGAATAGCTTACACATGTTGTGTCGCAAATATCTTCGAGTTTGCCTACTTTAAAGTTTGAAAGAGAGTTTTCTTAAAAGTTTTGGTTTTCGTGCCCAAGTTTCGGGACGAAACTTCTTTTAAGAGGGGTAGACTGTAATCCCCCATAACTTTATAAATTTTATAAATATATTTAAATTATATTTATAAATGATTTTAATATTTTATGAGTCGAATTATTTTAATGTTTGACTATTTTGAGGAGTTAAAAGAGTTTTATGGTTTTCATTTCTTAAATCAGTTAAATGTTTCATTAAGTGGAACTTTAATTATTTAAAAGAGTAGTATTTAAAGTATATTTAATTATTGAATTAAGCTTATGGGTTGAGGAGCCCAATTTATAGCATTTCGAGCCCATTTGAAAGCCTAAAGCAGTAATTCTTTTCCTAATAAGACTCATATTCTTATGTACTCCTAATTCTACTAGGATTAGTAGAAAACCTATAAATACTTCATTAAACCTCCCATGATTCATATTTTCATATTTGGCTTTTGTTTTCCACTAATTCTTCTTTCCTCTTTCCCTCCTTTCACTCGATTTTTCCCTCTTTGCTTCACTCGACTTTTGCTCGGTTTCTCACTCGTTTTTTCTCTCACCCGAATCTAATTGTCCAGATTTCTCATAGTTCCGTATATTTTTCACCAAAAATTCCTTCTGAGAAATTGTAGATCTCGAAATTTTATTGAATTTAGGCTCAACAATCACTCGATTCAAATTATTATGCTATCAATTATGGCCTCTGCAAGTTTTGCAATTTCGCTGCCATATTTCACTCGCAATTTCGGTATTTCACTCTTTCTCTCCCTTTTTCTTTTGATTCTTTTCCTTGTTTTCTTATATATTAATTTAATATTTTAAGTATTATTTTGTTAAATTATTGTGTAAAGATTGTATCTTGAATTATTTCAGATTATATGTTTCATATTACTAAGCAAAAAAAAAAAACCAGATTTAAAATTTTATGTTCAAGAGAGATTTAAATATTAAAGTCTTGATTTTTGAGGTTTTAAAAGCCTATTTTAGTAGTACCATATTTTAGGGTTTGAAATATTTAATCTTTGGTATCAAAAGAATTTTAGAAAAGGTTTTGACACGTTTTTAAGTGAAGTTTTATTGGTATATTGATATACCAATGTTTTGTATTTTGTTAGGCGGATATTATTCCCTAGGCAACTTTTAGAGTAGAAAAGTGGCCTCTCAAGTTGTCTATACAAGGTTACATACCTATGTGCTATGTGATATAGTATCATGGTTCAAGAAGGAAAAGTTGTAGTATCATGTATAGGAACTTTTACATGTGTTTATTCCTGTGTGCAAGCATGTTAATTATGAGATTTATTATGAGTTAAAGATTATCATGTTTGTATGGAATTATTGATGCAAGCATGTGGATGAGAACTTTATTTATTAATTCACATGGGGGAATTAATATATTATTGAGATTGAATTAGGTTTATTCATGTGTTCCCTTATATTATTATTTTCATACTTTATGAGGAGTATAGGCCTTATTCGGTAAATTGATAAGTTATGGCTTTGAAAGGTAAGATTGATTGTTGGTTAGGTTCAACAAATAAGAAACATTGAGATTAAAGGAAGTAATCTTGGGTTGTAAGTTGTGATCACTTATTATATCCTAAGATAAAAGAAGTTCAGATGTGAATGCTTGATTTAATGTTTCTGTGTTGCTTGTATGTGTGTCATAACAAGTAATAATTTGTAAATAACGTAAAGTGTAACGAGGATAGTTATAAACTTTAGCCTGGTGCACATCTAGAGTTGGACATTTAGGAGTTGGGATACATGGTGAGCGTGCCATGGTTTTTTCAGGGAGATGGGTTGATCACCATCCCTATTATTTTTCAAAGGTTCCTCGATATCGTAGGTCATTCTGAAATACGGGTTAGCTCCCGTATTTCGTCTTCCTAGGTGAAGGCATTAGTAGATAAGACAACTCAAGTCCAATAACTATTCCATTAAAATAATAAAAAGATGTTTGAAGTTTAGTTCAGTAAAAGTTATCTGCAAAATGTTATATTGCTATACTATTATTTATCCCTGCATGTTATTTATTAGTATCATGTTAGAAATGTTTATGTATTAGTATGTAGTACTCAGCTTTTGCTGATTACGTGCTTTGTTTTTGTTATTTGATCAGGGCTTTGCGTTGTTGATCCTGTGATGAGCCAATTTTGGTGAGCAGATTCTTTAGAGCATTGACATTTATAGGTTCACAGATGTTACATCATGGGAATCTGGGAATGGAGAACTTGTGTAATCTAGTATACCTTATTTTCTGCATTAGTAGGAATGTACTTTAATAAGTTTGTTTGAGTAGACATACGTAGAGTGTTGGATTTTAAAGTATGTATTTATTTATTTATGATAATAAAGTATGAAGTTTAGTTAGATGTTTTTCGCTGTAAAATTCTGAATAAGCCGATACTTTATCACACAGGAAATAATGCTTTGGTAATTCTCTAGGTTCTATATCGAAATGTATTTTTGAAAATAGGGAATTATCGGGGTGTTACAAAAACGCTACCTTCTTCGAACAGAACTCACACTTAGAGAACTTGGCATACGATTGGTTTTTCTTAAGCGTCTCCAAAATAATCCTCAAGTGCTCATCATGCTCTACCTCGTTCCTCGAATATATCAGTATGTTATCAATGAAAACTACCACAAACTTATCTAGATACACATGGAAGATCCTATTCATTAAGTCCATAAATATAGCAGGAGCATTGGTTAACCCAAATGGCATTACAGTGAACTCATAGTGACCATAACACGTTCTAAAGGCAGTCTTAGGTACATCATTATCAGCTACCCTCAATTTGTGATACCCTAAACGCAAATCAATCTTTGAGAACACACTTGCTCCATTCAACTGATCGAATAGGTCATCTATTCTACGCAAAGGATGTTTTTGATGGTTACATTGTGCAGTTCCCTACAGTCAATACATAGCCTCATGCTTCCATCCTTTTTCTTCACAAACAACACAGGAGCTCCCCAAGGTGATGTACTAGACCTAATATAACCCTTATCCAATAATTCTTACAATTACATCTTTAGCTCACTCATCTCATGAGGTGCCATTCTATAGGGTGCCTTAGATATAGGTGCAGTTCCAGGAACTAAGTCTATGGTGAACTCAACAGCTCTCGCAGGTGGCATACCTGAAATCTCACTTGAAAACACATCCATAAACTCATTCACAATTGGAACATCCTCAAGATTCACTCCAACTTCTTTACTCACATCCTGCACACTACAGAAGAATAATTCACACCCCTTTTTCATCAACTTTCTCACTTGCATCGCAGAGATAACTCCAAATTTCTTCGGCTTCCCAAAACGTCTATAGGAGGTCAATTTTCCCAAAGGGTTTCTCAACACTACCTTTTGAACCTCACGGTCTATGTTAGCCTTGTAAAGACTTAACCACTTCATTCCAAGAATCACATATAGGTCTCCCAAATTGAATTCCCTCAGTTAAACGTTGCTCAAATCACTGAGCCTTTAACTCCTTAGTGGCTACTACCTCAAGTGCAAACCTAAACAATGCTATGAACTTGCTATAATACTCAGTGATGGTCATGCTCCCGATCCTAAGGTTAATAAACTCTTGGGCCTTCAGTTTTCTCACAGAAATCGGATAGAACTTCCCTCTCAAAGCAGTAATAGAGGAATCCCAATTAAACTCCTCCATAACACTAGGTCTATTTCCATTTTCTTTCCTTCATAAGTCAGCCTCATGTTTCGGATACAGTACCACTTGACCTACTTTCATATCCTCAGGACAGTTCATAGCCCCGAAGATGTAATTCCCTAATCCAATTCTCTAAGAGGGTAGGGTCAGCTTACCCCTTAAGATACGATGATTTAATCTTAGCTAGTCTCTCAACATGTCCCCAGCAGGATCGAGACGCTCAGCTCTTTCGTGAGTCAAAATTCTACCAATAGGTGAATAGAAAAAGCTAAGACATCATTGTTGTTTAACACTCTACTTCGCGACTGAAATTTAAGGTAACTCTACTTTGGTTTCGATTCACACTTACTTGCCATTTTCTAAGAAGGCACGATTTGATTTGACCATAAAGATCGCATCAACAAATAATTTCTCATGAAGTTATAATGGAGTATATACTTAAACAATATACATTAAAGTCACTTATGGTCAATCATCAAACGATTATGTCAAGTCAAACAGTTACTAAACTTGTTAACTACTATATAGTAACTTAGCACTTAATCAGTTACACACTTAGACCTAATAACTCAGTAATTCACTAACTTATTAGTTGTTAATTGTTACTAATCATGTGTTTTTTGTTTTAGGATATTTCGATTTTAGGGATTAAGGTTTAGGATTTAGGGTACATTTGCGGATATCTGAAAATATACGAACCATGGAAATTTATTGGATACCCGATCGGAAAAAATTGTTTTCAAGTCCGGGTATCCGAATATCTGATGATTCGATTCGATCCGAAACTTATATTCTGATGATATCTGACCCGATCTGTTCCAAAATATTTTGAATCGAATTCGAATCAGATTTTTCCAGATCCGAATATTTCGAATATATCCGAAACGTTCGGATCAGATATCCGAAATGAACACCCCTTTTACATTAATTAAAGTCTCCTTATATTTGTAGATACCCCGAACATCATTGGCATAACAAACCCATTCGAACACAATTATAATAATAGAAAATATATGGTTAAATGGGATCCAACACAATACTACTAATTATAAACACAATATTCTCTTATAGGAACACAATACAGCTTTAACATGCTTTATGATGTAATCCCTTAGACGTTTATGAATCACACAAAAGTACTACAAGGAGGACTTTTTGTTGAGGGAAACCAAATGAACGTTAAACAATATAACACAATACTATAGTTTTGGTTTTGGCGCCAAAAAAAATTCCATATTGTGGGTCCATACATACTACTACATGGGAAATGGATAACGATGTTACTATAATGCTAAGTTCATGTATTTAAACCATAACAATCATATATTCACGCTTGAATAAATATTCACATTAATAATCACATAAGCATCAGATGAAACCAATCACTTTTCGCATACTAAAATATATTCTCACTTAACTTAAATAAGTAAATAATAACTTTCATTCCTCAAAGGATAATAAGAATATTTTCTAATCCAATATAATCAACTTATTCCTCAACAATATAAAGATGCTAAAGAAGAAAATTTAAACCATTGTAGCTTGATTACTTTCCAATAACTAACTTAAAGCATAAATAAAGGTAGTCTCTAAAAGTTCAGCAGAATACAGGAGTATGAGTCATACTACTAGTGAAGTAGTTTGGCTTGAAGGTCTATTACAGGATCTGAATGTTCTAGTGAATCAGCCTATTACCTTGTTTTGTGATAATACTTCAGCTCAACACATTGCTGAGAATCATGGGTTACATGAAAGAACAATGCAAATTAAACTTGATGTGCATTATGTTAGAGAAAATGTTCAATCTGGTTTTCTCAAGATCCATTATGTTTCTTCTAGTTTACAGTTGGCTAATATCATGACCAAAGCCTTGGGAGCTGATCAACATCACTTTCTTTCTCTCAAGCTGTGTTTGGTTCCTTCATCATCCTCCAATTTCCAGCTTGCAAGGGGTATAAGAAATAAAGTAATATTATTATTTATACAATAGATATTTTCTGTTATGATGGTTAGAAGTTTGTTATAAGTTGGTTAAAACTTACTACAGCTGTAATTACCTCTATGAAAGAGGTTAGTTGTTAGATTGTAATTCAAGTTGGACATTTCATACATTTTTCATCTCTCACAAATTGTGAGATTCTTTCTCTATTATCAGAACTATCATCTTGTTCTTCTTATACGTGAATGCTAGAAAAAGAAAAGGAAATAATTTCGACCAAACTAAAATCAATTTCAATTGGGGATGAATTTAGATTTTATTACCATGTTTTAGACCTTCATTGTTTGGCGCTAATGAAGAGCCTTCAAGAACAACAATGGAAAAAAGTGAAAGTTCCTGGAGAGAAACAAGTAGAATGGAAGAAGAAGTAAGGTTTGATAATGGTGGAGGAAGAGAGACTAAAAAAATGTTGAAAGTTGGAAGGAGGGAGGACCCACAATGGAAGGGTGAAAAAGGAAAGAGGAAGAAGAGAGGAGAAAGAAACCCTCGATTTGGGATGAGCAAAATAATAAAAATTCAACTTACTAAAATAATATTTATTTTCCTATTTTCGAAAATTATCTACATTATCTACAAAATATTCAAGTTGTTTTTGGGTGAATACAAATTACGAAGAGATGAAAATAAGGGTCTGTTCTCTTCGGCATAAAACAGCTGGATTGAACTGAACTGATCTGAACTGAACTGAACTGATCTGAACTGAACTGAATTGAACTGAACTGAACTGAAATGAATAGTGATATGTGAGAGTAAAAGTATTGTCAAGAGCTGAACTAAACTGAACTAATCTGATCTGAACTGAACTGATCTGAACTGAACTGATCTGAACTGATCTGAACTGAACTGAATTGAACTAAACTGAACTGAACTGAATTGAACTGAACTGAACTGAACTGAACTGAAATTAAGCTGGGGAGAACAGGCCCTAAGGTGGAAATGACAGGGTGAGGTGAATGTACAAAAGTCCATATTTGCTTTAACTGTCTTATACAAATAGATTAATCATTGTTCCTTCTCGAGGAAGCTAGGACTAAGAGTTGCGATTGTGGGATCAAATGTTGTCATTAACAGCCAAGTCATATATACCAAGATGATCATATACACTGGTACAAAATAATCTCCTCATAAAGCCCATGGTAATACTCGTTTACCAAAGCTGACTCGTACCTGATTATTCTAATCATGACCTATTTTTGACCCAAAATTGATCTAAAACCCGAAATAAACAGGCCTAATTCCAACACTACCCAAAAGTAACCAAACACAAACCCAACTCGTACCCAAAAATAACCTAAATTGAATTTACCCGATCTGAAATTGATATGAACAATGAAGACCAAATGCCAACCACAAGACAGTCATGCCCAAAAATGTCTTGTATTTGAAATAACCCATAGGAAATATATGGACTGGAAATAATACGGAATTATAATGACACAAGTTTGACATAAAATGAACCAGATTTGAATAAAGCCGTAATTTAACATAACAATTATACACAATCGTAAATAAACTCAAACATGATTGAAAACATGAATTCTAATAAATGGAACATTCCCATTAACTTAGGATTTTTTTACAAGAATTCAAATATCATCATATTTCCATGACAATATTAACACCCAGAATCAAAGAAACACGATAAGTTGAACTAAACCCAATCCAAATAACACCCGAACCAGAATTAACCCATAATTTTCAATATTAACCCAACTTGATTTGACCAAACTCAACTTAACCCAACCTGATAAAACCTGACACAACATTACTCTGATTCATCCAAACCAGACTAGAAATATTATTAACCCATAAATTACCCGAATCCTAATGCAGCTAAACCAATTGGAACTCAATTCAAATATAAAAATCTCTTAAACATAACACATCTCAAAATAACTCACTTCGTACCTCACTCGAATAACCCTTTTGCCACCTCTATTTACCACTACATACGTTATTTTCTCCCTACGTAATACTCCCTCTGTTTCCTAAAGATCTTCTCTCTTTCCGTTTAAGTGCGTTTTCAAAAGATCTTCCCTCTTTTACTTTATTTCTTATTTGGATTTTTTTTTCCACTTTTTACCCTCTCATGTCCCTATCATATGGTCCACCATTACATTATTAATTCAATTTTACTCTCTTTCTCTCTCCTACTTTAACCCCTTTTTATTTGATTATTTATCTTAACCCCTTTCTCTCTTTCTTCACCCACCCCACACCCCACACCCCACACAAATGGATCCTCCTTGGTATATGTAGGAACAGTAACAAGGAAGATTTTTAGAAAACGGAGGGAGTAATTAGCAAAATTACCAAACTTAGAACTCGTAATGGTTAATGATAGAATTATATAAAATAAGAAACATAGCTTCACAGTATTTAAGAATAGAGATACACTACCATGATCAAGGACATTTGGCATAGGCCTTGGCTTGATAAATAACCTACATGTTCTTTCTTCTTTTTTTCTTAAACGTGTACATGTTAAAACGTGAGAGACTACAAAAGCATCGCACTGATTGTGTAAATAAATCTCGTTTCTTCCATTGAGTAAAACGGTGTGGTGAATGGTCCATTCTCACCCAAGTAAGGTGTGCAATACATGGGCAATAATGTACTAGAATACGTGAGACAAGAGAAGAATCGCACTAATTCTGTATAAATGAATCTCATCTCTTCCAGTGAGGAAACTGATGAAGTGATGAGAGATGAATGGTCTAATTCTCACCCAAGCCATGCAATACATGGGTAACAATGTAATAAAATACATAAGAACAAACTACGCATTTAGAAAAGGCATAAAAATGCCAAAACGTCACCATACATTCGACTAAACACAACGCTATACATATCAGATTTCCATATCGATGTATTATAAGGCTTATGCAAACAAGAAACCGCCAAATAACTCTTTGTGATTATCATTAGCTATGGAACGAGCAAAGTTGGCCTACTAGATCTGAGCCTTCATGTTGCTTCCTTTGGCCTCGGCAATTTCAAGTGATTCAGAACGCAATTCCTTACAGTATTGCTCATCTTTGGTTGGCAAATTTGGTTAATACAATCAGTCTAAAGAGTGTTGCCTAGAACACACGATCATTCAGCTATCAGAGGCTCGTGAGTGCAGCTAGGTTTCAATTCAAGAAAGCTATCTTCCCTTGCACATCACATCATCACGAGGTAAGTCGCTGAGGAGGTATGTCTTCTCTTTATATGCTCACATATGAGCACCTTTTGTGATATAAAATCCATACTATTGCGCTACCTGCTTGAGGGATAAATTATCAGCTCTTGGATGAGCATCTTCTACCCGAACTTCGATTTCATCTCCAACCTGGGATCCCACTGTGACCCATGCAGAAGCTTGAAGCCCGACCTGGAAATCAAAACCACCATTAAAACCTTCACCCCTTTCAAGTTTTTCTTTTATTTTGTTCCCATCATTTATAGGAAGGTAAACAAAGAGAGGTGATAAGTAGAATCAAAAGCAGAAGCCAGAACGTATGTAGGATAAGTTCCAACTAACCAACTTCCACTGTCAACGACGCATACCTTTGGCTTGAAAACAGCGTAATAAAGGCCAGCAGCAAGCCAACCTATCATATGTCTACCGGCATTACAAATAATGAGGCAAAGTCACAGCTACTTGTGATATGTTGCTATATCAGACGGTTATTGCCTATGAATATTTCTAGTGAAGATCTACAACAATATTACATCACCAGTAATATAAAAACTGTAGTTTCTAATAAGCAAAATGCCCAAGGAACAATGTGAGTGATTCTCCAATAATGCAAAACAGCATTGGGAAAAGATTTATCAAGTGTAGAGAAGGATCAAAAAAGGCAAACAGATGGATAATACACGAACAATTGTACGAGTCAATCAAATATTCCTTCATCCCTAAAAAAAATTAAAACATAATCCTTTTTCTTAGAATAGAGAGGGTATTTAAGGGACTAGTACTATATGATATACAGATTTATCTTCCCTACCAACCATTTACAGCATTTAGCAAACCCATGAAACAAAGGCTTCCGATAGATGACCTCTGTACCCTCTCCCCCCGCCCCCCTTTCAATCTTAAATCCAAATTTAGCAAGCTACGTCACATGAGAAACACTACATAGTGCATACCTTCTAATTGGTCTCAAATAAGAGGCTCTCCCTCAAAATAAAGGATTAATTGACAGGAATAATCTCATCTTTGCCCGATCTTCTATAAGTCGTCCAACCTTTTAATAATCTGATAATAATCCCACCTTTTCACCTTATTTTCTTAAAACACATATTTACCTAAGGTTACCGATTGAACCGGTTAAATAAGAAGCAAAATAAAATTCCCTTTCGAACCACTTGTTTAATGCTATAACTAACACCACCTAACCCTAACAACACCAACCCCCTCCACCCCCACCCCCTGTAGGCCCGAGAAGATCCCGTCACTATTCCCCACTCCCCACTCCCAAGTCGTCTTCCACCCCATCTTCTCTCTCCTCCGTAGATGATAATAACAACTCTCTCTCCTCCTCTTCCTCCTCCTTCTCTTCCTCTTCCTTCGACCCCATATTCTCTCTCTTCTTCTTACCGCCTTTTTCCTCCACCCACTTTTCCTGTGTTGAAACAAATAGGAAGCTCGAGTGATTTGGGTTGATGAACTGAAATAGGGTTGGTTTTGCGTGCCGGTCAACTGTTTGAGAGGTTGCGATGATTTATGGTGGTAGTTTTGTGTGGAGTGATGCTGATATTGGTGGGGGTGGCGCTGGTGCTGATTTCGAAGAGTTGTTTTGCGTCGGGGGGAAGAGGAGGGGTACTGTTTCGATGGTAGAGGTTAGAAGGGATGGTGGTTTTGGGGGTGGGGGCTGGTCTTGGGGGTGGAGGGATGGTAGAAGGGAGGGGTTGGTCTTGACTCTTAAGGGTGGAGGCTAGAGGTTTAGTTTAGTTTTTTTTTTTTTTTTGTTATTTTAAAGTGAGTTTATAATAAAATTAATAAATTTAGTGTTTGATTATGAATAGTTTAGAAACATATATATTAAATTAGTTTTAATTACAAAATTAAGGTATAAAACCTGTATTTGCAGGTTACTAACAAGTAATGACCTGTTTTGAGCAGACGTACCTTAAAGGTGGGATTATTCCCAGAATTTCTAAAGATGGAACTATTTTGAACAGATCACCGAAAGGAGGGGTTGGTCTTGACTCCTGAGGGTGGAGGCTAGAGGTTTAGTTTTGTTTTTTTTTTGTTATTTTAAAGTGAGTTTATAATAAAATTAATAAATTTAGTGTTTGATTATGAATAGTTTAGAAACATATATATTAAATTAGTTTTAATTATAAAATTAAGGTATAAAACCTGTATTTGCAGGTTACCAACACGTAATGACCTCTTTTGAGCAGACGTACCTTAAAGGTGGGATTATTCCCAGAATTTCTAAAGATGGAACTATTTTGAACAGATCACCGAAAGGTGGGATTATTCCCATCAATTAATCCCAAAATAGAAAGAAAAAAAAAAGAAGAGGCTGCAATTTTTACAGGAAACTACAGCAAGTTGAGGTCTTTGTAAAATTGATGGAGAAAACACATTATTAGGCTTGGAGATGTATTAAGAAGTACACTGAAAGTGGCATCCATGCAAATTTACACGACAAATTCATTATCACCACCTCAATTTCTAACCTTGTACCAAATGGACAGTAATGTAACTAGGTGAGTATCATCCTTCACAAGGATAGAATAGACACATTTAGGTGAAGTATTATCGCAAAATTGATTCTCCCATGAGAAACACTGCATACCTGAAGAGTCAGAATGTGACTACAAAGCATTAGCAAAAAGATTATGCTGCTAGAGAAGTTTAATGAATGCACCATTTTCCAACTCAGAGAGGATCAGTTCTTCTCATCAAGGTAAGAGTTTGATATGATAGGAGTTTGAGGCTCAACTCTGTTAAAACTTCATCGTAAATGAGGACTTCGCCACATCAGAGCTCAATCTCATTATACAAGGTTAAGACCTAGAGACCTTAAGTCCTTACAACTCTTGTCAGTAAAAAATCTCACTTTATGTCCGTCTGTCAAAAGAAAAAGATATACACCACTTGCACTCTCATCCAAGCCCTTTCTTTAACTTAAATAAAACTTTATATACGTAAATGAATAACTTGCAACCAAGTTTCATGAACACTTCACAACTAATCTATGAATCACAGAAACTTCTGGGCCATGAGGTGCTCCCTTTTCCATAACAGTTAAGTTCTAGAAACCCCAACCATTTCCATGCTATTGAAACAGTTGCGAACTGAGGTTTTCCAATTATGGAAACAGAGATGAATTCGAAATTGCAGGTGTTCCTGTGCTGACACTAGATAGTATGCTATGTATGAATGATCTTTTATATTTCAACACAGGATTGTATACTCCTCATCCAAGTTCAATCACTAGTATTGGTGAGACTAGATAGTTAAGCTGAACCCATAATGTTAAAAATCAATTACAGAAATATAAAAATTGTAAGAGTTAGAAAACATAAGTGTTGGAAAGACATCGCGCCTCCAACAATACTTAAACAACTTTGGCTCAGTGGTTCTTGTAGGTCATTAAATATCTACGTGGTCCCAAAGATCACAGGTTCAACCAGGGAATTAAAACTCTCCCGTTCCGTTACAGAACGGCCGTTCTGTAACGGATTTTGGATTTGCCGTTCCGCGAAATCCCGTTACGGAACGCCATAATAAAATTCACGTACTTCTCGCCGCGTTGTCCGTTCCGTAACGCGAACTCGCCGCGTTAGAGCGATTTTATCCCCGTTACATCCGTTCTTTTCAAACATTGGCCAATTTTTTTTTATGATTTAATTATATAGTTGAGGAAACATGATATTCTATTAGATTTGATAATATTATGTTGTAATAATGCTTCATAAACTAGAAAAATTCAAATAAGGTTAAAACATATTAATGTGAATTTTTTAAAAAAATTCACGACGCGACGGCCGCGAAACGTTCTATTTCGCCGTTACAAGCCGTTCCCGCGACAACGCGACCGTTCCCACGAACGCGACCGCGAGCGCGTTTTTTTTCCCTGGGTTCAACCCCTCCCACTCTTACTTTGCCCATCCCCTTTCCATTTTTCCATTTTTTTAGTTTAACTTAACCCCTTTTCTCAGTCTTTTGTTTCCTTTATTACACAACTCCCGCTTAGACTATGGTTCTCTCAAGACTTCAAATTTGTCAAAATTTGAACTCTTGACTAAAAATTGAAAACTTGTGAATTCAAACTTAAATTAGAAGAAAGGTTACGTAGCAAAGATTAAATTTTTTAATAATTTAAAGTGTACATTATAGTTTGCTCATAGTCATAGCTTCTAGTATATTTTTACTTACAGATATTTATTCTAACTCTTGTGATGTATTCTAACAAAAAAAATATATACTTTCTAAAGGTAAGATGAAAATCCCTTGCGGGGGAGAAGTTGAAGAACCAACATTTACAAGGTTCAAGAATCAAACCCTTGTCACAAAAATAAAAGGAGGACCTCCAACCAATAAGGCAAGCTTGATTCTTATAAGTTGGATTCGTCAATTGTTTTACAACATTCGAACATTCCAAACTTGTTAAGATAAATGTTGTAGTTGTAGTCTTGTAGACTCGTGTGAGGTATTCTAACAATTAGTGTACAAAGTATTATTCTAAGTTTTAAAGTTTGTACGATGAAGGGTTGAAGACCCTTTTTTAAATGATAGTGTGAGAAAAACACACACAAACCTCAAATCCACGAAAGTTTCTTTTGGGTACAAAATAAGAGGTTAAGAAATGAAAATAATTAAACATTAACAAGTTATTGCAAAGTCACTCCTAAAATATCTTTTACTACCCTCCAAACTCTTGATCTATCATTCTTAACACCTTTACTTGTCAAATAAACAATCCACGAAAGTGATCATGAGATCAAAATCCACCTCAAAGAGAAGATTGATTTTTATTTACGCTTTCAATTAAGATACTTCCTCCGTTTTAAATAGTAGATAGTACGCTTTCTAAAACACAGACTCTTGCACAGTTTTTGAGGAGGAGAGAGATAGACAGAAAGAAAAATGGGGACCCACGTGATAGGAGAGGGATAGAGAGGATTTATTTCCCAAAAAAGAAAGTGATGCATCTATTTTGAAACACCTCTTTTTAGAAAGTATAGCATCTAAAAAGAAAAAGAGAAAGTATTGGATTTGATTATATGTCGAACCAATCTAGTTGGTCTTATGTTCTACTTTGAACCCAGACCCCAAATTCCTCGATACGCCACTAACTACTAGTATATTTTCTATAGGAGTTTCTTCATTCCTTAATAGCTCACATATCTACTGGGTGGTACTCCTAACCCTGCACACACCCCGTCCACTTGCCCAAAAGATAAAGGGATGATACAAAAACTTGCTTTGTAGCTGATTAACTAGAAGAGAGCTGAAAGCTACATAACATTTGTACCAAAAGTAAATTTTAAGGCAGATTGACATTTGTATGTGGATATAAAAAATGAAAGTGTCAATAAATGGTATATGCATACCTCCACCAAAATCAAGGCTGCGATGCGGTCCTTAATAAATCTGAGTATCAAAGCACGGAACTTTCTTTCCCTTGGCTGCCTTCTCAAATATTCTAAAATCCAATACCGAAGACTACTATTGTACAGCTTTCTTGCAACTCTCTGCTGCATATTCACTATCGATGCAATGCCTTCTAGCTGACCTGCTGAAAATGGAGGGGAATCACCCCTAATAAAAGCTTTTACCTACAAGCAGTCAGGTTGGTAATGATGTTAGCAAACAACAAATCATTAAGAGCGTACAATAAATCGTTTTTGCTATGAAAACATCCAGAAAGATAAGGGTAATCTAATTTTAAATACAATAGTAAAGGATCATAAAAACTCCTGAGACAAGATATCGAGAGGAACTAGCATACATACAGCAGCGGCACTGCTTGGCTTATGTTTGTTGACAATTTACAAACATAAGTACATTGACGCTCATCTTCTTTACATATATACAATGACCAGAGGAAGATTGTAAATCAAATTCATGAAAAGAGAGCACGTTTTTAAGTAGGTCATAAGTTTGGTGTGTCCTAATCCCATGTATCAGTCACCAGATACTCTAGATTTCATAATTACGGGTTCAACACTTGTAATGACAATGGTTTTCTTTTTCTTCTTTTCATGTATAATGGAGAATGCCACATGGAGGATATATTGACTTGATAACACTTTTTAATATAAATGTTCAGATACAAAACTCCATTCTGCATAAGCGATAAAAGTATCCCCAAAAAACGTTTAAGGATGTTTAGTATGATTAAGTAGGAATCCACCTTAAGACACCTGGCACAAACAATCACCCTGACTATGCAACGGTACAAATCGGAAGATTCTGCTACAATCCAACCATCTCAAACAATGAATGCAACAGCATAACAAATAGATCTAATGCAAAGTAATTGCCAATCTTGGCATTATCATAATAGATCACTCAAACAATTTTAATATGTGCTCTCCAAGTTTGTGATCTGTTATCAAGGGTTAAGTTCATCTAATATGAACAAAGTAATGAGCTGGAATCTAAAATTAGAACAGGGAAAAAGCAGATAAAGATAAGAGAGAAGAAAGAAGAAAGATTTTGTATTGAAATCAGGTAACTGCTTGCTCATTATATTCTGAGCTTTTGAGTGGCATAGATGACTCCCATAAAGTAATGCTTACACAATTCTCGAATGTCTCTCTCTCTCTCTCTCTCTCTCTCTCTCACACACACACACACATCTCTTCCCTCTTTCACAGCTACTGCATTCCCTCTCCATCACTTAACTATCTTACTACGTCACATGATCCTAACAGATTTACTGAGTTGCCAATAGTACAGTTAGTACCCCACTTGCCAATCCCAGAGTATGCAAGGTGTACGGGAGCTAGATAGGTGTACTATATTTGACACTGATGCTGGTCTGTACCTTTGTATTGTGCAGTTTCAGAATTTCCCCTTGTAGATTTGGCTTAGATTGGCCCTGTTAGTGATATAATTCTACTAGAAACACTCCAATGGATCTACAATTTAAAGTTCTGGCATGGTTTAAGGGGTCTTCATACAGCCTTCCTGAGTGCATTAAGTTTTGAATTCCGTCACTTGCGTCTTTTATATTAACTACTGATCCCAAAGTTTAAAACCATTACAATACTAAAATACATCTGAATTTCCGAGGGAGGGGAGAAACTAAAGCAAATTTTGCTTTACACTACCCGCTTTATGCTGAGTCACCATTATCCAAGGAATCAAGGATACGTCACTATAGACCAAAAAGACCCTACTTCCTGGGGCTACGGAGATCAAAATTGTGTGTGGCATAAGGATCAATTATTACCTGCCTGTCCTAATAATTATTCCTACCAATTTCATTGTTTTGGATTCAGTCCATATTTTCTCCATCAGAATTTTCCTCGAGCAACTCCTCTTCGTCATCTTGGGTGACAAAAATATTGAGCTCTGACAGTATGAGGAATCTATAGGCCAGTTTTCATTGCACAAGAAACATAGAACACTCGTACAGCCTTGCTTACGATTGCAAGTGGTCTTCCATTCATTGACATCTCACATCCAAATTTGATGACAACCATCCTAAGCAATCTTGGAGAACACATTAGGACCATGAGTTCATCTAGCACATGATCAGGTCGAGGAATTGAAAATTGATACTTGACTGTAATATTGTTGACAGCCCGCTATCAAACCCCATCCTCCACTTACCATCCCTCTTTGAAAACAATAAAGCTAGCACGGGCAAGGAGTAAGGGACTTTTGCTTCATCGGGAGTGCACCAGTAAGTTGGCTTTTGAAAACAATAAAACTAGCTTTTGAAGTCCTTTTGCTTCATCGGGAGTGCACCAGTAAGTTGGCTTGAGAGGAAGTTAAGACCCTGGAATAAGATCAATTTGGTGTGCAAGCCCCTTAATAGGTGACATCCCCGGGTGAAGGTCATTGGTAAAATCTTCAAAATCATCGATCGCTCTAGGGTCAGGACAGGACATTGGTTAGCAAAGTGTGCATATCCTCTACACTTATGGCAAATTTCTTTGATAAGTCAAAATCACCTTTGCTGGATGAGGGCATTAGGGCTTTTCCTTTGTCATCCTCGACAACAATCTTAGGAACTCATTGTCAGAGTGAACAACTCTTAAAGCTTGGTGTACTATAGCCACTACACCTAAATGAAACCTTGGATTCCTCATACCTCTTATACTTCAATGCCTCTGGTACCATACATCAAAAGAGCCACAAGATGCACATCCACCTTTTGACCTAATCCTTTCTCTATGCTACTAACATATCCAGCAACTATATTTTCCCCTGACTCCCCTTTGACATCACAAATGATGACAAGCTTCTCAAATTTACGTGTATAACACTCGTCTAACATAGAAACTCACATAAGTGATTTCAATTTGAGATAATTGCCTAGCATAAAATCCCTAGTTGATTTCCATTACATGTGCCTTTTCAACCTATCCCATGAAGTGACTTTAGTCCTTTCTTCTCTTCTTTTAGGGGATTTTAAGTTTTCATACCACAAAGAAGCATGTTTCTTGGCCAACTTATATATTTTCTAATCATCGTAGTTCTTATAATCAAGACATTTTCGATACGAGTAACCCATACAAATACTAAAGGGGATCGAGATTAGCTTTCAAGTCTGGAAGTTCAAGCTTGATTGCATCGATCATAATGAAAAACCCTTATCTTCAAGGAGTTCCTTCATCTCTGAACTCTTCATCGGTGGTGTAAAGTGTAAACACCACTTTTCCTCCTTGGGCTCCCATTAATGTTTGAGAACCCTAGCCATGTCAATATGTAAGCCTAGTTGCTCGTAAAACATGTTCTACCATCATGATCACAACCCATTATCAAGAAAGAAGATATCAAATTTTGTGGGGTAGGCAAAAAGAGAAAAGAGAGAAATAGTTGTGCTCACAATATTCTATGTGTCAAGTGGCTTAGACCACTCTTGAAAGGTAATGCTTACACGATAGCCAATGCCTCTTGTCACCTCTTCCCCTTATATTACAAAAACAGCTACTACATGCCTTCGCCACCAGTCTAACTTGCCACATCAAAAATCCTAAACAAAAGTTATAAATTGTTGCCAATAGTACCCCTCTTGCAATTATCTCGAGGACGTAAGGTGTATGGGAGGTTTAGGTAGATATTGAAAAGATACATGACCATGTGAAGAACAGGCCTATTATATTTTTGGAAAGTTATACACCTAAATGAAATTTCTTAAGACAAGGTGTTTCTTGTCCATATAATTTAAGTATTATCTGGCATATACAGATATAAAGATAAACGCACATCTCCAAAGACCTATAATCTCCATTACTAGAGCACTTTACTAGTGCCCTGAGTTTTTAAGTAAAAGACTATTGTAGAGGCCATTTTATTGATCTTTAGGTGTCTAAAATATGCTGATTTATGAAGCAAAAGGGTGAAAGGTGTTATTTTTACGGTATTTTTACCATATACCCCTCACAAATTTGTTTTTGCACCATATACCCTTTCAAGTTCCAAATTCAACATATACCCTCCACTTTTCAAAAACTACATCCACTTTCCCTTAATAACTAACGGTGTTAACGATGTTAGTCATTAACCCCCTAATCTCCCCCAACACTAATTAACTAGCCTAAACCCTAACCCCCTCTAACCTAATTAACTCTAAACCCTACCATAATCCCCCTCTAACTCTAATTAACCCTATACCTATCTTGATCCCCCTCTAACCCTAATTAACCCTAACCGCCCACCCACCACCAGCTGCCCCCCTTATAAGCAGCCCGCAATCCCCCCTTCCCCCTCCCTTTCCCCCTTCCCCGCAGCAGTAGTATGCGGCAACAGCAGTAGTGTGCGGCAATAATAGCAGTAGTGTGCGGCAACAACAGCAGTAGTGTGCGGCAACAACAGCAGTAGTGTGCGGCAACAACAGTAGTGTGCGGCAACAACAGCAGTAGTGTGCGGCAACAGCAGTAGTGCGGCAGATTTGCGGAAGCAGGGGAAGGGGATTGCGTCGCGGGGATTCCAACGCGGGGAAAGGGGATTATATTGCCGGGATTCTAGCGCGGGGGTAAGGGGAGGGGGGAGGGGGGCTGCGGTGGTGGGGGAAGGAGAGGTTGCTGCTGTGGTGGGGGAAGGGGTGGGGTGGGGGAGGACTAGGAGTGGTGGGTGGGTGGTTAGGGTTAGGGTTTGGCTTAGGTTTAGTCTAGTTAATTAAGGTTAGGGAGGAATTAGGAGGTTAATGACTAACGGACGTTAACGATGTTAGTCATTAAGGTTAAGTGAGTGTATTTTTTGAAAAGGGTATGTGGTGAATTTGAAAACTTGAAAGGGTATATGGTGCAAAAGAAAATTTGTCACGGGTATATGGTAAAAAAACCGTTATTTTTATATTATTAACATATGCCTTCAAGACTTCCTACTTCTTAGCTAACCTTATTATCTAAGCTGAATATAATTCTTTCTGGGTGCACTGGTTTGCCTTCTTGATTAGCTCTTGCCTAGGGAAGACATACATTTTATCAGCAAAATTGGCTCATTACATCATTGGAAGACTTCAAGGC
Source organism: Beta vulgaris subsp. vulgaris (assembly GCF_026745355.1). NCBI lineage: Eukaryota > Viridiplantae > Streptophyta > Magnoliopsida > Caryophyllales > Amaranthaceae > Beta > Beta vulgaris. Next base: position 39,917,633 of record NC_079206.1, on the reverse strand, counting down.
CATACATAAAATAATATAATTATTTGATGAACCTATAGAATACGAAAAAGTGATACACAATATCCAGGATTCTACCTAGAAACTTGAACTCTCGACAAGAGCTTTCTCTCAACAGGACTCATAACTATGACAATGAAAGTGGAAAACATTCAGCAGCTGATTTGAAGACTAAGTAACACGGATAAGGAACACAAAAAACCATTTATCGCCATTTGATTAAGTTCTTCGGTAAAGAGTAGAACGCACCTGATAATGGGCAAGAAGATCCATATATCTACGTATCGGGGATGTGAACTGAACATAACCAGGAATTCCCAAAATACCATGGCGTATTGGCTTGCGGAAATCATATTCGGCTGCACGCATTATTTTAACTATAGCACAACTTCGAGCTGGTCCTTCGGGAAGATGAGAAAATGCGGATACATCTATATTTGATTGTGGCTGTCCTCTATAAGGTAAATTAATGTTGTTGCAAGACCCAAATGTAGCAATAACCTCTCCACAAAGAATCATCATCTCTGAAACAAGGCGCATTGCAGGGTCCGCTTGATTCTCTACATAAAGATTAATCCGTGGTTCTGGATCATCAGGATTTTCCACTTTGACACGTGTTTCTATCATTGAGGTGTCAACAGCGCCCTGAAAAAGAAAGTGACAAACCAAAGTATAAGAGCTTGAAAGACATCAAGTCACAAAAAAACAATATCAAACAAAAATGACTACAAAATAATGCATATTTCTGTCTAAATGTAATTAAAGGCACAACCAAAGAGAATTATATTTACGGTTTACAACACTCACCTAATGTCACAAAAAGGAATTAGCACAAAAAGCAGCTGAATAAAGGTAAAGTATGCCGGGACCTACCCTATAAAGAAGCTTAAGAAGAACATCAAATAAACTCTAATATATACACATATCTCTATTATATAAGGGAAGGGGGGAGCAATGGTGTCCTCTTTTGAAACGCCTATTTTTCCCCCCTTCTCTTTCTAAATTACAAAAGGAATGTCAAAATCAAAATACCGAAAATAAATTTACAACACTCACTCACAAATCACTTAAAAGAATAAACTTTACAAATCACCCATACAATTGAGAAAATCACATTATAAAAATCACGCAAATCACTCAAATAATCAGGAAACTTTATTAAAACTTAAAATTAATATACAAACTAAAACTAATAACCTAGAACGTCAATACATACAAAAACATTTACAAAAATTTACGTACAAATCACTATTCTTAAGAACCATTCACAATTAATGGTGGATCATGATAAAAAATAGAGGTGTATTTGTAGTGAAATCAGAATTTAGAAATTAGACAAGGAAAAAAATATTTACTTTTTTATAGTGTTTCCTATATATAATGAAACTTTTACATATATTTGGACGTATTTTTTCTATTGTATAATAGCGATAAATTATCAAGGTAAAAAGGTTTATATAAAATACTCCCTCTGTTTTTTTTTATCATTCCTACTTTGACTTTGCACGTTTGCCAATGCACGTTTTAAAACTTAAATATCTTTCATTATATATTAGTAAAAATTATAACGATTGAATATTAATAATGTACTAATTGAGACGAATCAAACAAGACCCCACATGACTATGTTTTTTCTTATAAATTGAGAACATTTGAGAAGATTCTCTCTATGCATGAATAGTGTCAAGATTCTAAGTGAGAAAGATAAAAAAAAACAGAGGGAGTATCATTCAAGAATTAAAGTACAACATATTTCTATTATATAAGGGAAGGGGAGCTATGGTGTCCCCGAATGAAGAGACTATCTTACCCCCTTCCCATTCTAAATTACGAATTCACTTACAAATCAAAGGGGCTTCAAACAAAAATATCAAAAATATAATTATAATAACCACTCACAAGTCAACTAAAATCATAAAATTGCATAATTTACATTATGCAAATCACTAAAATGAGAAAACTTTACAAAAAGTTAAAAATTCACTTACAAACTACAACCTATGAAAAAATTGACTTGAAATCAAAGTGTCTACTTTCTTTACAATTTATGAAGTACTGTACTTAATTCAAAAATCAACTAAAAAATTATAATATTAGAAATCATAAATAAATTCAAAAATTTTTCTATTTTATTCATAGAATTTAACTTTGAAAAGTAAAAAAAAAAAAAAAAAAAAAAGAATGGTGAGAGACTTAACTGACAGAAACTAAACCAATCAAATTTTGCAACTAAAAACAATTATCGTATGTCTAATGTTCAATTAATTTTGACTCTTATCTCGAAGAAAATTGAGTTTCTGTTCGAAAAAAATTCAAGCACGCATCGCGTGCAAAAAATTCTAGTAGATAGATAGTTGTAAGTTCATATGAGAACCACCCTAATTTTTATGAAGATTTTGCTCATTTCACAACATTTTTGCTCATTTGATGTTTCTTTGATTTTTTATTTTTGCTTATTTAATATTTTCATGCTCATTTCGCGACGTTTTTGCTCATTTTACGTTTTTCTTATTTTATGTTTTTTTCTCATTTAACTTTCTATGCTTATTTTACGTTTTTCTCATTTTACATTTTTGCTCATTTACGTTTTTGCTCATTTAATATTTTCTACTCAGTTTTCGCCATAAGAAGGTTCTCATTAGAACCCAACCCTATATATATACATATATATATACATATATATATATATATATATATATATATATATATATATATATATATATGTATATATATATATATATATATATATATATATATATATATATATGGGAAGACTCTTGTGAGAAGACTTCCTCTATGTGAGAACACTTTCTTATGTGAGAATACATCCTATTTTCTATAAATTAAGTGATATGTTCTGAACTATGTCTTCTTCTCAAAAATACTCCATTAAAGTTTCAAACACAAATTCAACCTAGTTCTTCACACATATTACTAAATTCTTCATAAATTTTATGAAATTCAATCTTTTTAGCTTGCATTCATTAGTTACCAATTTATTTCATCTCTCCTCTAAAAGACTAATTATCTCTCCTCAAGAATGCGCATTTTCTTTCCTCAAGTAGACTAAGTTGAAGCTCCAAGTTCAACTTCAATCAAATTTTTCACAAGTGCAACAAATTTTTTCATAAAAGATTCAACTTATGTAGAGTGAATTCATGTTTGTTATCTTTTCTCAAGATGACCATTTTCACTACTCAAGAATATCCATTCTCTCTCCTCAAATAAACTCAACCAAATTCAAGATAAAATTCAACAAAGTTCTTCATATATAAATCAGTAGAGTGAAATGAGTTCAAGAGAGGTTCTTGCCAAGTTTAACGAATTCTTTATCAAAACTTTTGAAGTTCGATTTTATTTATGTTGGATTTCATGTCTAAAATTTTGTACTTCATGTTCTAAAATTTGTTATTTAATGTTCTAAACTTTGAAAATTCGTGTTCTAAAATAATTGCTATAGTTTTGTTGATGATACATGATTTTGATCTTTTGACATGGTAGATGATGATGATTAGTTATTGCTAAGTAGCAATTTAAAGCTCGTTGATGAGTTTTCCTCATCAGCATATGTAGTATTATATAATATGAGATACCGTGTATATGTTCTATAAAAAGGTGTACATGTTCTAAAATTTTATCTGGAATTAATTTAGGATGTACTTGTAATCATGTATAACATACTTGAAATAATTTAGAACATACTTGAAAAACCTTAGAACACAATTAAAATACTTTTAGAACATACTTGAAATAATTTAGGACATAAGCTTGAAAATTCAAAAACATGTATATATCAATATATGTATATGTGTTCATTAGGTTCTTACATAAAAAAATATGGGTTCATGTTCTAAAAATCATAGTTTATGTTCTATAAATTATTGTTTGGAAAAAATGTTGCATATGTTCTAAAAAGTGGTGAATATGTTCTAAAAACAAAAAATTATGTTCTAAAAAGTATTGCATATGTTCTAAAAAGTGTTGTGTATGTTCTAAACATAAATATGTTCTCACATAAGATATAGGTTCTCATATAAGAACCCATTCTCACTGGATCCCGACCCTATAAAAAAATCACTTCCTTTAATCTTTGAAAGAGTGCAACATGGGGAACAAAAAGATTTTCAGAACGTATGACTACTACTCGTTACGCACCCTGTACATTTCCCTTCTTTCATATTACACAGTGGCTAATGATCTTCTGTACCAGCCCTAACTAGCAGGAAGTAAATCCACAGACATGTGGGCTGTGGATCCCATATGACGAGATCCATAATAATATTGCAGCCTAGAGAGTTGAGGGGGAGATAGCACTAGATAAGTCCTTTCACAATACAACACAACTAGACAATCAGTAGGTAATATAGAAACTACAAAGAGTCACTTAATTTGTGAAATATAAACATGATAAGAAGAAATCAGGACTTGTTGAAAAATGAATCCCTATATATAGTGGAAGTGAATTCTAACCTGCTGTCTACGCCAATGTAAACGTAGAGCTGCAGCCTCAGATAGAATCTTTAACTCAGCCTCCTCTTCAAGACTCAAATGAAGGAGCTCTGATGCACTTTCATAAGTAAGCATGTAGGTAGGCCTGATAAAGGTATTCTCTACAGAATACTCAGCAATGCTGCAGCAAAGAAAGAAAGTGGAGCCAACAATCAAAATGTGTTATCAAATGACTGAAAACAAAAAGGGTTGAGAACAAAATGGTAAAAAAATCCTATGTGTTATGCAAAGATAATGCCACATTAGAGAAAGAGAGAGAGAAAGTGGGAGCCAACAGTCATGATGTGTTATCATATGATTTGAAAGATAAGGCAAAAATATATCCTATATGTGCTATGCAAAGATAATGCAACATTGAATAGAGATAGAAGTCAATTTCGCAATAAATTAGCAGCAAGACAGCAAGTAGTGCGTTCATTCTTCTGGTGCCACAATTGTGAAAAAGCCAGATGCTGCCACCAATTGTATCATGGAACTAGTATATGAAGGTGATTTTCTGATCAGCCAAAAACTATACCACATTGTACCCATTTACGCTAATTCTATGCCCAGTCGGTAGGAATACCTGAATACTCACATATCGAGCAAAAAAAAAAAAAAAAAAGTGTAAGCAAATACTTCAAGAACCGAGAACACACAACAAATACAAAAAATGTCCAAGCAGGAATGTATTTTCTATTCAAGAAGAGTCTTACGAAACAGTGTCCTGATATTTATAACTAGTCTTATATGCACGCGATGTGTGCGTCGATGTACAAAAAACATAATTGGTAGAAAAAATAGCTCTGAAATTTCATTTCTTCAATAAAATAATGACATTTTTATAAACAATTTAAATATTAATTACATGGTGGTATTTTAGGCATTTCAGGACGACACAAAGTGCTCAGGTGTTCTCTTATAAAATAGAGATCCTTATGAGAATATTTGGGACCTAGAAAGGTATAATTATACATCTAACATCGGGTACCTGCCATCAGGATGCAGTACAACAGATACAGTCACAGCATTGCACTTTTTTCCTTGTTTTAAGCTCATTCCTTCCATTGCAAGCTTCTCTGGAAACATAGGATAAGTTGCTGTAGGCAAAAAAACACTAGTTCCTCTGCTCATGGCCTCTCTGGAAGTCACGATAAATACAATAACAAGAAGGATTTACAATATTTAAAATAAAAAAATGGATACAGGAAGAAAAGAGTATTTGGAGCATAGCACAAAAGTATCAATGAGCATGTTATGTGGATGGATAATTTTACTTGTCCAGAGTGCTTCCAGGTTGAACTAAGCAGGTTGCATCCGCCACGTGTATCCAGATTTTGATCCGACCGTCTTGCAATCTTGCTGCACTAAGTGCATCATCAAGCTGCAAATACATACACAATCTGTAATGTGCAGAAAATGATAAGTTGCTTAGGGTAAATTCTCTTTGGATGTTGTTTGCCAAACTGTCCAGGAATTGCTCAGTCAATTGCAAGCAAACTAAGAACTCTATTGCCAACAGATAAGTTCACTGCCATGCAATCTAGAACTTTATGTGCTCATAGTAGAAGCCAATATTACAAGTCACTAAGATGCTCAATCAATTTGAATGAAGAATCCTTCAGGGAGATTTTACAACCACAATGTTCAGATCGACTGAAAGCCCTAGTGCTGCAAAACTTGTCCGAAAGTCAGTCATGGGTTGTGTGTTGTAAACTTGTAATTAACCAAAAACTAGTGAGGTGCAGCCCCACAACCTAATATCAAAGAAGTAAGCTACAAAAGAGAGGCAGTCTCAGCAGACTGACAAGCAGATCGTGAAGGATAGGTGCAGGAATAGACTTCTGTTAGAACGTTGTATTAAACACCAAAGCAATAGAGAAGACTGGAGAAGAAAGGACGGTTACTCATAGGGCAGGCAGAAAGGAAATCCTAGCAAACATCAGGACGCTGCTGCTTCATAACGCTATCAAGGTTTGCAGGACAGGTAAGATCCTGTGGTGATACAACTTGAACCAAGTAAGAGCTCAAAAGTGTCCCATGTATAACCTGATGAACGTTGCATCTTGGAATCTTAGGGACTTCAATAAGCTGCAAGGAACTCAGCTGCCACTAAGCCACTAAGCCACTAGTCACTAATGCTAGGAGGGCTAAAAGGGGGCAAGGAAAAAGTATTCCGTTATAACTAATAAGGAAGAGCTATAGAGTACTTACTATGTATGAAGTTGCAAGAAGTCTGGAGAAGAAATAAGCTAGTTAATATAGGAGAAATAAAGCAAGAGAGAATCATTCAGAAAAAATGAGAAAAATTACATTAGGGATGGAGAGTAACCCACCTCTCGAGTGTGGGAGTTGTACCGGAAATCACTCTCATAGTCTCATTAGCTTAATACAACATATCTTTTACCATATATTTTCATCTGTTCTTATTCCAATTACTATAAAACTCTGGGTTTCTAACATAAGCCTCATAAATATAAGGAATGGAAGATATAGCGATGGCACAGTGAAGCAAATGATTTAGTAGAGCATTTACAGATGCTCAGATGCATCTGAACGTAATATTGCAATTGGATGTGTGACACTTACATTATTACCCATAATTTTGATAATTTTGATGCTCTTTCTGGTTATCCCCAGCCTATGACACTCCTTCTCAACTTGAAGCCCCCTAAGAGTAGGTAGTTGTATAAGCGCTGATGAAAGATTATCGTTTTATCCTGGTTTAGGTTCCCTTGGGTCATATATATGTACCTAGTGAGGGAGAGGATTACAGGAAACCTACTTAATAACACCCTCACACTCATAAAGAGAGGGAGACATCTATACTGAGATAGAGATGTTTCCATTGGATTGGAATCACATCGAGTATAATTACCTCATCAGCTTCATCAACATCAATAGCGTAGACCTTCAAGTGAGTAAGATCTATCCTCCGGATCTGAAAAAAAAAACACTTTAAATAAGAAATGGTGCACACTGAGAACAATTATTATTAACCCCTCCCTCAATACGCAATAAGCTATGAGTAATGATTCGCAGGTAAAGCCTCGCTTTAATGTATCCACGAAGAACAACTAGCTAAATGCATTATATAATCTATTTGGGAAAAGATCATCAGATATTACCTCATCTATATCAAAAGACACTGACAGCAAATCTTCAGCAGCCGACACAATATCATCTGAGTGATTGGTGCGAATGTTTAGCTTCAACAGATCAAGATTGACATGCACTGGAAAATAACCAATATCAATGAGAAGATTAAACGCCGATGATGATGATTTAGCCAACCCCATGGCTGTAAGAATCTGAAAAGAGATACCTAAAAGGTATTACGCATTGCACAGAGCTCATATCATTTATGTAGACACAGACACACACAAATGCACGCGCACACGCGCGCACACACAGGGACTGTGAGCCGAAATTAGATGAGAGTCAATAATTGTTCCTTAGCCAACAAGAGTTACTTGGGAGTCAAGTTTGTTTGATATCCATAGTCCGTTACGCACGCCAAATTTTTCTTGCACTAGGGATGATTTTGGGAGCTTACTTGCGCATAGAGAAGGTTGGATTGTGAACCGAAATTAGATTAGTCAAGAATTGTCCTTAGCCAACAAGAGTTACATGGCAATCAAGTTTTGTTTCATATTCATGGTCCATTAAGCACGCCAACATGTTCTTGCATTAGGGCTGATTTTGGGAGCTTACTTGGGTGTGAAGAAAGTTTGCTTGGCTTCAAGCATGAACAAAATAAGGAAACAAAAGGAGAAGGTAAACCGTGTTTCATTCACACGGTTTTGAGGAGTATTAGTGGCAAGTTTTAAAATCAGATTTCTTGCTTGCTATCCAAGGTGTTTGGTTTAGGAAAGTTTCTTTCTTGCGAGTCACAAGTTTCCACTTGTCTTGGAGCAAGTTGTTTTAAGAGTGAACATTAGCTGCCTAGATGGCATCTAAAAGTGGGAATTCAGATTTCACGAAAGTTTCCTTCTCTCTTTTCTCTCTGACGGCCAATTTTTTTCTAGGGTTTTTACTATGGAGAGCCTGTAATGGAGAGCTAGGGACTTGTCCTAGCCTAAGTAGAATGATTTCTCTTCACATAACCATTAAATTGTACAAGAAAAATCAGTTTAATGAATGATAAATCCGAAAGTCTTGTCATTTGTGCATCAAGGTTGTTGTTTAGACAGAATTTTTGTGAGATTAAGCTACGGAAAGTCACCCTTTGTTTGTAAAACTTGAGAGCTAATCTTTTGTGAGAGAAACACAATTAGTTTAGGAGTTGAGAGTTAATCTTTTCACCGACGTAAAATTTATCCGAAACCTTAGATTAAGAGCCAATATTTGTTCTAAATTTCTTATAACTATAACCTTTGTAATTCAGATTGTCTAGAACAAGAAACGAGAAAACCAATCCTAAGTTAACACGGTCATCGCATACATAACCGGAAAATAGGGGGAATTTCGGAACATAGACAAAGCCATATGAGAGATTATGATTGGCTTTCTCATTCTAGTTGTTTCTATACACACATGACTAAGAAGGCTCAATCTGTGCCATCAAAGCTCTCCTCCTAAGCATTCTAGCCTGTTCAAATTTGAAGAGGTTAATAAGTTAAAAGAGGAATATTACTATGATTTGTAATGACAACATCAGTCCTCCAGCTTAATATACTAAGGAGAAAAGGTATAGCATGCAGGTTGTTTTGTTATTAAAACATATGTTGCATCTAGGCAAACTCAAAATGTAAAGAACTTGTGGGGTAAAGGAACTAAGGAAGTATATAAGGGAAAGAAGTTCAAGAAACAAGAACACGTGAATATATGATGGGAAGTGCAGAAAAAACATTCCAACTGATGAAGCACTAGATAAAACTATGGTCCCTGCCTCCCCAGTCACTAACAATTACTCTCAGTTAAATCATTAACTTTGCTTCAGGAATGAATTCAAGCAATGACCCAATTTTCAGATTCGTTGATTTATTTAATTCCCCTCACACATGGGACGTGTATGTCAGGAGACCCAGAATAGAAAAATGGACGAACTTTTAAGTCAGACGTCAGAGAGAACAAATTGCTATAATCAATACACTTCAATAGTTACAAGGTATAGAGGATCTTTTTTTTACGGGAGGGATAGAGGAATTAAGCTGAGCTCAAGCAGAACAAATTACCGTTCCAACTGTTCTCTTTTGGATCTCAGTGCAGCATGTATCAACTGCATAAGCAGCAAGAGCTTCAACACAATCACGAATCCTCTCTTCCAGAATCCATGAGGATCTGGAAAGCTTTGCATCCATAGGTCTTGCCTTAGCAGATGATAATAACTGTATGAACTCCTGAAGTTCTTTCTCAGCAGTCTCCTTGGCAAGTCTCCTCCTCAGAAGTTCCTCGACCTAACATTTCAAGAGATATGATCCATCTAGTCACCACCAAGAGTAAGCCCTAATATAGACAAACAGACGGACGGACGAAGACAATGCATATAGAAGAAAAAGTAAATTGCATAGTTCTTACAAGGGCATATGACAGCTACTTTAATCATGCAAATAAACAACAGTGACTGTGTTTGGCAGCAAGGAAGAGCTTCGACTCGGTAAACTTGAACAAATAAAAGGTAAAAGACCCATAAAACCAACCACATATCAAGTATATTTATATATTGCCATTTGAAGCAAGCAGGATGTACAACTTGCTCCATGTGACCATGTGTGTCGTATCACATAAGAATGTTATACAAGATACAGCAACACACAAGAAAGTTTCAAATGTCGATGGACCTGATCTCGGCACATTTTCTAACATCTATGAGCTTAATGCATAAAGATGGAATTGTTCAAGAATCAGCTCAACAAGATTTTTTTTACTTCAATAAAGCATGATTGGATATTGATGCATGCCACAAGAACATTTCACCATAACATTGGGTCATACTTTAGGCTGCCTTTGCACAATGTAGTGTATCCCCGTTACATTTCACTAAAAACCTAGCTCCACAGCATTATAAAGTCTTGGGCCACTAGGAAAAAATCCATACTCCACAATTCCTTAACCCCGTAGATGCAACCCTAACTCACCCCTCCAACATGGTTCGAGAATACGGTTTTGGTCACGGTATCGGGAACGGTTGCGGTTTCGTGGGAACGCAACGGATACGTTCAACACTAACCACATCATGGTTTATTAAACTATTATTTGCACTATATATATTATAAATATAAGTTATAGAGCATTTTCTTTTTCTCCTTAGAACCACCATAAATCTAGTGATCGTTGTGTGTTTACCCCTTCTCTCTATCCATATCTTTTTATGTTGATTTGTCATTATTGGAGGAAGATGTTCGAACAGTGGGAATCTCTAGAAAAAAATTCTGAAGTAGAGTCTTGATATGTAAAATACGGGAAATGCGGGCAAAAATTTGCCTTGTCACGGTTGGGCAGACCAAATTTTAGGCTTATTTAAATCAACCAGTTTGAGATCGTCAAATTCGGTACGCTAAAGTAGTGAACCATTCCATACGGGTGAACCGAAATACCAAATTGATTCAGCCGTATTTTCAGAACCCCTGTATAAAACTCAATTGCCAAACAATCACGTACAAATTGTTATCCTATAATCTAAAACACTTCATCCACAGAATCATTCAAACAATCACCTATCACAAAATCGAAGACACTCTTGTGCATGACCCCAAACTGCATAAAAGTCGGATACTTAAATGTCAACTAGGCAGCAAACAAGAACCTGAACACACCCGAGGCAAACAAGAGACAAAGAAGAAAGGTAAGGTAATTTCAGGAAGAAACAAGTTGACTTCTGAAACAACAAGATGGCTTCAGGAAGAAAACAAGAGTCCTTCACCAGCCTGTCCAAAGTTGCCCACTATTACAATTGGTCAGCCTTATATGCTACCTTAAACCTTTCACGCATGCCAATGCAGTACTTTGACCCTTTACATCTCTAATTTTGTATTTGTAAAAAATATATAAACTTGATATTCTAAAAGTACATGTCGAGACGAATCAAACAAGACCCCACATGACTATATTTTCTCTTAACCATAAATCACAAATGATAGGCAAAGGGAATTTTGTGAATAGTGTCAAAAGTGAAAGTCTAACTATTAAAAAGAAACAGAGGTAGTACTTTGTAACTCATAAATGCAAAGGACAATCCAAATTTGCAAAAATTCTTCGATCTATACTCCTTTGTGATCGAGAAAAATGTGCCGCTTGACAAAATTATCTCCAAAACTTTTTTTTTCTTGATCAAATAGTCATCTTATTTCCCTTGGTAATACCTTGGTAGAAGTTTGTAGCTTAAGGGTGCGTTCTCTTCAACTTATTGGCCTGAAATTATCTGAACTAAATTTATTGAACTTGAACTGAACTAATTGGAACTTATTAAACCTGATTGGACCTGATTCAGCTTATTGGACCTGATTGGAACTTATTGGACCTGATTGAAACTTATTGACCTGATTGAAACTTATTAGACCTTATTGGCCCTGATTGAAACTTATTAGACCTTATTGGATCTGATTGAAACTTATTAGACCTTATTGGACCTGATTGAAACTTATTTGACCTTATTAGACAAAAAAATTGACGAGTAATAACATAAATATAACCCCTAACGAAAATACAATCCCTCAAATTTTATTATGAAGTTATAATTATTAAAATTCGTCCCTTAAAAAAATAATAATTATTAATTATCTCTTATGATAAATAATTTAGCAAATAATTTACTATTTATATATTTGCCTATACATAACTTTCACTACTAATATATTAACCTTTATTACTAACAAGTGAGAAATTGACATATGAAAAATTTATGACTAAAGTAGTAGAACTCTTTAATTCTCACTCCACTTTCATTTACTTAAAAGTAGTAGAATAATAAAATGTCATCTCTAGTTATTTAATTCATTTATAAGTTGCAAAATATTGTAATTATAATGACTATTATTGTTAACCTTATTTGACGATGATTATAATATCTTTTAATAATAAAATAATCAGCTAATAGTAATATAAATAATCAAATAATAGACAATAATACAAGAATAATACTATACATTGTGGTACTTTAATAAAAAAAATTCTAATAATAACATAATCAGCTAATAGTAATATGAATAATAAAATAATAGACAATAATGTAAATATTTAATAAAATAACACAAGTATAATACTATATAATCATTGTGGTACTTTAATTAAAATTCTAATAATCATAATCAGCGAATAGTGATATGAATAATAAAATAATGGACAATAATACAAATGTTTATTGAACATTGACTATTTGGACCTGATTAGACCTGATTGAAACTTATTACACCTGATTAGAACTTATTGGACCTTATTAGACCTGATTGGAACTTATTGGACCTTATTAGACCTGATTGGAACTTATTGCCCTGATTGGACCTGATTGCAACTTATCTGAACTTATCTAAACTTTTGGACTTGAAACTTAATTTTTTAAGTTGAAGAGAACGCACCCTAAGACAACAATGACATGTGTCAAATTATCTGCAATAGTTGAGAGTTCCTAAATAAAATTTTGAAGTATTAGACAAATGGAGACTGGAGAGTATCATTACCACGATTTGGTATTATCCATACACTAAGGCTATGTTTACTTCAATACAATACATGTTATACAACACTAACCTATAAGTTCTATAAAAGAAAATAAAAGAAAAAAATTATATTAGGGTAAATGACATCATATTACATACTATTAAAGAAAATAACAAACACCATAACAAGAAAAAAAAAACGGTTTTTTCACCAAATGCCCCCGAGTTTTCAGTTTATTCACGAGGTACCCTCGCACTTTTGAAAATACATGGGGTACCCCTCAGTTTTTAAATAATACATCCACGTGCCCTTAGTGATTAATAGCGGTTAACGCCGTTAGTTTTAACCCATATTAGACCCTAATTAACCCTAACTAACCTAACTTAACCCTAACATCTAACTAAACCCTAACATCTAACCCTATCCCAACCCTAAACTCTAATTTCAAACTCTAACCCTAACCTCACTACCACCCAACCACCACTCCTCCCCCACCCCACCACTGCAAGAGCCACCCCGTCTCCCACCCCACCCTTGCAGCCACCACCCCCTCCCCCACCCCACCCCTGCAACCGCCACCCAGGGAAAAAAAAACCCGATCGTGGTCGCGTTCGCGGGAAAGGTCACGTTGTCGTGGGAACGGCTTGTAACGGGCAAATAGAACGTTTCGCGGCCGACGCGGCGTGAATTTTTTAAAAAAATTCACATAACTATGTTTCAACTTTATTTGCATTTTTTTGGTTTAAGAAGCATTATTACAACATAATATAATCAAATCTAATAGAATATCATGTTTCATCAACTATATAATTAAATCATAGAAACAATTTGGCCAATGTTTGAAAAAAACGGATGTAACGAGGATAAAAGCGTTCTAACGCGGCGAGTTCGCGTTAGGGAACGGACAACGCGGCGAGAAGTATGTGAATTTTATTATGGCATTCCGTAACGGGATTTCGCGGAACGGCAAATCCAAAATCCGTTACAGAACGGTCGTTTTGTAACGGAACGGGAGAGTTTTAATTCCCTGCCGCCACCCCCACCCCTGTCGGTTTTCGCACCCCTTCTCCCCACCCTCGTCGGTTTTCCCACCCTTTCCCCTACCCCTGTCGGTTTTCGCACCCCTTCCCCCCACCCCAGCCGGTTTTCGCACCCCTTCCCCCACCCCTGCCGCTTTTTTGCACCCCTTCCCCCACCCCTGTTGGTTTTTGCGCAATTAGATCAGGAGAGAGAGTCGCGTTTGGGTGGCGGAGGGTGGCGGGGTGCGTGGGGGAGGGCGGCTGCGGGTGGGGGAGCTGGTGGGGGGGGAGGGGAGCTGCTGGGGTGGTAGGAGGTGTGGAGGGGTGGTGGAGGGTGGGTTAGGGTTAGGATTAGGGTTAAATAGATTAGTTAGGTTTAAAACACAAAATTAGGATTAATGACTAACGGTGGTTAACGCCGTTAGTCATTAAGGGTATTTGGATGTATTATTTAAAAACTGTGGGGTATCTCGTGTATTTTTAAAAGTGCGAGGGTACCTCGTGAATAAACTGAAAACTCGGGGGTATTTGGTGAAAAAACCGGAAAAAAAAAGACCATATGATTTTAGCAAACATATATCTTAACTTTCAATCATCAGTGTGCAATAGCCATTTAATTTTCCTATGTTCTTGTAAACTTTTTAGATTATGAATATAAAAAAGACGATGCAGCACTGCGACAAGTGTGCTGCTAAATTACTGACCATGTGTAATGTGTTGGACTGTTGGTACTTGGTAACTGGTATCGTAACATTTTACATTTCTATAATTCATATACAGATATTAATATTATTAGCTCAGAACCTTGAAAACCTTATGTGAAGCTATGACCTCAAAAGATCCTCCAAACCCTTGCCTTCCAAGTACACCACCAACGAAAACAACAAAGCCTTAACCCCAAAATGATTTGCACTAGCTAACATGAATCTTCATGAGAGATTATAGCTATGATAGAATAACCAAAAAAGTACAAGAATAAAAGTTTAAATAAAAAAAATGAGGGAGTAAACGTGAGAGGATTAAGACGAGAAAAAGTACAAGGAACTAAATACGCCGATTGAGGTATCTCTATTATATATAAGGAAAGAGAGGAGGGGCACCAAAAATTATAAACCCCATTATACCCTTAACTAACAAAATACAAATTCACCCCTCTTTTACCATCATACCCTTAATTAACAATCACATTTATAACATCACTTATTCATTAGTCTAAAAAAAATGGAAATAAAATGAACGTTCTTAACGATTTTTCATACATGTTATTACACAATCGAGCTTTTTTTTTTTTGCATACGTCGCGTGCATATAAGACTAGTTAAAAGAAAACCAATATGGGAATATAAAAATAAAATTTGAGAAAATGATATATACTTCCTCCGGTTCATATTACTCGCTACACTTTTCAATTCACGGACTCCTAGGCAATTTTTGGAGAAGAAAGAGGTAGAGAGTAAAAAGAAAAGGGACCCATGTAGAGGAGAGAGATAGAGAGAGTTTATTGCCCAAAAAGGTAGTGTAGCAAGTAATGTGAGACTTCCCACAATGGAAAGTGTAACGAGTATTATGAAACGGAGGAAGTATAAGATGTAAAGAGAAAAATAAATGTGAAAAATTAAGGGTATGATTTGAGAAAACCCTGAAAAGAAAATAATTAGAAAGTTTGAGAGAGAGTGTTTGAAATACAAGGAAAAATGTAAACAAAAACTAAATTGGTGAAAAATAAGATCAAATCAAGTCGTGTCATCGGCATAAATTCTCTATCCATTTCTCCCTATCCAACGCCAAATTTTCTTCAATCCCAAGTAAACTCATATCACTCTCGATAACCCTTTTCCAAGTTTACTTAGCTCTACCTGTACCCCTTACCCTCTCATCACTTTGCAACTCTTTAAACCTTCTAACTGATGCACCACTACATGTCCAAACCACGAGAAGCGGTTTTATCTCATCTTGTTTTGAATAGAAGTAACTCCTAGTTCCTTCCTAATCATCTCATTCCATTTCTTATGTCGATACATCCAACTTAATATACGCATCTCCACCATATTAACATTATAAACATGAGTCTATTTAATGATCCAACATTCTCTAACATATAACATCATGGACCATGCCACCATGGTATATCATCTTGAATTGACCTCGTCATCATTCATGACTATAGCAAAAAGAAACGGGCTAAGCGTAGATACATGACCTTAATAATGTCAATATATTTCCATGAAATTCCAAACACCACCACGTTGTAGATTTCAGAATACATCTCTCTTCAACCTTTTATTTAAGAGTATCAAAGCATCCATAACCTCACTAAATCAAACAGAGACAAAACAAACAGTCACAAAGATAGCACCTATGAACCAAGAGGTAGGAATTTGTCCACACCATGTTCCCAAAAATGCTTCATAGGAATATATCTATTATTTCTGCCAAATTACGGACAGTTAAGAGCAAATAAACAATTACAATTAGGTGAACATTTGACCTCAGAAATAAAACATTGAAGTTATATTATCACCTGTTCCAGCACATAATGGATCTTTTCTAATACAAAAACATACCTCTGTAATCATTTAGTTACAATATTAAGCATCAACATCACGATAAACGTTATCAAAATCATGATCCGGAATGCAGGATCGTACAATCAGACGATCTAGATTTGGCCAAACGACTTGAACCATTCTTAGAATCACGCCCATGCAGAACTGCTCATAGGATCGCGTATGATCGTTGAGGCGTTAGGATCTATTGTTTTAAAATTTTAACCCAGCCGATTTATTACTTGAACCTCTTAGACGCTAAAGATTTTAAGAGTGTCACTTTGACCCTTGAAACTAATGTTTCAGTCTTTCTCCTATCTTCTTTTCTCACTCGACACTACAACAACAACAACAACAACTAAGCCTTATTCCCAAGGTGATTGGGGTCGGCTAACATGAATCGTCAACTGGAATCGTGACCAGAGGAGATGGCATCGTCAAGAGTGATAAAAAATTTTTTTTTTTTTTGCTTTTTTTAAAACAAGGTTTACTCCAAAAAGTGTTTAGAAAAGGTTTTCAGCAAAAGGTTTTAATACCAACACAATTGAGAAAAGCAAATAAATGCAGTAATCAGACCCCTTCCTCCACATAGATACTACCCCTCTAGGTAGCACGGATACGGATACGGATACGGGAACGGGTACGGGGACGGAAAACGGCAAAATCAAAATTTCCGAAAACGGGTACGGCTTGGATTCGGCAAAAAACAAAGTAAATAAATATAATACATTTAATAAATAATACTGCCTTAAAAAAATTTCTACATATAATATTTTTTGCACAAAAAGCATTAAAATTAGGTAATTTTTTTTTTTTTTTGAGGGGAATTTAAAATTAGGTAATAAGTTTTGCACCTTCTTAGAGACTTAGAATAATAAAATATATAAGGGGTCAAAAAGAAAAAAGAAAAAAGAAAAATGAAAAAAGAAAAAAAAAATGTTAGCTGGACACCCATAAGTTATAACCTCTTCCCTAGATAAGTCAGACTATGAGAGAAAATAGAAGGTTGCAGCACTACAAGTACAACTTTACTAGAAAAATAATCAAATATGCTGTACAGTTGTACTGTACTGTAATGAGTTGATGACTCATGCTTTACCAATTACCACGGTACCACCCTTACTTTTCACTTTCTCCTTCAACTAAAAAAAGTAAATCAGACAAAAAACTGAGGAAAGGACAATTCGAGCATGATCGGCGAGCACTTGGACTGACTGCCGGCGACGATCGGCGACAAGGAGCAACGAAGAACTTTGAAGGAGTTTTCAGTTCAGGTGAGAGAGAATTTGAAATTCTCCAAAAACCCTTACCCGGTTTGCACACCACCCGTACCCAATTCTTGCCGCCGTACCCACCTTCCCAGATTCGTTTTGGGTACGAATCCCAGGCGAATCCGTCCCGTACCCGTACCCGTACCCGTACCCGGTACGGAAAACGGTGCCTGGGAGGCGTACCCGTGCTTCATAGCTACCCCTCCACCCACTTCTATCCAACGTCATGCTCTCAATCCCAAGTAACCTCATATCACTTTCAATTACCCTCAGCCAAGTCATCTTAGGTCTTCCCCTACCTTTACAATTTGATTACTCCTCCACTCTTCAATTCTTCTCACCGGTGATCTCCTGATCTCCTTTTCACATGACCAAACCATTTAACCGATTCTCCTCATCTTCTCTTCAATGGATGCAACTCCAACTTTTTCCCGGATCACTTCATTTCTTAATCGGTCCTTCCTTGTGTGGCCACACATCCACCGCAACATACGCATCTCCGCCACGTTCATCTTATGAACGTGGCATTGTTTCACCGCCCAACATTCGGTGCCATATAACAAAGCAGGCTAATTGCAGTGTGGTAAACTTTCCCTTCAATCTTTGGGAATCCGGAATCACAAAGGAATTCGGTGGCACTTTTCCACTTTAACCAACCCGCTTAATTCTATGCGCCACGTCTCCATCCATTCTCCATCCTTTTGGAGAATGGATCCTAGGTAACGAGCGTTCGATCCTTGAACCACTTTGCTATCCAAAGTGACCACCCCCGCCTCGCTGCTTGTAACCCACTGAACTTGCACTCCATATACTCCGTCTTACTTCTGCTCAATCTAAAACCACGGGCTTCTAATGTATGCCTCCACAATTCCAACTTACTCTCAACACCTTCCTTTGTCTCATCAATCAACACAATATCATCCGCAAACATCATACACCATGGTATATCATCTTGAACTGACCTCGTTATTTCGTCCATGACTAGAGCAAAGAGAAAAGGACTAAGTGCAGAACCTTGATGCACTCCGATCGTACTAGGAAGCTCTTCTGTCCTCCCCACCGTAGTCCGCACACTCGTAGTTGCCCCTCATACATATCCTTGATGATATCTATATATTTCAGTGGAACACCTTTCCTTGCCAACGCCCATCAAAGTATTTCTCTTGGTACTCTATCATATGCCTTCTCCAAATCAATGAAAACCATATGTAGATCCTTCTTCCTATCACGGTAGTGTTCCATTGTTTGTCTTATTAGGTGGATGGCCTCTATAGTCGATCTTCCAGGCATAAATCCAAATTGGTTCTCCGATATCTTTAATGTTTCCTAAGTCTTTGCTCAATCACCCGTTCCCTGAGTTTCATAGTATGACTCATTAGTTTGATTCCTCGGTATTGTTTACAATCTTGTACATCGCCTTTGTTCTTATACAAAGGAATCAAAGTACTCTTCCTCCACTCTAATGGCATTTTGTTGTGTCTCCAAATCATGTTGAGGAATGCTGTCAACCATTCGATTCCTCTCCCCCCTAAACACCTCCAAACTTCTATAGGTATACCATCTGGCCCCGTAGCTTTCTTCAATCCCATCTTTTTTAATGCTGCAACAACTTCTCCCTTTTGAATCCTCCTCATAAACTCACGATTTAACATACTTGGCGGGATGTGTACATCCCCGATGGCTTGTGCTCTGTCACCGTTGAACAAGGTATCAAAGTACGATCTCCATCTATCCTTTATCTCCTCATCCTCCACAAGCACTCTTTGGTCCACACCCTTGACGCATTTTATCTTTCTTATGTCTCTTGTCTTCCTGTCCCTCATACGCGCAATTCTATAAATGTCTTTTTCACCTTCTTTCGTATCCAATCTTGCATAAAGCTCTTTGTTTACCTGTGCTTTAGCTTCTCGTACTGCCTTCTTGGCTTCTTTTCTAGCCTCTTTGTACTTCTCATAATTCACATCGCTGCTATCTTTTCCCAAAAGTTTATAACTTTCTCGTTTGTTTTTTATCGCTTGTCTCACCGTCTCGTTCAACCAAGATGTGTCCTCACTTGGTGGTACAGTTCCTTTAGATTCTCCAAGGACCTCTTTCGCCACTTCCTTTATACTAAGTTCTATCTTTGTCCATGTCGAATATACCTCCATTTCTGTGTTACAAGACCAGATATCTTTACTAGCCATCTTAGCTAAGAAGTTCTCTTTGTGCTCCACTTGGAGCTTCCACCACTTGATTCGCGGCTCCACATTGGGTTTTCGCTTTCTTAAAGACTCCCTACCCGGAAATCAAGCGACTAGTCTATGTTGGGTGGTTGCGCTCTCACCGGTATCACCTTGCAGTTTGTATAACTCTTCCGCCAAGCATTCCTTACTAAAAAGAGGTCATCTGACTGCGTTACTTCCACTCCTATATGTCACAAGGTGAGATTCTCTTTTATCAAACCAACTGTTCATAATACTAAGACCATAGGCTAATGCATAATCTAAGATACCGCTTCCAGCTTCATTTCTCTCCCCATACCCAAAACCTCCATGAATGCTCAAAGCCAACTCGACTAGTGCCCACATGTCTGTTAAGATCCCCACCAATGATCAATTTTCATTAATAGGCACTCGTTGCACAACCTCCTCCAAATCCTCCCAAAATTGTTGTTTAATAAATGCTTCCAATCCTACTTGCGGCGCATATGCGCTTATGATAGTCACCGCCTCGCTCCCTAATACTAGCCTGATACTCATAATGCGGTCACTCTTCCTCAAATTCCACCACATCATCAATATATTCCTTATCAATAATGATGCCTACTCCATTCCTACTCTTATCCTTTCCAGAGTACCACAGCTTATAACCCCACGGGGCTATTTCTCTTGCTTTTCCACCAACCCACTTAGTCTCTTGAAGGCACATTATGTGAATCTTTCGCCTCCTCATAACCTCCACCACCTCCGCCGATCTTCCCGTCAAAGAGCCAATGTTCCATGTTCCAAAGCGCATCCTACTACCCCTACCACTACCCCTACCCCTACCCCTACCCCTACCCTACCCTGGACTAGCTTCTTTCCCGCACCCGTCCCTGATGCGGGAACCCTTGCATATTTGACACCACCCCCGGGAGCCGGGATGGCGCGCCGCTTCCGGGCGACGACCTAGCAACCCTTGCATACTTTTCACTACACCCGGGTCTATGAAGTGCAGCGCGTCGCTGAGTAGGGGATGCCCCCACGTTATTCATTTGCCGATTCATGTCATGATATGGGGCTATGTTTTACGCTGGCCGCCCCAAACCTACCGCAACTCTCCTCCTTTATCCGGGCTTGAGACCGACAGTGAATACCACACAGATACTCACCGGCGGAGACACTAGCAAAGCAAATTAGCTAGATAATGTTGTTAATTTGATTAGTTAAGCAAATAATTAGTTGATTATATCTTCCGATCCAATCTATATTTCCCTCCAAGGAAGATCGGTCAAAGCTCGACCTTTCAAGGGAGAGAGAGAGAATTAGAATATTGATTTTCTATATTTTTTCAATATGAGAGGAGGAAGAGAGAACCTCAAATTGCTGGTGTTGAATTTGATTCGTCTGTGTTTTAATCGTCCGAGATCTGAAGGTAACTATTGTGAACTTCTTTAGTCTTTTCTTATTGAATTTTGCTAACTTTTTCGAAACTGAATTTCTTTTAGCTTTTGGAGTTTCCCTTCTTTTTTTGTATGTCTGTGATAGTGTAAGATGTTCAATTTACTAAGATGTCAACCTTTATTTCAAGTTCTAGAGAGAAGAGATGAGTGTTGGATGGACCAACTATGTATACACATATACACTTATACAGTTACATGATATTACCTATTTTGCAAATTTCATAAATTAAATTAAGCTTATATTATTGTATTTGATATATCACTGGTTCATTATATATAATTTAAAGTTTGTATCCTATATTATGTTTTCTATTATTAAAAATACGAAGCTACAAATTGATATGTGGTGAATGACTACTTAATAGAATAGATGCTTAAAATAGGTATATAATTGAATTTTAATGTTGTTTCACCTTAAAAAATAACCTTAGTTACATGGACTCTTCAATTTACCTCAATTACCCTTATCAGATCCTTGACACTTGGACATGGACACAGACACTTGGACGTGGACACAGACACTTGGACACTTTTTGGGCCAAAATCATTGAAAATTTACATAGAATAGCCGAGTCAGACACTCGGCCACGTGCCCGTGGCCCAGGTAACATAGAAAATAACTATATAATTAACATGTTTGAGGATAATTACTTTATATTGCAATTTAGTAGGATCAAATGATCCAATATTTCGACCATGAGAACCCATTCCGATCCAAGGTAGAATCCTGATCTTGATAAAGTGGACCACCATGAATATTGATCTTAAAGAGCAAGTTCAACAAACTACAAAATGTTCCCTATTGCGAATCCTTACGATGTTAAAAGAATGATAAGTCCCAGGCTCCTCGTAGCATCTTCAAGGTTCCAAAACTTCAAATAGAGCCCCCCTAAAATGAGTTAAGAATTGAACTTTGAATACCAATCCTTAAAATAACCATCAAGCAAAAAGAATATTCTAGACCCATTTTGCATCCTTACAGCAAACAAAAGACCTAAATAAATGTCCCAATCACAAGTCGTCCTTGAATCCTTGTGCTCCATATTTCAACTTTCTACCTCACATTTCATTATAATGACACTCTTTTCTAAAGAGCATCCTCTTGTTAGTAAAGCTCCAAATAACTTCAATAAATCAAGCCCTCTAACTATATATGCAGGGGTAGAACTACGTGGTAGGTGACTTGCACCACCATTATCAGTCTTCATTCTCTGTCTCTCGGTCTCTTTGCGGTCAAAACCTGCCTCTCACTCTCTCACTTCTTGATTCTTTGTTATTCCAATTCGTGGCTTTATGATCTTTCTCCTCCTTCCTCTCATGCCTAATTTGTTCATTGTTTCTTTAATTTATAGGTTTTTTGCATTCAATTCATAATTTGCAATCTTGCAATTGGGAGTTCGGATCTAGGGCATCATGACACCAATTGCGATTTTGCAATTACCTATTCCTTAATGAGGCTGATGCCATTTTCACTTGCTGTTTACTTAACAATTTGTCAATTTTCTGATATTTTTATTATTTTATGCTTATTCTCTGTGCGGAATTGGTAGTAATTTTTAACCTTTATGCTATTGCCTACCTCTTGCATTCTACTGCAGGTGAAAATGCAGTCAAACATTTTCCTCACATGAAAAGTTTTTGAGAGAATGTTCTGTTTTGATTTTTGAGCATTGATTTGTTATTTTAGTTGTATAATTGCAATGTATAAATAAGAATGTATGCAAATTGCAATGACAATTGGAATTCGAATTGTGAGTTAATATTAGACTACATTTTGTGTGATTGTATCTAGACTTCGTGAGTCGCCTTTGAGGCGACACTATATAGAATTTAGAGGCGCCCGACAAGATTTTTTTATAGGTAGTTATTGATTGATTGGTGAACGGTAGTGACCCACCACCATAAGATCCTGATCAGCCACTGTATATATACTTACTTCATTTTTATTTTTTTTGTGTCCTTCCTATTTGGAATTTTACTGAGAGACAAATAAAGTCAGAATAGGAAGAACATTTTGAAACTGAGGGAGTGTAAAAGAGGAACTAGTAAACAGCATAGTTACATAAGCATGCCCTATCATATAATAAATTCTGAAGTTTTTTTAAAAAATAGTGTTTTGGAATGTTATACTACCTCCGTTTCACAATACATGCACCATTTGCTTTTTCACATACTCCCACACACTTCTTTCAACATTAATATCTCTAGTTGCGTATACGTAAAATAATTAAAAGTTGATATTTAGAATCCTCGCATTGAGACATATTTAATAAGATCTCACTTGACTATGTTTTCTTTTTTTTTTTACTTGATGGTGAGAAATATTGTCAAATTTGGTTGATGAATAGCAAATGAGAAATGGTGCATGTATTGTGAAATGGAGGTAGTATGTTATTTAGGATAAAGGAAAGCATAGGGATCGATAGTCAATACGCTACCTGCGTTTCTTATTATTTGCAATGCTTTGACTTTTGTTTATTCGTATACCAACCTTCACTGGAAACCTTTAACTATAAAACAATGTTTTACCTGATCAATAGGTCGAGGAGCATACACAGAACAATAACCTTTAGTCTCCATCATGGAGAAGTAGATCTCATCCTTTGAGAGCAGGAGATGTGCACAATAGCTCTCAAGAGGTTCAGAAGTACCATAAATAATCTGTATAATGAGATAATATAGTTAAGAGAATATATAGGACAGAAAATTAAGCAGAGAAATGTAGTACCTCCGCCAACTCCTTTGGAGTCACTGAGTTATTCTTCTCAAGCAGCTCAGCCCAAGCAAGCTCAAGCAGAGATGCATCCTGCATCAATAGATTTTACATCTTTACGTTTAAAGTACAGAAACAGAAAAAAGAAGACTAACTTCCTCATCAGGAGTTGCTACAGAAAAGACGAACCAAGTTATCCTGAGCTTTCTGAATAAACTCTGGAATTTGGGTATGCTCAAAATTCTCAACACCGGGAACAACATAAGTTATTTGTTGTGGTTTTATCGAGCATGTCGTACCATTCTGCTTATAATCAAAAAGTTACAATGAAACGTGAAGACGAAATCATAAAGGAAAGACAAAATCAGCGCACCCTCAAAAAACGAAAATGTTATATGATGCCTTCATTTCACAATACATGCAACATATTCCTTTTTGAGATGTTTCATAAAACTTGCAACATTTCTTTGTTTGGTAAACTTCTTATCCAAAAAGACACTTGTGCCCTCACTTACCCCCACCCATGTACCCCCATGTGCACTACTTTATTCTTAATCACATGGGCAATAAAGACTAATTGCAGTCTCTGTCTCCTCTTCCTTTGTTCATGTGCCACTTTCCTATGTTGCATGTATTGCGGAGTAGAGGTGGTATACTTCATGATGGAAGGAAAAAGAATCATGAACTTTCTAAAATTCCACATATTCTTCATTAGTTCTACATGAACCTGATCAGACACCATCCAGTTCTTCTTTCCATCAGGTTTTTGAACAACTGCTAGCAATACCCTCTCAGTATCCTTTTTGAATTCCAACAGCAAACCTCCTCGAAGTTCCTGCTTTTCAAGCTTGTCTTTAAGAAGCTCCCCATTGCTTGTCGATTCCAGCCTACAAGGAAAACACCTATAATTAGCAGGGAGCAAGGCTCTTTGTTAGAATTTTGCTAAACATGTATAAGATATTGTGTTCAGAAGATCCAACAAAAGACTACATGCATAAATAATATGACAGCATTACCACCTTCCCCCCCCCCCCTTCCACACACCCCTTTCCTTTTCAGATATTGCTTTACCCTTGATTCCATTGTTGATGAAGACATTTACAATTGAGGTCAAAGATCACAGAAATTTTCACATCAGGAAGTGCATATTTTGTATTATAACTAAAGATTAATCCCAACTAGCACCTAGTCTGCCATACATCAAAAGAGAAACATCAAGACATATATCAGTATATGATGAAAGTTTCATCACAGTTGCCATCAAATACAGCTGTTAGAGATATTTTAAACTAAAAAGTCAGCCAAAATTGACCAACTAAAGCCTCTCTAAAATTGTTATACTACCGAATTCAATAAATACAGCATAACAGCTTGTCATAAAATTCCAACAGAGATCTCTCTCTCCATCTCCCTCCCTCACCCTCCCTCTCCCTCCCTCCCTCCCTCTTTCGCCCTCTCTTTCTCTTCCTCTCTCTTCCCCCCTCTCTCTCCCTCCCTCTTTCTTCCCCCCTCTTTCTCTCCCTCCCTCTCCCTCTCCCTCTCTTCCCCCCTCTCTCTCTCTCCCTCTTTCTCTCTCTCTCTCTCCCTCTTTCTGTGTCTCTCCCTCCCTCTCTCTCTCCCTCTTTCTGTGTCTCTCCCTCCCTCTCCCTCTCCCTCTCCCCCTCTCTCTCTCCCTCCCTCTCTCTCCCTCCCTCTCTCTCCTCCCTCTCTCTCCCTCCCTCTCTCCCTTCCTCTCACTCTCTCTCTCCCTCGGAAAAAAAAAAACACATTTCATTGTCTTTACCCTCTCTTGCCTTCTTCCTCAAGCTAAAGCTAACTTACTCCCTCCCCTTAGGCCAGTTCATTGCCGACATATATCACAGCAAGACACACCAGTACTTCCTTAAAGAACAAAACATTGAACAAACTTATTAACCCTAATGAATTAATAAGCAAAAGATATTCATCATATAGCATATTCTCTAATTACACGTGTTTTGACGTCAGAGCCTCCTCACTATTATTCAGAGGAAACATGGTGAACATTGAAACATCCTAATTCTAACAAACCCTAAACTTGCTATAGTGAGAGAAGGATGACATCAACATGCAATGAACTAGCATTAGGAGTGAGGGCTAATTTACAGATTATCGGTAGAAGTTAGTCATGGGGTAGCTTGGGGAATAAGCTAGGGAGTTTGTTAAGGGACAACACTATATGTAGTGTAGTTAGAAAAAAATGTGTTGATTATTGATGAGATTTTGGTGATATTTTAAGAGTTCAATGGGAGAGAACCAGCCTCTTGAAAGCTTGCAATCATCACTTTATTTGGCTGTCATTTCAGCTTATTAATCCAATCGTCAACATGTTTATTTTGTAAATGTCCTAAAAATAGAAGTGAAACGGCTAAAAGGCATATGCCTTATTCTTTCTGTCAAGAAGCAAACCGCACTTAAAATGAATGAGACAAGGCCTGAAATTGGACCCCTTCATTTCAAACCCATTTATGATTCAATTTCTGATGATAGATTCTCTAATGGGCTCACTAATTCTAAACCCACTTCCCCACCACCAATTCTGAAACCCATTTTCTCCATTCCTTCTAATGCCTCCACTCTTTTGAACCTCCAGCCCACTACACAGAAAAGAGAAAGGGCCTGAATCTGCTTTTACTAAATCCAAGCCCCATCTCACCTCCTGTTCTTTCACTTCCCATTTTCATCCCTTGAGCCCAAAGTTCCTCCAAATTGCACACCCACTTTTGAAAACCTTGCATCTAAAACTAAACTCACTTCTCCTGCTTTTGTTCCTAAACCCCAACCATCAAACCAACTTCCCCTCACCACATTCAAAATTCCGGTTCTATCTTTTCCTCCCCACCTCACCCAGAACTTTCTACTCTACCATGGCAGCTTCCGTTTACCTGCCACATTCAACAAACAGGGGCTTGAACTTCTAAGGCAGCAATACTTTTGCAAAAGCATTGCCCCACGTTGCCAAGGCTGAGCATCGAGTGCTAACTACTACATGCACCTATATTCCTGACTACTACATTCAACAAAGAGGTGTTTTAGACATTATGTGTAGAAGTTAGTTATCAGTAGCTTAGGGAATAAGCTAGGGAGGTTGTTGGGGCAAAATCACTATATATAGTGATAGTTAGAGAGAGAAAATTGTTGAATATTGATGAGAATTTTTGTGAGCTTTTAAGAGTTCAATGGGAGCGAACAAGCTGGTTGAAAGCTTGTAATAATCACTTTATTTTGCTGTAATTTTAGCTTGTTAATCGAATCTTCTTCTTCTTTCTATATTTCTGCCATTAATGATGCTTAAGCTATGTTAATTTATAGCACAATAGAATCGGTTGATTTTGACATAAAGAATAGCATCCCGAATTCTTTTCAAAAGTAGAAGGAATTCAGAGTATTATAAAAAATAAAAAATAAGATGCCTTGAGGAAATGTCCCTGAATTAACTTCTTTGCTTAATATTCAAATAATCATGAAAATGGATAGAAAGTGTGTTAGTCTATGCCATCCCTGATCCAATTTATCTATAGATGCTAGTGAACAGAAGTCGCTGGCCACTGATTGACTCAGAGTGCTTCCTCTTATCAGCGTGTTCTTTGCTTTGTCTTGTGGGAAGCAATGACACAACTGACTCGAAAGCAATTCATCAATGCCACTGGTTGAATTCAATATGTGCAAAATGATTTCCAGGGTGTATAAAAATACAGGTGTCATATCATCTCGATTAGATAGGGAATCAAGGAACATAGGAGTTCTACCAAACTAACCAAGGTTCTAAAAAGAAATGAGCATAAGCAGCTAGAGCTGGAAACATCAAGAAGGGTCCCAAATCAGCCTTACCAACTCATAATACTAGAATAAACCTCTCAACCAACCCCGACAAAACCCTTGATCAACTCATTACTAACTACCAGGATTTCTCTCTTACCTTTTAAAAGTTCGCAATACACGAGATTGATACCAAGACAATTTCCAGTTACAAGGGGAACCCTGAGGCAGACTCAAGAGACACTATAAGACTCAATTCCACAACCAAAGAACTAAGCCACAAATTGTAAACTCAACACCTAGCCAACTCAGAAAGATACACTTACAAAGTAATCCTCAAACCTGCCAATGGCGCAAATATGAAAGGGAAGCTTAAAAGATCACTTCTCCGACAACAGTTTATCAATGTGTAATTAGCAAATAGTGAGAGATCATTACATTCTGAGTTTCAACATACTCTACTTTGTCTTTTTCTCTTTCTCCTCATTCTTGCCTACGTGCACCTATATTCTTTTCCTATGATTGACTCTTTATACACTTAGAAGTTCTCATAAGAAACTAAAACATAAACAACCAGTATTAGTCCTACTATCTAAAAGTAAATAGCCTTACACCCTTACCCATGCTACTCAAAAGCTACTTCTACTAGAGAGGTTATTTTGAACTAAAGCATCACATGAAACTAAATGCCAAGTTACCGAATTTATAGTTGGATCATAGAAATACTTAGGCTGCATACTGGAGCTATGGGAAATTGAAGCTAATCCCACGAAAGTGAAGGCATTTACAAAAAATCATAGCCAATTAAAGGGTACGCAGAAAAGTAGAGGTTTCACACCTGCACAAGGTATCTGGTATTTATTGTCACAATATGTGAAGATGCTCAAGAAGACAACAAGCTTAACAAGCATTAAAATGGCTCAGCAAGATATTCATAGAAAATTTCCCTAGTTAGCAAGAATGAAGGCCACAGATCCCCACTATTCATATTGTCAACTTCGGCTAAAGTGGATGTACTTCTCGCTACGAAAATTACGCATAAAACCATGTGCAATTCATCGCGTCACAATGCCATGCCACACCAATCTGCAAAAACTCCCTTGCCCTCTCTAGATTAACTAAAATCCCTATTCAATTTATGCACAGTATGATATGTCTTGCCTTAATCATCGGAAAGGCATACCTCAAATCATCCCAACTACACATTTCCCTTTTCTAGCAGGAATGCTAGAATGGTACTCGAACACTACCATTACAACCAGCACACAGCAAAAGGATCATGTTGAACCAGTATAGTTAGTAGAGCTCAGGCATCATTTTTACATGTCGCATTCACTTCCTGTCGCCCCCAATCACTCAATTTCTAACTAAAACAAAACCACCTATTAAAGTACATTGTTTCTGCAGAAATTGTTGCATCCTCGTGTTTCTTTTGACAATCTTCTTTGATACAAAATTATGGCTTATCGATTAAACATCATGCAGCCGTATCTTCCTTATGAACACAACACATTAAAATTTATGAGAAAAATGAATATTGAAGACAAATTATCCAAAGCCAAAAGCAGCCAAATAAAGCCAATTAAGTCGATGCTATCAATAATGCATTGGCTCTAGAACTACTTATTGCCTTCCAGTGTACTATATCTCACTTATACTCATATCAGATACGCAAGAATGTTACTATATATAAATTCACACAATACCAGCAGCAGCAGCAGCAACAACAACAACAACAAACATAACATCAAATGGTGACAAAAATCAATGAAAAAGAAAGGAGAAATGCGAATAGCTTACTTGTTAGAGAATTGAACCCTCATCGTCCTACGTCTTTCGTGAAGCTCCTTCAAGACACTGTCAACTAAACTGTGACCATCAGAAACTCCGAGTTTTCCTCCATAACCATTGAAATGAAGCTCGAAGCGACACTTAGAAGGTAGAAATCCTAATTTAGAAGGTGTCCTTGAATGTGTAGGTCGATATTGATGGAAAGAGCAGAAGAAAGAAGAGAGAGAATGAGAAGAATTGGCAGATGAGCGAATGATACAAGAGCTATGGACAGTACGAACCCCCAACATCATCTTCTGCAAAAATTTTAGAGAGAGAGTAACAGGAAGGAGTATTTCATGTGGAAGTGTGAAGAGAGAAGATAGAAGATAGCCGCGGTGCAACGGGGAGACAACTCCGCTAGTGCTAATGGAGGCTTGAAACTTGTTAAGTTAGGGGGGAATTCTGTTCTTGCTGCCAGATATGTTGATAAGCGCGGTAAGATAACAAGTCTGTTTCATCAAAGTAGGGTGCACCAAGAACATTGTACGCCCAAAAACAACATACCATTTATTTAATAGAATATGAATTTTTTTTAACAACTTTTTTAATTTAAAAAAAAATACACCATTTAAAATTAACGAACATATAAATTTATATTTATAAAAAATCAAAAGTTATAATGAGAAGAATATATAGTAAATGATCATCTATACTTACGGTAAAAGAACATATACCTTTTAAAATAAAATTTTAAAAAAGAATCTTTGGTTGCAAAGTTTAACGAAAAAAATAACAATAATTTTTAAAAATTACAGACTCTAAAAATGATAAAATGGCCTAGTTTAGAAAAGGGTGTACCATGCTCTACATTTATTTGCGTTGTTTCATCAAAACCCCCTTTCGCTATATAATTAATCTGAACTACGTCCGAGACGGTCCATAACCCGTCCAGTCCTGGGGTGCATCTTGGTATCCGAGCCAAAAAATCGTCGGAGGTAGGATCTGCCGATATTAAGCCTAAAACAGTCTAATTACTCATACTAGTACTACTAATAGTGTTAAAATTAGGATGGGTTGCTATTCCGTCCTTTTGTGGTTTTGTTTCTTAGTAACTATGATGTACATCTTCACTTCATACGTGAACTTGCACTTCACTACAATTGCTTGATAACTTCTACTTTATTTTATAAGAATAGTTATGTTTTGTTTATTTAAAAGAAAATCTATTATCTTTATATGTACTAAGTTTAGTTTAACTATCTAGTGTTAGTACTTTTCACTAAAAGCTACCTACATCATATAAAATATAATTTTTTGAGTTTAGTAGTTAAGAACTTGCACTAAGTGTTGGTCAGCCCTTGTTAAATCTGTTAGTCAGCCGTTAAGAGGAGAAAAGGTGCTCCCGGTAAGGGTGGCCTCGTTGGTCCCATTTATATGCATTTACTTATCTGCTACGTGCACTAAATTTTATTATTATATGATCATGGCTACTTTTGTTAGAAAGTTATTTTCACATGATAGTGATAACTCAAACATAGTACAAAGTAAGGAAATATATTTTCCGATTAATTTTCAAAACTGGACTATACCTAGAAAACATATCGATACAATTTATCAAATACGAAAACTTGACTTTAAGATCGCTTTTTTCTATTAAGCATCACGAGAAAACTACGAGTTTAAATCAGGAATTTCAAAGTATTAGTAAATTACTTAATAAGACATCTATAGATAAATACTTGAAAACATATAGGTATATTCATTTTGGTATGTTCAAATAGCCTTAAAACCACTGTCTAGAGAAGGTCTTGATTGTCCAATATATATAGCTCTTAGAGATAATCGCCTAGTTGGCTATAAAGATTCCCTTTTAGCTATGATTCAAACTAATATTTGTAATGGCCCAATCTACTTTAATTGTTGTCCAAACTTTACAGTAGACTTAACCGATCCATGGATACTAGACACTTTAGTTCTAGATGTCCATCTTTCAAATAATTCAACAGTACAATTTAGGGAATATGTTAAAAATTTCGCATTAATTTACCGTGTCTATTTTAGACTTTTATCTTCTCAACTAATCCAAAATGTTTACTTCATCCCACTATAGATGAAACTATACTCTTAAAAGTTGAAACTGAAATTGCTACTTTTACTCCTAAAAAATTAAAATGGAATGAAATTACTATTCCTAAACAATTTTTAATTCATTATAATCCTCCTCCTAAAATATTACTCAAAAGAAAATTGATCAAATTATAGAAGAACCTGATGGTCAAGTAATAATAAAGTTAGGTACTAATTATGAAAGAGCTAGACCATCAACCTCCTATGAAAATGCTCGACCTTCATATGAAGATAATTCTTATAATAATCCTCAAAGTCTGCTTCAAAAAATTTACATTTTGAAGAATCTTCAAAATTCCGCTATAAAAACCCAATACCTGAACCAGTAGGAGAATCTTCTACTAATTCAATTCACCTACTTCTTCAGCATGAAACCCCTACCTTTTCCTCTATTAATGTTATTAAAAAGGAATTTCAAATAGACTTAGAATATATTCATAATGACTTTTATTCAAAACAAATAATGATAAAAAAGATTGGTTTTTTGGATGTTTTGATTATATTGCTAGAAATCATGTCAGACTAGAATGGATTTCTGATATGAAAAAATTAGAAATTAATATTCCTTTTTTCATCTGGTTCTCACTTACACCAAAAATAAATATATATTTTATCCTTTAATAAAAATCAAATAAACATGACAGGTAGTTTAATTCAAAGTTGGACTTTAAAAGATGGAAGTATAATTAAGTCTATTCATCCTCCGTTAACTGAAATTCAAGTTAATAATAATGAAGGATCTTTTGTTATGGCTCCTTTTAAAAAAGGAAGAGAAGATGACAACTCCTCCTCTGTCAATTTAGGTGTCATAAAAAAATATATCACCAAAATAATTCTTACTAATACTAGGTGTCCTACACTAGATGATTATCGATGGTATAAAGATGTATTCCTTACTAATATTTTTAGACGAGGTGATTGCAATCAATCTTTTTGGAAAGAAAGGTTTATATCTGGTCTTCCATCCTTATTTTCTCAAAGAATATTCCTAAAATTAAGAGAAAGTGCGGGTCAAGACGAAATTCCATATGATAGTATGACTTATGGGCAAATATTTTCCTTTGTTAAAAAAGAAGCAATTGCTTTGTGTCAGGAATTAGCAATTCAAAATAAGTATTCATCTGAAAAAAGGGAAAGACGTAGAGAATTAGGAAGTTTTTGTGCTGCATTCGGTTTACCCAAAATTCAACCTCCCTCTGCCATCAATAAAAAGAGATATAGGGAAAATTTTCGACCAACAAGAAAAATTATTAATAACGACCCATATTATAAAAAGACCATTAAGGGACCTACCAGACCACCAAAGAAAATTATAAATTCCAAAAAACCGATTTATTGTTATAAATATGGACGTATAGGTCATAAGGCTAACGAATGTGACTTAAAACAAAAGATTAATGAATTATGTGGTCATGATCCAGACTTTCAACAAAAAAATTTAGCCTTATATTCACTAGAAACTTCCTCAGAACATAATCTTAGTGACGATAGTGAAGATAATCTACTACAAATAAAATCAGATAATGAGTCAACCTCTTGTTGTTCAAAAGAGTCAGCCCCGTTTTGTCAAAAAGGATGTTGTAATAATATTTGTTGAATTTCAAAAGATTTATTCTCATAAAAATTATTTCTCATTAATCAAAATTAATTTTTATTCATATTTACTCATTTAATTATTTCAGATGCAGAAAACTCAACCATCTTTCAGTTCCAAAACCAAAAACCTATACCTCACCCAAAAAAGAAGAATTCATACCCAAGGTATTCAAGATTTACTCAAAAAACTTTCCCCCACCACAAAAGACTTATCAAATAACCTCACTCAAACAGCCAAAACCCATGCTTTACCTACAATACATAAAACAATTTCCAAACTTTTCATATATGAACTAATCATCCAAATATATCAGCTTCCAACCGATATGCAGGAAATCATCATCAACAAAGTAAAGCAAGAAAACTTCAACACCTGGTATATCAATTTCTTAACATCCGAAAAAATATCCCCCTATAACATTTGGCGAACATGGGGACGATCTATATTATATTTCCGTATTATCAAACTAGAGGGTTCTTTATATCCATAAGAGACATTCAAAAAACTAATCCATATTTTCAATTATGGAAATATGACTTGGTAAGAAAATTTTACGAAGTACCAGAACCAGACACATAATTTTTCCAAGAGTTCACAAAATTCCAGCAATATATATTTTCAACAGTATGTTCTCTTCAAAGGAAAGAATGGATTTATGAAGAAGTCATTTGCGCCAACATAGAAATGGTAGACGGCAAAACAAACCAGCCCACTACTTCATACTCATTAATATAATAAAGTGTGATCTTTATTGCAAAGATCCCGCCGTCTTACATCCAACTCAAGCAAGAGCATATGGGTTTTTCTACATCATCCGCAAAATTGAAGAATTAATCCGAAAAAACGACAAAGACCCCGTTACTTTTATCCATTGTAGAAATACAACAATTGTTTTTCCTACATGGCTACAAGAGTATTTCATTACTGGTGTTAACCACTCTGAACCATTAACTCCATACTTATCTCAACTCAGAGCTGGCAAATTTCTCTCTCAAGAAGGCAAAATACTCTTATTCAAATTATTAGAAAAATGTCCGCAGGATCTTCCTGGCAAAAATTAGGACATTAAAAAATAAAAAGATCCCGCTAAGTGAATATTACTTAGGCAAAAATAAGGGATATATTTTACTAATATTTTCAATGCAGGTACTCCTATGACGACTCATCAAATATCCGGCATGCTACCTCACTATCTGATGAATTGTACATTCATCACCCGAAGGCACAAAAGGACAATATCGCAAGAAAACAAATGGATTATTCTCCAAGGTATACAAAAGAAGCCACGAGCTTACTAAACAAATCATTCCACATAAGGTCATATAAATCCAAGGAAGCAAAGTTCCAAATTCAAAGTTATCAGCAAACCATAGTATCAATACACCATTCCACGTGAAGTCATATGAACCCAAGGAAGCAAGATTCCAAACTCAAAGTTATCAGCAAAGGATAGTATCAAGATACAAGCGATCAGAACAAAGCAAAAGCTGCTTCTGTTTAAGCGGCAAAACTTATCAACGCATTTCACAAACAAATTATGTACTATAAATAGTCTGCTTGTATCGTCGTAAGGGCTAAGTGTTTTTCTGCAGTAAAAAAAAGTAGAGAGTAAAAATTAGGAATCAGTTACAAAAGCCTCTCGCAAAAATTAGTTGTTACTCAATCCTTGTGTAAGTTCATTAAAAGTTCAATCAAAGTAAGTTATTATTCATATCTGCGTCTCTTTTAATTGCTTTCAACATCTGTTCGAACTATTCAAAATATCGTTCAAATTTTTAAAATTAACTTCATTCAGTTATTAATTTAATAATAAACCTTCTTTTCAAAATCAAAAATAAATTTCAAAACTTTTATTTTCAAAGTTTTTATTAATCATTTGACGAGATTAGTTACTTACCAAACAGTCCCCCTTTCGCTATATAATTAATCTGAACTACGTTCGAAACGGTCCATAACCCGTACAGTCCTGGGGTGCATCTTGGTATCCGAGCCAAAAAATCGTCGGGGGGTAGGATCTGCCGATATTAAGCCTAAAACAGTCTAATTACTCATACTAGTACTACTAATAGTGTTAAAATTAGGATGGGTTGCTATTCCGTCCTTTTGTGGTTTTGTTTCTTAGCAACTATGATGTACATCTTCACTTCACACGTGAACTTGCCCTTCACTACAATTGCTTGATATCTTCTACTACATTATATTAGAATATTTTAAGCCTTGATTATTTTAAAGAAAACTTATTATCTTTATATGTACTAAGTTTAGTTTAACTATCTAGTGTTAGTACTTTTCACTAAAAGCTACCTACATGTAACAGCCCGCTTTCCTGAGCTGCTAGGTAAATACACTTAAGATCCACTAATCACAATCAATGCTTAATAAGCCTCGGATTAAACATTTACTCGCAGCGGAAACATAACCTATAAAACCATCCTGAACCTGTGGGTTATTGGCCCACAAAACAAAATCCTTTATATAAGACTTCAATTACACCGATATCTCGACTAATATTCCCAAATATTGTATAAACGAAATATAAATATCTAATCTCAAATACACTATCTAGATACAAACTCAATCCATAAGCTACGACGACATCTTTATCTTGCTTCACTTCAGAATCCTGAGCTCACAACACCAAACCTGCAACAATATTTCACTCTGCCACCCACCAAGTGACAGGCCACAGAAATGACAACACTATCAGCAAAGCTGAGTACACACTGTGTAATAGAAAATACAAGTTTAGGTGTATTTTAAACACTAACACATAGTTATAATAACAGATAATCACATTCGACTCAGTTATTATAGTTTCACAAAATCAAATCGTTTGGCATGAACGCGAGTGGAGAGGGGTACCACGCAGTACCAGCTGTCTCCAAACTATTGAGGGTCGTCACCCAGCCTTTTATTGTTATGCTTGCAAGACTTACCCGGACATGTCCTATAACGCCAGGAGTTCGCCCTTCCTGGAAGGCAACAGCTAGGGACTCTACCCGCCCTAACTCGGGGTGCCTATTCATGCCTCACTTTCATATTTATAAAATAAGATATTTAATGATTCATACTTGAATCCTCAATACTCATAACATAACACCATATTCGCCTTATCTGGTCTTAACTCATATTTGAATCATTTCCTCATTATCATACCAAATCATATTTTGAGAAAATAGTATTTTCGAACGATTTCGATAATTGAACAAAATGATACTTTTATAACAATCCAATAGCAATTCACAACTAACTCATAGAGATGTATCTATAATCATGGCCATTACCACAAACGATATATGATATCCAAAATTCAATATAACGCCCACGGGAGCATTTAAATATATTTTGCTGAACCTAAAGGTTACCTCAACTCTATAACAATTATACGAAACCTCCAATCATCATAACTTGATTTCCCATATCATCTTCAATTCTATACGTCTACATAGCCATCCTCCAACAACCACCTCACAGTAACATCAATAATCAATAACCAAACTTAACTATTCTAATTATCTTCTTCTAACGCAACCATTATGCTAATCAAACTGAATCCCGTAAATAGAAATTAACGAAGTCATTCCATAACTCATAACTCGACTTCATCATATCAACTCCAACTACAATAATTATAACAGTCTCCCAATTCTAAGATTATGACTTCCCTCGCATCATCAACAACGACTATCCAATAAGAACGATACAACAACAACATAATAACAACACACAACAACAATAATACCACCTCCACCACAACAATAACCCAACACCAATAACACAACATTAAGCACAATAACAGAACAACACAACCACAATACAACAGCACAACCAACAACAGAAACCACCACCTACTATGTTCATAACAAACCTAAGTAAATCATATTCCCAAATTTATCACTCCAACTTCTTGAATCATAATAACAAGATGAACCATATTGTTCTACTGAATACTTTGGATATATATACTTAAACTATAAACCACATGATACTAGCTCTGGACACATCATCGTAACCTTTTTAATCATATCCAAACTAATTCATCTTCCAAACTAGTAAACTATTTTAACTATAACCCACCACAACATCACCACAACAACAGAACAAAACATAATAATCTACCACAACCATCACACTATCACTCCACAATAGCCACCACAACTACAACAACAACCATAACAACAGCGCAACAACAATAGGCAACAACTTCACAGCAACTCCACCACAACCACAATGACAAAACAACAATAACTCAACAACACTACTACAGACAACAACAACAATAGCAACTCCACAACAACTTCACCAAACCACCACAACAACTCCACAACAACAATAACATAACAACTCGACCTCAATCATCACAATACTCCACAAGTCCATGTACTAAACACATTTCCATTAAGAAGCATAATCGTAATACTTAGTGTATAAGTGTTTTTAGGTCAAATAAACATCTCTAATGAACCTTAGCATGTTATATCATGTTACATACTCAATATACACATAATAAAATACACATCATAAGTAAATTCATTTCATAACATGCTTTACACTAGAAAGAAACAATCACCTAACTATAGGTATGCTAGGTAAAAGTGTGTACCTTAACTAAGGATGCTTAAAGCCACGAAATTCCTTAATCCACTTGGTTAACTACTCCTACAGCTTCCCCTGAATGTATAAAATGCTAAAGATTAGTTTCAACAAGCTTATAGATATGAAAAACTAAGCTTAAATACAAAGGTGTAAACTGTTGAACTTACACAACTTATGTGATCTTTCAGCAAGGTTTTCTATATGAGTTTATGGTCTAAAGATTGGAACCAAAGTTTGAACTACTTTGTATGGATGTCTAGAAGAGTTCTATGTAAAGAAAGTGGGTGTCCAAGAGGAAGCAATAATAGAAAAGAGACGAAAATCCAGAACAGGCTTTTATAGTCTGTTCTGGCGGTACCCCCAGGGGAGGGAAACCTCTTCTGGGCAAGGTCGGTTTCTTGGAGTTTTTGGGTGATTCTTGCTTGAGGTGTTAGCCTAAGGTGTTGGCTTTCATGCATAAAAAGGTCTTTGAGAGATCGACACTTAAGAAGCTGCTAAGCAGCTTTCTTTGAGCATAGGTCTGAGCTGTAATTTCAGCTAGCCAGGTTTTTCTATGTAAGCAATTTACCCTATTCAGCCACGTAATTCTTGCAGATAAATGACCATTTTAACCTTAAGACGTCCCAAGCATGTCATATATCAAGTTTGGTTAGGTTCTGAGCTCGGATTCAACCCCGAAAGGCTCTTTAACTAGAAGTTCATCGCTACCCGATAAAACAATCTCCAAACGATTTTCATAATCTTAATGTTTAAGGCTCTCAAGGACTTTCTAACTTATCTATTGGTTTCCAAAGCCTTCTTAGCTAATAAGAATGATGGTTCTTATCCTCTTTGACCTTTCTTAACCACTAAGAATGATAGTACTTATCCACAAGCTTTCTTAACCCTTAAGAATGATATGCTTATCCATAACTTTCTTAACCATTAAGAATGATGATGCTTATCCACAAGCTTTCTTAACCATTAAGAATGATGATGCTTATCCACAAGCTTTCTTAACCATTAAGAATGATGATGCTTATCCACAAGCTTTCTTAACCATTAAGAATGATGATGCTTATCCACAAGCTTTCTTAACCATTAAGAATGATGATGCTAATCCACTTTTAGCTTTTAAATAAAGGTTCTTAAATACAGGGCTATTACACTACATCATATAAAATATATTTTTGTGGGTTTAGTAGTTAAGAACATACACTAAATGTTGGTAAGACGTTAGTAAGCCCTTGTTAAATCCGTTGGTCAGCCGTTAAGAAGAGAAAAGGTGGTCCCGTTGGTCCCATTTATATGTATTTACTTATCTGCTACATGCATTAATTTTTATTATATGATCATGGCTACTTTTGTTATCAGCAAGAAAACAAATGGATTATTCTCCAAGGTATACATATGACCATAGTATCAATATATCATTCCACGTGAAGTCATATGAGTCCAAGTCATATGAACCCAAGGAAGCAAAATTCCAAACTCAATGTTATCAGCAAAGGATAGCATCAAGATACAAGTGATCAGAACAAAGCAAAGGCTGCTTCTGTTTAAGTGGCAAAACTTATCAAACGCATTTCACAAACAAATTATGTACTATAAATAGTCTACTTGTATCGTCGTAAAAGCTAAGTGTTTTTCTTCAGTACAAAAATAGAGAGAAAAAATTAGGAATAAGTTACAAAAGCCTCTCGCAAAAATTAGTTGTTACTCAATCCTTGTGTAAATTCATTCAAAGTTCAATCAAAGTAAGTTATTATTCATATCTGCGACTCTTTTAATTGCTTTCAACATCTGTTCGAACCATTCAAAATATCTGTTCAAATTTTTAAAATTAACTTCATTCAGTTATTAATTCAATAATAAACCTTCTTTTCAAAATCAAAAATAAATTTCAAAACTTTTATTTTCAAAGTTTTTATTAATCATTTGACGAGATTAATTACCTACCAAACAGTCCCCCTTTCGCTATATAATTAATCTGAACTACGACCGAAACGGTCCGTAACCCGTCCAGTCCTGTCCATAACCCGTCCAGTCCCGGGGTGCATCTTGGTATCCGAGCCAAAAAATCGCCAGGAGGTAGGATCTGCCGATATTAAGCCTAAAACAGTCTAATTACTCATACTAGTACTACTAATAATGTTAAAATTAGGATGGGTTGCTATACCGTCCTTTTGTGGTTTTGTTTCTTAGTAACTATGATGTACATCTTCACTTCATACGTGAACTTGCACTTCACTACAATTGCTTGATAACTTCTATTATATTATATTAGAATAGTTTAAGCCTTGATTATTTAAAAGAAAACTTATTATCTTTATATGTACTAAGTTTAGTTTAACTATCTAGTGTTAGTACTTTTCACTAAAAGCTACCTACATCATATAAAATATAATTTTGTGGGTTTAGTAGTTAAGAACATACACTAAAGTGTTGGTCAGACGTTGGTCAGCCCTTGTTAAATCCGTTGGTCAGCCGTTAAAAAGAGAAAAGGTGGTCCCGGTAAGGGTGGTCCCGTTGGTCCCATTTATATGTATTTACTCATCTGCTACATGCATTAATTTTTATTATTATATGATCATGGCTACTTTTGTTAGAAAGTTATTTTCACATGATAGTGATAACTCAAACATAGTACAAAGTAAGGAAATATCTTTTTCGATTAATTTTCAAAACTGGAATATACCTAAAAAATATGTAGACTTTGTCCTCGTTCATTCCGTTAATGTTATTACGAAAGATAATAATGAAAAAGAATTTTTATTTGAACTAATAGACAAAATTAACGATCCAGATATAAAAAAGGAATATCTTTTAAAGTTAAAAGATATTGTTTGCAAAAAAGAAAATTCTACTAGAACTGAAGCAGTTACTTTATCAAAATATTTGATCAATATCCAACTCCTAATATTTTCAAACAAATTACAACTAAGGATTTACAAACTGAAGTAAGCACTCTTAAAACTCAAATAAAAGAAATTAAAGAACAATTGTTAGAATTCAAAACTAAAGACTTAGAACTTCAAACTAGAATAGCCTTTTTAGAACCAAATAATAGTCTGAAAGATCAACCATCT
Organism: Beta vulgaris subsp. vulgaris; assembly: GCF_026745355.1. Taxonomy (NCBI): domain Eukaryota; kingdom Viridiplantae; phylum Streptophyta; class Magnoliopsida; order Caryophyllales; family Amaranthaceae; genus Beta; species Beta vulgaris. The sequence continues at coordinate 39,876,423 of NC_079206.1, read as the reverse complement.
ACTTCAAATTCACCTCCTATTCAAATTTCTTAAGAACTTAAAGAAGATCAAATAAATATTATAGATAGAATAAATTTTCAAAAAATTGTATATTCTCATTTCACTTAAAATAGGTAATGACTTTCATTTAAATACTATGGCATTACTGGATAGTGGAGCTGATCAATATTGTATAAGAGAAGGATTAATTCCTAGCATCTTCTATGAAAAAACAACAGAAAAGTTACATAGTGCTAATGGTGAACCTTTAAAAATAAATATAAGCTCCCTAATGCATATATTTGTAATCAAGGTTATTGCTTTAAAAATACATTCATTTTAGTAAAGCATATAAATAATGAAATAATACTTGGTACTCCTTTTATTACTCAAATTTATCCTTTTTCAATTGATCGTATGGGTGTTCATACTAATATTATGGGAAAGAAAATATCTTTTCAATTTCTTGCACCAGTTTACCAAAAGGATTTGGCTATATTACAATCTTCGTCTATATTTCAACAAGTAAATACAATAACTAATAAAGAATCTCAAATTTCTCTTTTACAACAAGAAATATCATACTTAAAAATAGAAGAGAGATTAAAAAGCCCTTATATTCAAAAGAAAATATGTGATTTAGAACAAAAATTTAAAGAAGAAGTTTGTGCTGATATTCCTAATGCTTTTTGGGAAAGGAAAAAACATATGGTTTCACTCCCCTATGAAAAAGAATTTTCTGAAAAATCTATTCCTACTAAAGCAAGACTTATTCAAATGAATCAAGAAATGTTAGAATTTTTCAAAAAGTAAATTCAAACCTTATTAGATAAAAAATTAATTAGACCATCTAAATCTCCTTGGAGTTGTGCTGCTTTTTATGTTATGAATCAAGCGGAAAAAGAAAGAGGGGTTCCTAGATTAGCAATTAATTATAAACCTCTTAATAAAGTCTTACAATGGATTAGGTACCCAATCCCTAATAAAAAAAGATTTATTGAGTCGTATTTTTAATGCAAAAATCTTCTCAAAGTTTTATATGAAAAGTGGATTTTGGCAAATTCAAATAGAGGAAAAAGATAGATACAAAACTGCCTTCAATGTTCCTTTTGGACATTATTAATGGAATGTAATGCCTTTTGGATTAAAAAATGCTCCATCTGAGTTTCAAAATATTATGAATGATATTTTTAATCCTTATACTCAAAATATTATAGTCTATATTGATGATGTCCTAATATTTTCAGATTCCTTAGTTTAACATTTCAAACACCTTAATACTTTTTTACATGTTATTAAAAAGAATGGTTTAGTCGTCTCTGTCCTTAAGATGAAAATATTTCAAACTAAAATACGGTTTTTAGGACATGATATTTTTTAAGGTACTATAAAACCGATTAATAGATCGAGCTATAGAATTTGCTAATAAATTTTCAGACGAAATCAAAGACAAAAATCAATTCCAAAGATTTTTAGGATGTCTTAATTATATTTCAGACTTTTTTCCTAATTTAAGACAATATTGTTCATGTCTTTATCAGAGATTACGAAAAACTCCTCCAGCTTGGTCACCTAAACATACACATATAATACAAAGATTAAAAGAAAATTTCAAAACAAATTTTCGCTAGATGGCAAGCTATACTATCAGTTTTTGATTTTCAAATAGAATATATAAAAGGAGAAAATAATTCTCTTCCTCATTTTTTAACTAGAGAATTCTTACAAGGAAAAGGCAATAGTAATAATATTTAAAGTTCAATTATTACAGGATGCAAAATGAATCAAGATTCTAATAAAGGCAAAGGTATTCAAAAACCAGAAGATTATGTGATGAGATTTCACAAGCTCCGCCCATCAAGTGAAAAAACATCTTCATCAGATAAGCTTGACGCATTTTATGATTTTCCACCTTTATCTTATTCCCAAGCAGTCAAGTATCCTACTCAAACTTCAAACTCAAAATCAACTACTCAAAAATCCCAATCTACAAATTCCGAAACCCACATATACATCACCAAACCACATAAAGAACACCTACTCCTTACACATTTCAAAGAAACTCCTCAAATTCCCGAACTTATCAAATTTACTAGTTCTCTTTTCCCAATGTATTGTCACTACCGACCTGAAACATCTTATAAAACACAAAGGTTTTATGAATTCATAATTGTTGATACCAAATCCGTTGAAATTGAGCATAGTGAAAAAGGAAATTACATAACTAATTCAAAATGCAAAATCAAGAAGATTATTCCACAGACTGAATGGATATCTGCTTATGTTCCGAAAGAATTCTCGGTCCCTTTCCAGCCACAAGAATATAATTACATTGATTATCAGATGGCGTGGTTTCGAGCATTCTTACTCAGGGCATTTAATCATTCATGGTTCTTCACTATTTGTCCTCAATGTCCAAATAATTTCCCCATATGGTTTTACGAATGGTGGCTCCACTTTGGAAGTTCTCAACAAATATGGCCGATAGAGGTACAAAAATCTTATGATTTCTTCTCCACTCATGTACAAACCAACACTCCATATTCCACAGAGCTCTTATTTCATCGAGAATTTAATGTTCCATGGATAATGTGCTGGTCTTATAACATCATTCAATGGTGTCCAACACCACTCCCCATGTCTCTAGTACGTGAATTCAAGATTAAATGGTGGGAAAAATTTGCCGTTGACAAATTTTGCTCATTAAAGACTGTCCGAGATCAAATGTTTGCAGATAATCAACTTATCAAAGCAATCAAAGAAATTCCTAATCCTTCTACTCCACAAAAAGAGAAAGAAACAAGGAAGCCAGAAATTCAAGAATCTGAAATTGAATTACTCAAAAAAGAAATCAAGCTTCTCAAAAGACAAACTCAACTCTTAATCCGAAATTCAGACGATTCATCCGGATCATCAGTCCATTCCTCACCTGATGACCCATTCGGAGGACCTTGTGCTCAAGATCCTTATTTACAATAAAGGAAAAAGTTTTCTCTTTAAAAATAAAATTGTCCGCACGATCTTCCAGGCAAAAATTAGGACACTAAAATATAAAAAGATCCCGCTAAGTGAATATCACTTAGGCAAAAATAAGGGACATATTTTACTAACATCAAGTACTCCTATGACGACTCATCAAATATCCGGTATGCCACCTGACTATCGGATGAATTGTACATCCATCACTCAAAGGCACAAAAGGAAAATATCGCAAGAAAACAAATGGATTATTCTCCAAGGTATACAAACGAAGGCACGAGCTTTTTAAACAAATCATTCCACATAAGGTCATATAAATCCAAGGAAACAAAGTTCCAAACTCAAAGTTATCAGCAAAGGATAGCATCAAGATACAAGCGATCAGAAAAAAGCAAAGGCTGCTTCTGTTTAAGCGGCAAAACTTATCAAAAACGCATTTCACAAACAAATTATGTACTATAAATAGTCTACTTGTATCGTCGTAAAAGCTAAGTGTTTTTCTTCAGTACAAAATAGAGAGAAAATATTAGGAATCAGTTACAAAAGCCTCTCGCTCAAAATTTGTTGTTACTCAATCCTTGTGTAAGTTCATTCAAAGTTCAATCAAAGTAAGTTATTATTCATATCTGCGTCTCTTTTAATTACTTTCAACATCTGTTCGAACTATTCAAAACATTTTTTCAAATTTTCAAAATTGATTTCATTCAGTTATTAATTCGATAATAAACTATCTTTCCAAAATCAAAAATAAATTTCAAAACTTTTATTTTCATAGTTTCTATTAATCATTTGACAAGATTAATTACCTACCAAACAGTCCCCCTTTCGCTATATAATTAATCAGAACTACGTCCGAGACGGTCCATAACCCATCCAATCTAGGGGTGCATCTTGGTATCCGAGCCAAAAAAATCGCCGGGGGGTAGGATCTTCCAATATTAAGCCTAAAACCGTCTAATTACTCATACTAGTACTACTAATAGTGTTAAATTTAGGATGGGTTGCTATTCCGTCCTTTTGTGGTTTTGTTTCTTAGTAACTATGATGTACATCTTCACTTCATACGTGAACTTGCACTTCACTAAAATTGCTTGATAACTTCTACTTTATTTTATTAGAATAGTTATGTTTTGTTTATTTAAAAGAAAATCTATTATCTTTATATGTACTAAGTTTAGTTTAACTATCTAGTGTTAGTACTTTTCACTAAAAGCTACCTACATCATATAAAATATAATTTTGTGAGTTTAGTAGTTAAGAACTTGCACTAAGTGTTGGTGAGACGTTGGTCAGCCCTTGTTAATTCCGTTGGTCAACCATTAAGAGGAGAAAGGGGCCCGGGGTGGTCCGTTGGTCCATTTGTACATTTACTTATCTGCTACGTGCACTAAATTTTTTATATGATCATGGCTACTTTTGTTAGAAAGTTATTTTCACATGATAGTGATAACTGAAACATAGTACAAAGTAAGGAAATATCTTTCCCGATTAATTTTCAAAACTGGACTATACCTAAGAAACATATCGATACAATTTATCAAATAGGAAAACTTGACTTTAAGACCGCTTTTTCTATCAAGCATCACGAGGAAACTACGAGTTTAAATCAGGAATTTCAAAGTATTAAACTACTTAATAAGACATATATAGATAAATACTTGAAAACATATAGGTATATTCATTTTGGTATGGTTCAAATAGCCTTAAAACCACTGTCTAGAGAAGGTCGTGATTGTCCAATATATATAGCTCTTAGAGATAATTGCCTAGTTGGCTATAAAGGTTCCCTTTTAGCTATGATTCAAACTAATATTTGTAATGGCCCAATCTACTTTAATTGTTGTCCAAACTTTACAGTAGACTTAACCGATCCATGGATACTAGACACTTTAGTTCTAGGTGTCCATCTTTCAAATAATTCAACAGTACAATTTAGGGAGTATGCTAAAAATTTCGCATTAATTTACCGTGTCTATTTTAGACTTTTATCTTCTCAACTAAATCCAAAATGTTTACTTCATCCCACTATTAGATGAAACTATACTCTTAAAAGTTGTAACTGAAAGTGCTGCTACTTTTACTCCTAAAAAACTAAAATGGAATGAGATTACTATTCATAAACAATTTTTAATTCATTATAATCCTCCTCCTAGAAATATTACTCAAAAGAAAATTGATCAAATTATAGAAGAACCTGATGGTCAAGTAATAATAAAGCTAGGTACTAATTATGAAAGAGCTAGACCATCAACCTCCTATGAAAATGCTCGACCTTCATATGAAGATAATTCTTATAATAATCCTCAAATGTCTGCTTCAAAAAATTTACATTTTGAAGAATCTTCAAAATTCCGCTATAAAAACCCAATACCTGAACCAGTAGGAGAATCTTCTACTAATTCCAATTCACCTACTTCTTCAGCTATGAAACCACCTACCTTTTCCTCTATTAATGTTATTAAAAAGGAATTTCAAATAGATTTAGAATATATTCATTAATGACTTTTATTCAAAACAAAATAATGATAAAAAAGATTGGTTCTTTGGATGTTTTGATCAAATTGCTAGAAATCATGTCAGACTAGAATGGATTTCTGATATGAAAATATTAGAAATTAATATTCCTTTTTTCATCTGGTTCTCAACTTACACCATAAAAAATAATATATTTTATCCTTTTAATAAAAATCAAATAAACATGACAGGTAGTTTAATTCAAAGTTGGACTTTAAAAGATGGAAGTATAATTAAACCTATTCATCCTCCGTTAACTGAAATTCAAGTTAATAATAATGAAGTATCTTTTGTTATGGCTCCTTTTAAAAAAGGAAGAGAAGATGACAAATCCTCCTCTGTCAATTTAGGTGACATAAAAAAAAATTATCACCAAAATAATTATTCAAACCAACTTCTCACTACTATTTCAAAACAAATAGAAATATTATCTATACAGCTAGAGTCAAAAAAATATCCTGATATTGATGACATTACATCTAAACTAGGAACTTTATCTATAAATAAAAAGGAAACAAAATTTCCCTTCGACATTGCTGCTCCGTATATTAATACTTCAAGAATTCCTATACATCGTCAAAAATCTCTTAATTTACCTGAAAAAACAACTCCTTTAATTCGTAAGATTGAAGAAAAATTATCTAATCTAAGTACTTCCAAGTCAACTAATAATATTAATGTTTTGGATAAATAGAGTTCAAATAAATCAATCAATTCAGATAATGACGATGAAAATAAAATCAATAAAATAAATAATAGTTCTTGGAAAAATGTCTCTAGTAGAAATTATTATACTAGACCTACTCCACTAGACATTCAATATGAAGAGCGACATAAATTCAGAGACTCACAATATGATGGAACTGCAGTTTAAGAATGTAATATTGATGGAAAATCAGAATATGAAATATTAAATGTTCTTTCCGAAATGACTATGGCCATAACTACTTATAGGTCAAGAAATGCTCAAGAACATACTATTATAGATTTTCTCACAACTGGTTTTACTGGTCAATTAAGAAATTGGTGGGACAATAATATTAATATGGAAACTAAAGTTCAAATTTTTAATCACGCTAAAATAGAAAATGAACAACAAGCCTTAGATGGAAGCTCGATTCTTATTAATATGATTGCTATGCATTTTATTGGTAATCCAAAGGAGGAAATGTCAACAAACCAAGTAGTCCTTACTAATCTTAGGTGTCCTACACTAGATGATTATCGATGGTATAAAGATGTATTCCTTAGTACTATTTTTAGACGAGGTGATTGCAATCAATCTTTTTGGAAAGAAAGGTTTATATCTGGTCTTCCATCCCTATTTTCTCAAAGAATATTCCTAAAATTAAGAGAAAGTGCTGGTCAAGACGAAATTCCATATGATAATATGACTTGTGGGCAAATATTTTCCTTTGTTAAAAAAGAAGCAATTGCTTTGTGTCAGGAATTAGCAATTCAAAATAAATATTCATCTGAAAAAAGGGAAAGACGTAGAGAATTAGGAAGTTTTTGTGCTGCATTCGGTTTACCCAAAATTCAACCTCCCTCTGCCATCAATAAAAAGAGATATAGGGAAAATTTTCGACCAACAAGAAAAATTATTAATAACGACCCATATTATAAAAAGACCTTTAAGGCACCTACCAGACCACCAAAGAAAATTATAGATTCCACAAGACCGATTTATTGTTATAAATGTGGACGAATAGGTCATAAGCCTAACGAATGTGACTGAAAACAAAAGATTAATGAATTATGTGGTCATGATCCAGACCTTCAACAAAAAATTTTAGCCTTATATTCACTAGAAAGTTCCTGAGAACATAATCTTACTGACCATAGTGAAGATAATCTACTGCAAATAAAATCAGATAATGAGTCAACCTCTTGTTGTTCAAAAGAGTCAGCCCCGTTTTGTCAAAAAAGATGTTGTAATAATATTTGTTGAATTTCAAAAGATTTATTCTCATAAAAATTATTTTTCATTAATCAAAATTAATTTTTATTCATATTTACTCATTTTATTATTTCAGATGCAGAAAACTCAACTATCTTCCAGTTCCAAAACCAAAAACCTATATATACCTCACCCAAAAAAGAAGAATTCATACCCATACGAACTTTTTTAAACAACTTTTTTAATTTAAAAAAGAATACACCATTTAAAATTAAAGAACATATAAATTTATATTTTTAAAAAATCAAAGGTTATAATGAGAAGAATATATAGTAAATGAACATCTATACTTACGGTAAAAGAACATATACCTTTTAAATTAAAATGTCAAAAAAGAATCTTTGGTTGCAAAGTTTAACGAAAAAAATAACAATAATTTTTAAAAAATTACAGACTCTAAAAATGATAAAATGAACTAGTTTAGAAAAGGGTGTATCATGCTCTACATTTATTTGCGCTGTTTCATCAAAAACAAAAAAACATAAGTCTCAAAAGCAGAAATTCCTAATTCCAATTTTTTTTCTAACCCATGGCAATATTGTAAATAAAAGAACGGTTTTTTACCAGGTATCCCTAAGATTTCTTAATATTCACCTGGTACCCTCGCGTTTTCAACAATTCACCAGGTACCCCTGTGGTTTGGAAAAATATCTAATGTGACCCTACCGTCAATTCTGTTAATTATAACCCTAAAAAAACTAAATTAATCCTAACTTCTAACCCTACCCTAACCCTAACCCCTAACCATAAGCCTTAACCCTCCCACCAGCCCTGTCCCTCCCACCACCCATGCCCCTCCCCACCGCAGCCCCTCCCCTTACCCGCACCCCTCGCGTAGCAACTTCCCTACCCTTACCCCTCGCGAAAGCGTAACGAACATTATGGTGAGGTGAGGTCAGGTGGTGGGGTTGGGGAGAGAGATAGGTTAATTAGGGTTTAAAAGTATTAACTAGGTTTAATTAGAATTAATTAGGATTAACTGGTATTGATTAGGTTAGTTAGGGGTTAATTTTGTTGATTTAGCCTTAATGACTAACGGAGTTGACGATCGTTAGTCTTTAAGAGTATTCTGATGATTTTTCCAAACCACAGGGGTACCTGGTGAATTTTGAAAAATGCGAAGGTACCAGGTGAATATCAAGAAACTTCAGGAGTATCTGGTAAAAAAAACCGATAAAAGAATACGACCAAAAAAGAAAAAATTCATATTGTTTATTGTTACATAATCAATTACAAATGTTGTAAGAAGAAGTACTAATGTTGTTTAAAAGAATAATAAATATTGTATAAAAACTTACAAATCATTTTTACACACCCATCTCCTGCCCACCCCACACCTCCTGCCCACCCCACACCTCCCCAACCACACTTCCCAAGCCCAAACCTGCCCACTACCCACGTCCCCTCCCCCACCCCTGCACACCCCTCCCCCACCCCTGTACTGGAGAAGGCTGAAATATGCCTAAAATCAAATTTAAGTTCCCGAAATTCGACCAACAATTAATGCAAACCTAAAAATCTACACACTAGGTATATAATACAGGGGTGGGAATGAGCCGAGCCAAGCCCGAATAGTGCCATGCTCGGCTCGAGCTCAAGTTTTGTGACGAGGCTCGGCTCGAGCTCGAGGCTCGTCGAGCCTAAAGAATGGAGCTCGAGCTCGGGCTCGTGTCATGGAATGCGAGGCTCGACTCGAGCTTGTTTGAGGCTCAGCTTGTGCTTGTTTGAGGCTCGTTTGAGGCTCGAGGTTCGTTTGAGGCTCAGGCTCGTTTGAGGCTCGAGGCTCATGGTCGAAAAAATGGGTCGAAATCTCACAAATAAAAAAAGTCATATACTAATACATAATTTATAGGCAACAAATCTCACAAATAAAAAAAGATCTCCAACAAGTAAACACAAATTAAAAAAAGGTCTCCAGGCAAATACAAATAAAAAAAGTCTCCAAGTAAAGACGGAATAAAAAAAGTCTCCAACAAGTCATACATTACAAATTCAAATAGTGTGTGACCACCAAAGTTTACAACAACAATGCAAGTTGGTTCAATATTCCATGCCATGAATGTCGATCTTTGTTATTTCCCTAGGAACACTACAAGAGGGGGGGTGAATTGTAGGTGTAGAAATAAACGTAACTTTTTGCGGAAATTAAAACTTAAACGAATAAACAAGCTAAAGGAACACAAGGGATTTTTACGAGGAAAAAACTTCTTGGGCCCAACAAGAAGAAACAACCTCGACCACTAGGGATTTTAAACTAACACTTTCACTAATTAGGCCAAACAACTTTGTTACAACCTAATTCTAACTCGAGCCACACCTTGAGTTCCTAAACTCAAGTTCCTGAGCCACTGTTCCCTTAACAGCAGTTCCTCTCAACTTCACTCGAAGTTTTCTCACACATACAAGCTTCACTCAAAGCTCTCTCTTACAGAACTTCACTCAAAGTTCCCTTACCCCAAAAACCAAAATACAATTGATCGAAATAAGCTTAGTGGAATTAGAGTAAGAAGGCAAAGAACAAATGGCTATTATGAGAGAATGAAGGCACTGACACTTAATTAGTTAAACTCACTTAATTACTTAGTCAGACACAATTTGGAACTTATCTAGACTTCTATATTTATAGTGTTAATCATGAAGAACGTGGGATTAAAACTATAGTACATGTTTAGTCCATTAACCCATGATGTTCCTTCCCCTAAGGAACATGTTTCACATCATGTCCCATGATCCCATGAACTATAAATGAACGTGGATATATTTAGCCATTACTCCTAAGTAATAGGAGTTCCTTGAGCTTTATCCGAAAATCAGTTTTATAAAAACTTTTTTATCTTTAAAACTGAATTTTTAATCTTTAAGAAAATAATATCTTTTAAAAACAATCTTTCTAAAACCGGATATTTATTTTCTTATTTTTCCGAAAAACAAAATCTTTTTCTAAAACAGATTTTCCTTTTAAAACTGATTTTATCATTTGAAATTAGATATAACTAATTTCCTATAATTTAGGCATGACTTACTCAATATATTTTTAACCGTTATATTGTGCACGCCTAAGTCTAGTTCCTTTTATTAACTAATTCCTTTAACATATTCGTTTAGTGCCACTTAGTTGTTCCTTACAAAGGAACAAACTCTCATTCTCAAATAGACTGCCACTGTTCCTTACCATTCTTTCTTTGTTCCTTTACATTGGAACTAGAAAATAAAACGCCTAGCTTCTATTCTTCTTGATCCAATGCTTGCTCCAGTATCAACATAGAAAATTCTTTACTTAGCCTTTGAAATCCTCTCTTGACTTCTTCCTTGACTTCGTATTCTCCCAGTTCCTTTCATTGATACCTTAAACACCATACACTTAAATAACTCATTAGTTCACTACTTAGTTTGTATCTTTGTTTCTTTGTCATCATATCAAAACTAGGGTTCAAAATTTCCCCCTTTTTGATGATGACAACAAAGGTACAAACTAAGGAAAATAACAAATAATATAAGTGAATGAAATGAAAAAACATAAAGAAGAAAATGAAAAATAAAACACAATTATGTAAGTAACTGAATTTTGATTTTTCATTTACCTTAACCTATTTTTGATTTTTCATTTACCTTATCCATTTTTTAATTTTTTTTTCAATTTTCAATTTTTCAAGTTTATGTACAGTTTGTTCCTTAAATCATTTTCCCCCTTTGTCATCCTCAAAAAGAATAACTCTGCATGTATTGATGAATTGATTTAACACCTTAAGACCAATATACAAGCACCATTGGTGGTTAAGTTAGAAAATCAAAGAGTAAACTTGCTCAAACATCAATCACATAATACTAGCCATTCCAAGGAAGAAATTATGCAAATCATTTAGAAACATAGACATAATAGCAAAAGTCATTGATTATATGCACTTGTTCCAAAACAAAACAAAGAAAGAAAAGAAAAAGGATTAAACAAAAGTTGTGTTCCTTGATGAAAAAAACAGGAACAACAAAACAAAAAAAAAACTAAGAAAGGGAAGGGGAATGGTGTTCCTCTACAACTTCTTCTTCTACCACATCCTCTAATTTCTTCATCACCACCCCATGGTTGAGTTCAACCTGTTCCTTCAACTCCTCAAGGCACGGGCCATAGAGTCCATCTTCTTTTGTTGCGCAACCACTGTATCACTCAAGCTCTTCATAAGACTAACATTGTATCAGTTTTAGCATCCAAAGTCCAATGAAGATGATTATAAAACTTGATCATATGTTGAGCAGGAAGACAAACATCATTAACCCAGTGAGCATCATCCGAAGATTCCTGTTCCTTACCCTTGGAACCTGAGGCAGATGGTGGATTTTGTGAGGAACTGGAGGGGTTAGAATGGAAGGTCATCTGTTCCGGAGAATAGAAACAGAAGGTGAAGGGTGATAAATGGGAGGAAGGAATGGTGGTGTGGGTGGAAGAGTTGTGGAGGTGGAAGCAAAAGGATTTGGGCCTTTTATTTCATCCTTCAACTGCTCAAAACTGGAAGGAACAGAGAAGGATGAAGGTGAAATGGAGGGCAATTGTGAAAGGAACAGAGAGTTTGGAGATGGTGGTGGAGTAGGTTCCTTGAGAGTTGAGGGTTCCTGTTCCTCATTATCCGAAAGGACTAATGGAGAGTCCTTGTTGGAAGGAACAGAAACTTGAGCAATCTTTATACGAGTGCTCTTCCTCACTCTCTGAGGAACAGAAGGTTTAGGCTTAATGGCAATGTGTTTGTGCCTCTTAGGTTTCGGTTCCTCCGGTTTAGGAACAGGGTCATCCAAGATAACGTCATTATCCTCTTCTAAGTCAAGTTTAGGTAGTTTTCTTTTACTTGAGGAACTTGGAGCCATCTCCTTGAGTGAGTACTCCTTCTTGGACAGACAAACCAAGTCCATTTAGAGTCTTCTCATTCAAGATGTTCCCTTGTTTGACTCCTATTGTGGTCCAACCCGTAAGTCTTACTTCAAAGTGATGAAGTAAAGATGTTATCAAAGCACCGTACCCAATTACACAGTTGTTCTCAATACAGTGAGTTAAATGTTGAATGAAGAGAGAAGGGAAATTGATTTGTATATGGTGGTCCAAGCAAAACATGTAACACATATCCAGGAGACCCACTTCATTCCTCTTTTCAGTTCGAGGAATGAGTGCTCTCCATACCAAATTAAATAGTACTTTGTGTAGCGGAGAGAGTATATTATGGTTTAGTTTATTTATACCAGCTGTTCCTCCAAAATATTCTAAGATTTTGTCTTGAGGAAAATTCGGGAATGTAACGCCCCGACCTCTAATCATCGTAGTTAAGTTAATTAATCGATTATTAGCAGCGGAACCTAGATAGTCGGCGCGTTACCGCCGTACTTTCCATAAGGAAAATACAAGGCAACATAACATCATAAACTTAAACATTTATAACATGAAGCATGATATAGATCCAACATTAGTCTTGATTAATAGAAACTTAGTTACTAATCAGAGTTTTGACATAAACTTAAATTAAAACCATGAGAGTCTAGATAATCTAGATATTAATTAAATCCTCACTGCTACGCCATCCCGTTATCACCATTGGTACCTAAAACATAAAACAAAACGTCGTGAGCCGAGGCTTAGTAACATACTACTCTAACATCGTAAATTCATTTCACATCATTTTAGTTAAAAACAGGAAGGAGAGAATAAGTAAAACATTTCATAAACATATCATAGTAGGTTACATTATCTTCTTTATCATGTTCATCATCATATATCTTTTACTTTGGTAACTTGGCTAGTACCTCATAACATAGGGGACGTCTCCCACTACATAACCATCAGGCGGTCACATCATAGGTGACACTTGCGGTGCCCGTATCATTTAAACCATCAGGCGGTCACAACATAGGTGACACTTGCGGTGCCCGTATCATAAAACCGTCAGGCGGTCACATCATAGGTGACACTTGCGGTGCCCGTATCATTTAAACCATCAGGCGGTCACAACATAGGTGACACTTGCGGTGCCCGTATCATACTGCCAAGAACCGTCTTTCACTTGAATTTATCATGTTTCATTGGTTTTAAGTAACATCATCATTGTGAATAATTATATTCTTTCATTTCATCATAACGTCATCATCATCATCTCATAGCATCATATCATAATAACCATCATAAAACATTTCATTTCCCGCAGTCCATATATAAAACATAATATTAATCATGATCATAAAACATACTTTGAAGGGGAATGCGGGTGTTAGCACTAGACGTTACCTGGATTCCTGCTTAATAACCTTGATAGCCGGGGGAGGCTTGTAATATCCTTTATCTTCCTTAATCTATTCAAGAATAATTTTATTAATGAACGTTTCATTATTTAGCTTTTAAGCCTAAATATTAGTTTAGCGTTTATTAAGGTCATAACGGTTATTATAACGTCGTAAAGGTCTCTTTAAAGGTCATTATTTCTTAATCGTTAATAACTTTTTAACTAAGGTGACTCTTTAACAACTACATAATGAATAACTCAATTTGCTATATTTTTAGAAATTATCGAACCATTGAAGTTATATTACTGCATATTATAAAACCTTTCAAAAACATAACATTATTCTAGTTCATAGTTAATAACTAATTAGTTACCCATTAATAAATTAGTTAAGTTTAAAGTTATAATAGATCGATTAACATTTTAATATTATTTAGTCATTTAAAACTAACAAGTCAAGTAACTAGTATTTATAAATGAACTTTAAGGATTAATGAAGTACTCCTACTTAAGCTTAATTATGAACAACATGCTTAATGAATTAGTTTTTAATTAGTTTTAAACAACTCAACTAGTTTAGAAATCATGAATTATAACCCAATAATAGATTTTAGTAAATAAGTTAGGTGGTTTAGTAAAACTAACTAAATTAGCCCACTAAAGCTCAATATATTAAAGCAACAAGATTAACTTAAATGATTTAACTAAGTAAATCAGATTATAAGCCCAATATTATACTTAACTTGATTAATTTAAACTAACATAGCTTAATGAAATACTAAATCAGTTTTAGTTTAACTCACTTTGGCCCATCTAATATAAGTAGTTTAGCTAAAACAATAAAAGTCAGATTTGAGCCCCATTTAGTGAACATGCAACACTTAAATTGAGTTGGTCTAACTAATATAAATCAGTCCATAAGTATAACTTAGTAAGTCCATGGAACAAGTTCAAGCTACATCTAAGCCCAACAACAAGGATTCAGTTTTAAGCTACTTAGTTTAAGTTCTAATTGAACTATTCTTGGCCCAAAACTAATATAATTAACAAAAGGAATTTAGACTTGGGGCTTGGTATTAATAAATCAGAAATTAAAAGAAAGATGAGCATCACCTCTGCTACTAGGAGCAGGGAGGACGAAAATTCCGGTAGAGGTGGGACGTCGGCTCCGGTGAATGGCGAGCAGCACCGGCGGTCAGCGAGAAGCGACGGCAGCGTGGCGTGGTTGGGAGGAAGATGGTGAAGTAAATAATCTGATTTTGTTAACTTAAAGAAGCAATGGTGAGGATTGGTAATAGACTTGACTGAAGAAGAAGAAGAGAGTGATGATTGCATGAGTGCCAAATGGCCATGAAAAGGTGAGGAAGAAGGCAAATTAATGGGGGAGTTGACCATGGCTTCTCTTTTTCTTTTGCCCCTTTTGTTTTCCAACCAAAAATCAGAAAATTTTCCACACTAACACCTTCAAACGTGGCTTGATGACATTTTGGGTGAAATGTTGACATTTTGTACTTTAAGTGAATTATCAACTTTATTAACCTTCTTGTTTAACTCATAAAATCGTAGATTATAACTTATCGTCATAATTTAAGTTAGTAAATTTTTATGTTAAAAAAAAATTCTATAAACATTTTATTATACGTTGCTTAATTAGTGAAACGAATAAAATAAAATATATTCTAACTACATTATTACGTTAATTACTCACTTAAATATGTTTAAGATTTTAAGGATATTACATCCTTACCCCCTTAGAAAAAGTTTCGTCCTCGAAACTTACATAGCATTGTCAAAAGGATAAAATCATGCATTCATAAACTTGAACATTCATACATAAGGTTTCAGAAGCACATAATTAAACACATCAAAGTCATCTATTCAAACAAGTGAGGGTATTTTGTTCTCATCTGATCTTCTACTTCCCAAGTGGCTTCAGATGACGTGTGATTAACCCATAAAATCTTAACCATAGGAATTACTTTGCTTCTAAGTCGCTTTTCCCTACGATCAAGAATTTCAATCGGTTTCTCTTCATAAGTCAAATCGTTCCCTAGCTGCAAAGGCTCGTGTCTGATCACATGGCTAGGGTCTGGTATATACTTTCGCAACATCGACACGTGGAAAACATTATGAACTTTATCCAAGTCTGTCGGCAACGCCAAGCGATAGGCTACTTCGTTAACTCGATCCAAAATCTCATATGGACCAATGTACCTCGGACTTAGCTTACTAGTCTGACCAAATCTCATAATACCCTTAGTAGGCGAAATTTTCAAGAAAACATGATCACCTACTTCGAACTCCAATGGTCTCCTTCGACGGTCCGCATAACTCTTTTGTCTGTTCTGTGCAGCTTTCATCCTGGCTTGAATTAATCGTACTTTTTCCGTTGTTTCTTGTATCAAGTCAGGTCCAATCATTCGAGCTTCATCAATGTCACTCCAACACAGGGGTGTTCTACATCTTCTTCCATACAGTGCTTCATATGGTGCCATTTGGATGCTAGCTTGATAGCTGTTGTTGTAAGAAAACTCAACCAATGGCAAGTATTTCTCCAACTTCCTTGAAAATCAAGAATACATGCTCTCAGCATATCTTCAAGAGTCTGAATGGTCCTTTCTGTTTGACCATCTGTTGCTGGATGAAAAGCGGTACTAAAATCCAGTCTCGTACCAAGTGCCTTTTGTAATTCCTTCCAAAACTTCGCTTGGAATCTCGAATCACGATCTGACACAATAGAACTTGGTACTCCATGCAGTCTGACAATTGTGCTCATATATAACTCAGCTAGCTTATCCAAACTCCAATTATTTCTAATGGCTAAGAAATGTGCGGATTTTGTCAGTCTATCCACAATGACCCATATAGAGTTCATTCCTCGAAATGATGGTGGCAATCCCATGATAAAATCCATAGAAATTGAATCCCATTTCCATGCAGGAACATCTAATGGTTGCAACAATCCTGCAGGTCTCTGATGTTCGATCTTTATCCTTTGACAAGTCAGACATCTTGACACAAATTCTGCAACTTCTTGCTTCATATTGCTCCACCAGAAGGTCTGCTTTAAATCCTTGTACAACTTGTTTCCTCCAGGGTGAACAGAAAAAGGACTGTTATGAGCTTCTTCCAGAATTCTCTTTTTCAATGCCTCCTTATCTGGAACACATGTTCTACCCTGAAATCTCAACGTGCCATCATCTTGGATCACAAATCCCGGTGATTTTCCTTTCTTCACATCACTCTTTATCTTTTGCAACTCCAAGTCTCCATCTTGCGCCTCTTTTATTTCTTCCAACAAAGTCGGCCTCAACTCCAATGCGTACAACTGTGCTTCTATTTTTGGTTGCATGATCTCCACTTTCATCTTCATCAAATCATCATTGATTTCTTTCGGCAAGGCTAAGGTTGTGTTTAGGTAGGATTTGCGGCTTAGAGCATCAGCTACGACATTAGCTTTGCCTGGGTGATATAGGATCTCGACATCATAATCCTTTAGGAGTTCAAGCCATCTACGTTGCCTCAAGTTCAATTCCTTTTGGGTGAAAATGTATTTAAGGCTTTTGTGGTTGGTGAAGATCTTACACGGAACACCATAGAGATAGTGTCTCCATATTTTGAGAGCAAACACAACTGCGGCTAGTTCAAGGTCATGAGTTGGGTAGTTTTGTTCATGAGGCTTGAGTTGACGGGAAGCATATGCTATAACTTTATCATTCTGCATCAACACACAACCTAATCCATGCTTAGAGGCATCGCTATACACAACAAATCCATCAGTTCCAGAAGGGAGAGTAAGAACAGGAGCAGTAGTGAGACGCTTCTTCAACTCTTGAAAAGCTTCCTCACATTCATCACTCCATACAAACTTAACCGTCTTCTTTACCAATCGAGTTATAGGCATGGCTATCTTGGAGAAATCTTGGACAAATCTTCTATAATATCCAGCTAAACCCATAAAACTCCGAACTTCAGGAACATTTGTGGGTCTAGGCCATTCCATGATAGCTTTTATCTTTTGTGGATCAACCGAGACTCCAGTATCTGAAATGATGTGCCCTAGAAAGGCAACTTCTTTCAACCAGCAGAACTCACATTTCTTCAGCTTTGCATACAACTTCCTTTCTCTCAATACTTCTAACACCTTCCTCAAATGTTCTTCATGCTCAATCAAGTTTCTTGAAAACACCAAGATATCATCGATGAATACAACCACAAACTTATCGAGGTATGATTTAAATACTCAGTTCATCAGATCCATGAAGACAGCAGGGCATTGGTTAACCCAAATGGCATTACTGTGAATTCATAATGACCATATCGGGTCCTGAAAGCGGTTTTTGAAATATCTTCTGGCTTTATGCGGAGTTGATGATATCCAGATCTTAAATCAATCTTCGAGAAGATAGTTGCACCTCGAAGTTGGTCAAAAAGATCATCAATACGAGGCAATGGATATTTATTCTTGATGGTGATCTTGTTCAGCTCTCGATAATCAATGCACAACCTCATGCTTCCATCTTTCTTCTTGACAAATAGAACTGGTGCACCCCATGGCGACACATTAGGTCGAATATACCCCTTCTCGAGCAATTCATCTAGTTGCTTTTTCAGTTCTTGTAATTCAGCAGGTGCCATTCGATAAGGTGCCTTGGAGATAGGAGCAGATCCAGGAACGAGGTCAATGCTGAAATCTATTTCTCTTTCTGGTGGCATGCCAGGTATCTCTTCTGGAAATACATCAGGGTACTCACAAACTATGGGAATATCGGATAACGAGGGTTCAGGTTTGGTTAGGTCTACCACACTGCATAGGTAACCATAATGACCCTTTGAAAGTAACTTGAAGGCTTTCAAGGATGAGATGATTTCAGGTTTGGGTTGGACTTTTCTTCTTCGATAAGAAACCTTACACCCATATGGCTTCATGAGGGTTATTTCATGGTTAAGGCAATTTATGTCCGCTTTGTACTTCGATAACCAATTCATTCCCAATATCACATCAAAGTCGGTTAATTCAAATCGAACGAGGTCTACTTGAAATTCATATCCTCCTATAAGAATAGGACAATTTCTATACATGACATCACATAAGATGGATTCACCATTAGGGATGGTGACAGACATGGCAGAGAAATCAGAGCATGGTTTTGCATTCAAGCTTCTAGAAAATGCAGTAGATATAAACGAATGGGAAGCTCCAGAATCAAAAAGGACATAAGCAGGTACAGAGTTGACAGGAAAAGTACCAGTAATAACGGTGTCATCAGCCTCAGCTTCTTCTTTTTGCATCATGAACACTCGTCCGGCTTGTGAGGGTCCACGTGGAGGGTTTCTGTTGGCATTATTACTTGCATTCCTACCATAACCATAGTTCTGAGAGTTGTTCCTTTGCACTGGCACACGGTTGTTAATGTTCTCGTTCTTCCTTTCCACAGCCGGGCAATTCTTGACCATATGGCCCGTCTTACCACACCGATAGCACTGATCGGTTCCTGCTCGACATTCCCTGGCTACATGGCCCAATTTGGAGCATATGTTGCAACGAGGGATTTGCCTCTGACCATTGTTGTTTCCTGAGAATCCAGTGTTCTGCTTCTTAAAGGCATTGCTTATTGAAACTTCTTGACCTTTACCCTTCCTTTTTCCATTCTCATAAACATCCTTTCGCAGCTTCATTTTCCTTTCAACATTGATAGCCCGATCATATAGCTCTTGATAGGACTTACTTATGTTTGCAGCAAGCCTTTCTTGAAGATCCAGATTCAAACCTCCTTCAAACCGATTCATCCTTTGACGATCCGTAGACACTAGATCAGGAGCAAATCGAGTTAACTCATTGAATTTCACAGCATATTCCAGAACTGACATACCCCTTTGCCTCAGATGGATAAACTCAGATTCCATCTGGAGTTGCAGAGACTGAGGGTAAAACTGGTTCCTCATAGCCTCCTTTAAACCTTCCCATCCAAATCCAGGTTGATTTTGCATCTCTCTAGCAGTCTTCCACCACAGATCAGCTTACCCTTTTAAGTAGAATACAGCAAAGTTAACTTTCCACTTGTCGGGACACTGGGTGGCATCAAAGAGTTTCTCCATGCCATTCAACCATTCCTCGAACTCGGTGGGATCAGGTTTTCCATCATAAGTAGGCGGCTTGTGAGCAGAAAACCTTTTGAACATATTGGAGCATTCTTCCTGCTCCGTCTTGGCCCTTGGTCGGTTTCCTTGCAAGAATTCCATCATCAGCTTCATTATATCCACCTGATTTCCGTTAGCATTTTCAGTCGTTTCTTCGAAAACAGGGTCACTTCGCAAGGTATCTAACCTTTGCCTCATTTCTTCAAGTGTGACTTCAGGCCCATGGGTTCCACTTCCTCCATTAGTAGGTCCACTTCCACTTGTTGCCATGTTCTAAAACATCACATATTCTATGTGCATAACATGTTAAACGAGGCATAGACGTCATCGTAAAAATAACATATAAAAATATTCCCTTCCCCGATCCTAACACTCACACTCATTTTCATTTTCAAACACTTATTAACTACACCATTTAGTATTCATATTATTATATGAACCCTATACTTATGGTGATGACTCTCGTTTTACTAGATTACTTTACCATTAATTTACTAATTTAAGTAAAACCTTTGAGATTTTACTTGAGGCATCGAGAACCGTTGCTCTGATACCAACCTGTAACGCCCCGACCTCTAATCATCGTGGTTAAGTTAATTAATCGATTATTAGCAGCGGAACCTAGATAGTCGGCGCGTTACCGCCGTACTTTCCATAAGGAAAATACAAGGCAACATAACATCATAAACTTAAACATTTATAACATGAAGCATGATATAGATCCAACATTAGTCTTGATCAATAGAAACTTAGTTACTAATCAGAGTTTTGACATAAACTTAAATTAAAACCATGAGAGTCTAGATAATCTAGATATTAATTAAATCCTCACTGCTACGCCATCCCGTTATCACCATCGGTACCTAAAACATAAAACAAAATGTCGTGAGCCGAGGCTCAGTAACATACTACTCTAACATCGTAAATTCATTTCACATCATTTTAGTTAAAAACAGGAAGGAGAGAATAAGTAAAACATTTCATAAACATATCATAGTAGGTTACATTATCTTCTTTATCATGTTCATCATCATATATCTTTTACTTTGGTAACTTGGCTAGTACCTCATAACATAGGGACGTCTCCCACTACATAACCATCAGGCGGTCACATCATAGGTGACACTTGCGGTGCCCGTATCATTTAAACCATCAGGCGTCACAACATAGGTGACACTTGCGGTGCCCGTATCATAAAACCGTCAGGCGTCACATCATAGGTGACACTTGCGGTGCCCGTATCATTTAAACCATCAGGCGGTCACAACATAGGTGACACTTGCGGTGCCCGTATCATACTGCCAAGAACCGTCTTTCACTTGAATTTATCATGTTTCATTGGTTTTAAGTAACATCATCATTGTGAATAATTATATTCTTTCATTTCATCATAACGTCATCATCATCATCTCATAGCATCATATCATAATAACCATCATAAAAAATTTCATTTCCCGCAGTCCATATATAAAACGTAATATTAATCATGATCATAAAACATACTTTGAAGGGGAATGCGGGTGTTAGCAGTAGACGTTACCTGGATTCCTGCTTAATAACCTTGATAGCCGGGGGAGGCTTGTAATATCCTTTATCTTCCTTAATCTATTCAAGAATAATTTTATTAATGAACGTTTCATTATTTAGCTTTTAAGCCTAAATATTAGTTTAGCGTTTATTAAGGTCATAACGGTTATTATAATGTCGTAAAGGTCTCTTTAAAGGTCATTATTTCTTAATCGTTAATAACTTTTTAACTAAGGTGACTCTTTAACAACTACATAATGAATAACTCAATTAGCTATATTTTTAGAAATTATCGAACCATTGAA
The DNA here is from genome assembly GCF_026745355.1 of Beta vulgaris subsp. vulgaris. Lineage (NCBI taxonomy): Eukaryota > Viridiplantae > Streptophyta > Magnoliopsida > Caryophyllales > Amaranthaceae > Beta > Beta vulgaris. Next base: position 39,854,764 of record NC_079206.1, on the reverse strand, counting down.
GTTATATTACTGCATATTATAAAACCTTTCAAAAACATAACATTATTCTAGTTCATAGTTAATAACTAATTAGTTACCCATTAATAAATTAGTTAAGTTTAAAGTTATAATAGATCGATTAACATTTTAATATTATTTAGTCATTTAAAACTAACAAGTCAAGTAACTAGTATTTATAAATGAACTTTAAGGATTAATGAAGTACTCCTACTTAAGCTTAATTATGAACAACATGCTTAATGAATTAGTTTTTAATTAGTTTTAAACAACTCAACTAGTTTAGAAATCATGAATTATAACCCAATAATAGATTTTAGTAAATAAGTTAGGTGGTTTAGTAAACTAACTAAATTAGCCCACTAAAGCTCAATATATTAAAGCAACAAGATTAACTTAAATGATTTAACTAAGTAAATCAGATTATAAGCCCAATATTATACTTAACTTGATTAATTAAACTAACATAGCTTAATGAAATACTAAATCAGTTTTAGTTTAACTCACTTTGGCCCATCTAATATAAGTAGTTTAGCTAAAACAATAAAAGTCAGATTTGAGCCCCATTTAGTGAACATGCAACACTTAAATTGAGTTGGTCTAACTAATATAAATCAGTCCATAAGTATAACTTAGTAAGTCCATGGAACAAGTTCAAGCTACATCTAAGCCCAACAACAAGGATTCAGTTTTAAGCTACTTAGTTTAAGTTCTAATTGAACTATTCTTGGCCCAAAACTAATATAATTAACAAAAGGAATTTAGACTTGGGGCTTGGTATTAATAAATCAAAATTAAAAGAAAGATGAGCATCACCTCTGCTACTAGGAGCAGGGAGGACGAAAATTCCGGTAGAGGTGGGACGTCGGCTCCGGTGAATGGCGAGCAGCACCGGCGGTCAGCGAGAAGCGACGGCAGCGTGGCATGGTGGCTGGGTCTCGGCGGTGCTGCGCGTGCAGCGGCGTCGCGCGAAGAAGAAGAGGGACGAGAGAGGCAGCGCGAGGAGAGAGAGAGAGCGCGCGAGGAGGAGGAGTGCTGGCGGTTTGGCGAAGCTCCGACGGCGGCTGGTGACCGGTGAGTGACGACGAGATGGGGCCGAGACTGGCGCGGCGCAGGTGGCCGGTTGTGGGGGCGAAACCAGAGGAGAGAGATTATGAATTTGGGGTTTTCTCTTCTTTTTTTTATTTTTATTTTTTATTCTTTTAGTTACAATTTTCCGGCGATTATTGACTGAATTTCTGATTAGAGAGAGAAGAGGGGATGAAGATTGTTGGTGTGTTCTTGATGTTGAGTTTCCATGGCTATTTATAGTGGAAATTTGGGAGTTAAAATCAGTGGTTGGGAGGAAGATGGTGAAGTAAATAATCTGATTTTGTTAACTTGAAGAAGCAATGGTGAGGATTGGTAATAGACTTGACTGAAGAAGAAGAAGAGAGTGATGATTGCATGAGTGCCAAATGGCCATGAAAAGGTGAGGAAGAAGGCAAATTAATGGGGGAGTTGACCATGGCTTCTCTTTTTCTTTTGCCCCTTTTGTTTTCCAACCTAAAATCAGAAAATTTTCCACACTAACACCTTCAAACGTGGCTTGATGACATTTTGGGTGAAATGTTGACATTTTGTACTTTAAGTGAATTATCAACTTTATTAACCTTCTTGTTTAACTCATAAAATCGTAGATTATAAATTATCGTCATAATTTAAGTTAGTAAATTTTTATGTTAAAAAAAAAAAATTCTATAAACATTTTATTATACGTTGCTTAATTAGTGAAACGAATAAAATAAAATATATTCTAACTACATTATTACGTTAATTACTCACTTAAATATGTTTAAGATTTTAAGGATATTACAGGGAAAGACACAATTCCTTTCCTTTTAAAATACAAATCAGTTCCTTGGCAAGGAACTTCCCATACTTTGCCCAAAGTGGCTTGATTAAACCTTATTTTCTTTCCTCTAACCTCAGTTGTGCAAATACCATTAGTATTAACAAAATTTGCACAGAATTCATCCATAGCTAGAGGAACAAGAGCATTGTTAAAGGCGAATTCAAACAAGAATTCCATGCCTTGTTCCTTTAGAATGGAGGTTAATTCTGAAATTCTATTTATTGCCCATTCTAAATCGACGCAAAAACCCAAAACATACCTAGATTCACTTCGTTCGACCCGTTTTCTTGGAAGAGAAGAAACAGTTCCTTTGGAAGGAACAGGTGTGATTTCTTCTTCTTCCCCTGAGATTGTTCCGGGGTTTCTTCTTCATCTCTTCCCCAATTAATTTCTTCTCGCATACTCCTTCTAGGAGATTCTAATTGTTGTTCTCTATGGGGTTTTCTTGAATTATGTCGGTTTCAAGGGTTTTGGTTGGAGATGAAGAATTTCCATTTTTGAAGTGTCGGTGTTTTTGATGTTGGAAAAGGAGAGTTTCTTGAAGTTTTTGCCATGATTTGTGAAGGTTTGGAGGTTTTTATGGAGTATCAAAGGGTGTGATGAGGTTTCGGCTATGGTGAAGATGAAGAGATTGAGAGGAACACGGTTTCTTATGATGAATTAAAGGAGGAAGTTTTGCATGTAATAGTAATTATGACACGCGGGAAAGAAATAAAGCAAAAAAAAAAAAAGAAAAAAACGAAAAGATAATTAATAAGAACCAAGATTTAATTAAATCTGATTCCCCTTATTTTTGGGATTTTTCGGATTTTTATGAGTTTTAATTTTTGAAAGAAAATAAATGCTAAGGAACTTGTGCTATAGGAACAACTAATGCTACATATCAATGTCCTTCATATCATGCATGTTTCTTACCTTAGGAACAGTAAGGGGAGTATTATGTGACATTTGTGAGTTGTTTAATTTCTTTGAATTCATGTTATGTTTGCAACATTCCAATTTGCAATGGTCTTAGGCAATTAAACACAATTATTTTTAGCACACAAAGTCACTCAAATTGATTCAAACATGGGGGAATGACATAGGAACAATCACTTAATTTTTATTAACCTAACTCAAGCCTTAATTTTTATATCTATCTCTTTGCAAAGGCTTAGTTAGATATCAGCAATCTGATAATCGTTTGACAAAACTCAAGTTTAATCAAACCTTTTTCAACATTTTCTCTCAAAAAGTGATGTCTGATATGTATATGCTTTACTCTAGAATGGTGCACTGGATCTTTAGATATCTATAGCACTTGTATTGTCACAATAAATAGGAACACATTCAAAGTTTATTCCATAGTCACTAAGTTGTTGTTTTATCCAAAGCATTTGAGAGCAACATGCAGCAGCTACATATTCTGCTTCAGCAGTGGATAAAGCAACTGTGTTTTGTTTCTTGGTACTCCAAGAAACTAAACTATGACCAAGGAATTGTGCCATACCTGAGGTGCTTTTCCTATTTACAAGATCTCCAGCATAATCTGCATCTGCATATCCTTTTAGTTCGAATGTATCACTTCTTGGATAGTAGAGTCCAAGATCATCTGTTCCTTTAAGATATCTAAGAATTCTCTTCACAGCAGTGAGGTGAGACTCCTTTGGATTTGCTTGAAATCTAGCACACAAACCAACACTGAAAGCTATGTCTGGACGACTAGCAGTTAGATACAAAAGTGAACCAATCATTCCTCTATATTTTGTTTGATCAACACTTGTTCCTATGGAGTCTTCATCTAATCTAGTTGAAGTTCCCATAGGAGTGTGATTTATCTTTGAATTTTCGAGGCCATATTTCTTTAATAGTTCCTTTATGTATTTTTGTTGGTGAACAATTATACCTTTTAGTTTGTTTGATTTGTAGTCCAAGAAAGAAATTTAACTCACCCATCATACTCATTTCAAATTCATTGCTCATGAGACTTGAGAATTCTTTGCACAATGTTTCATTAGTAGCTCCGAATATGATGTCATCAACATATATTTGAACAAGCAAAATATCAGTTCCTTTAGATTTTAGGAACAAGGTTTTATCAACCTTTCCTCTTTTAAAATTGTTTTCTAAAAGGAACTTTGATAATCTCTCATACCATGATCTAGGTGCTTGTTTTAACCCATAAAGAGCTTTATCAAGCTTGTAGACATGATTTGGGAGATTATTATTTTCAAACCAGGGGGTTGTTCAACATATACATCTTCGTTTAGATAGCCATTTAAAAATGCACACTTAACATCCATTTGATATAATTTAAATCCCATGTAAGCAGCAAATGCAATTAAAATTCTAATGGCTTCTAATCTAGCTACAGGAGCAAAGGTTTCTTCATAATCTATTCCTTCTTGTTGATTATAACCTTTTACTACAAGTCTAGCTTTGTTTCTTACAATGGTTCCATATTCATCTAGTTTGTTTCTAAACACCCATTTTAAGCCAATTACTTTTTGTTGTTTAGATGAGGAACTAGATGCCATACCTTGTTTCTTTCAAACTCATTTAATTCAGCTTGCATTGCAGTAATCCAATCAGAGTCAGTTAAGGCTTCTTCATGATTTCTTGGTTCCATCATTGATAGGAACGCATGAAATGCACAAAAGTTCCTTAACTGAGATCTAGTTTGCGTACCTTTGGATATGTCGCTGATAATGAGTTCCATAGGATGTGACTTTTGTAATCTCCAAGGTTTTGGTTGAAACTCTCTTATAGGAACATGTTGTTCCTCATGAGTTCCTTGAGTAGATGAGGAACTCTGCTCAGTTGTTCCTCTGTTAGCCTCGTGGACTCAGTTCCTTCATTTAGAGGAACAGGAGCATCTTCTCCCTCTGAGGAACAGGAACATCATTGATGTCATTTTTTAAATTCCTCGTTCCTTTCCTCTTTCACTTCTTCTTCTTCTTGTGAATCTGCGTTCCTTGTACTGGTTGTGCTAACCCTATCTCATAGTCATCAACCTGTATGCTTGGATTATTTTGTCAGATTCATCAAAGATTACATGATTCTTTCTTCAACACACATAGTTCTTTTGTTATATACTCTATAAGCTTTACTATGTGAGGAGTATCCTAAAAATGTTGCTTCATCACTCCTTGCATCAAATTTTCCAAGATTATCTTTTCCATTATTATGCACATAACATTTGCACCAAATGTTCTAAAATAGGTGATATTTGGTTTCTTTCCAAAATAAAGTTCATAAGGAGTTTTATGAATGATAGGTCTCATCATGGCACGATAATTATTGACAAGCAGTATTAACAGCTTCAGCCCAAAAGTTCCTTGGAAGTTCACTAGCAATTAACATGGTTCTAGACATTTCCTCCAAAGTTCTATTTTTCCTTTCTACAACACCATTTTGTTGTGGTGTTCTAGGGGCAGAAAAATTATGATCTAGGCCATTATCTCTGCTTAAGTCATCAAATTTATAATTTTGAATTCCTTGCCATGATCTGATCTAATGTGCATTATTTTATGTCCACTTAAATTTTGAACTCTTTTAGCAAAGACAAGGAACTCATCATAAGTTTCATCTTTACTAGTGAGAAAAATAACCCAAGTGTACCTAGAGTAGTCATCTACAATACAAGTACATACCTCTTTCCACTTCTGCTTTGAATTCTCATGGGTCCACATAAGTCCATATGAATTAATTCTAATGGTTTAGTGGTACTTACAATCGTTTTAGATTTGAAAGAGGATCTTACTTGCTTACCTCGTGCACATGCATCACAAACTTGATCAATATGAAATTTTATGGATGGTAATCCTAAAACAAGATCTTTTGATCTAAGTTTCTCAAGTAATGAAAAGCTAGCATGTCCTAGACGCTTGTGCCAAAGAAGTGAATCATCTTCAATAACACTAAGACAAGTTAAATTGATTTGAGGAACAAGGTCTAGATCCACAATGTATGTGTTCCCTTTCCTTGTTCCTTCCAAGATAACCTTCTTAGTTTTAATGTTGATGATCAAGCATTTTTCTTTATCAAATTTTACAGTATTTCCTTTGTCACAGAATTGAGAAATGCTTAATAGATTATGTTTTAGACCTTCAACTAAAAATACATTTTCAATGGAGTGTAATGGTGACTTACCGACCTTACCCATAGCAACTATGTTACCTTTCTTATTATCACCAAATGTTACACTTCCACCTTCATAGGTTGTGAGTGAGAGAAACTTCGTTTTGTCTCCTGTCATGTGCTTGGAACAACCACTATCGAGATACCATGTGTTGTTCCCCCTCACTCCAACCTGCAAAAATCAACTAGTGTTAGTTGTAGGAACCCCATCTTTCGTGGGTTCCTGTTCTTGACTAGGATTTATTTTGACAACCCATTTTTTCTTACTTATTGTCACATTTTTCCCAATCATTCAGATTTTATTGACATTGATTTATGTAATGACCTACCTTGCCACAATACATACAAACTTTCACTAGGTAGATCAACATATTTCTTTGTCTTGTTCCTTTTCTTGTAGTTTTCAAAACCAAGACCTTCCTTCCTCTTGGTCTGTGGTTTCTCAATCCACTTAGGAACTTTCATGATTTTGCCTCTGTTCCTTGCGACAACCAGTTCCTTTTTAAGATTACAGATCTGTTCCTTTAAAAATTTTCTCTTTATTCATTTTTCAATCTCAGATCTGTATCCTTTCAAAGGGTTGATCTTATATCAAAGGAACTCAGAACAGGGACAAATTCCTTCAAGTGTGAAATCTCTAAATTAATTAGATAATTTTCATTTTTCAAACTTTCATAACATTCTTTGATTTTTAAGTTTTTATCAAATAAATCAAAGAATCTTGTTTCGACATCTGTTCTCATTTTCTTAAGCCATTCTATGTGTTCCTTGCAGACTTTAAGGCTTGTTCCGTTTGTTTACGTTTTTCACGTTCATCTCTACATTCAAGAATTGCATCATAAAGAAGATCATATATTTCAGCCTAGTTTTACCATCTAGTCTGACTCAAGCCATGTTGACTTACCTCAACTTTTTCTTCATCTTCTTTTTCGTCAGTGTTTGCCATGAGGCAAAGGTTTGCTGTTTCTTCAGTTGGTTGTTCCTCTTCTTCTTCCGTCTCTGAATCTCCCCAAGCAGCTATCATAGCTTTGCGCACATTTGCCTTAGAGAAAGGTGCTTTGATTCTTTGTTCCTTTCAGCAAAGCGTTCCTTGTTCCTTTCTTTGGTTTTGTCATTTTCCCAAAGAGGACATTCCTTGATGAAGTGATCTGTACTTCCACATTTATGACAAGCAGCTTTGTTAGAAAATTTCTTAGTTTTACCTTTGAAGTTTCCATTCTTCATGTTCCTGTACATCTTTCGAAATTTTCGAACCATGAGGGCTGCTTCTTCTTCTTCGATCCGAATCATCTTCATCATCTGCTTTGAGAGCAATTGATTTTGATTTGGAGCTTTCACCATATTCAGTATCAAGGTGAAGCTCATGAGTCATAAGTGACCCTGCCAGCTGTTCTAAGTTGAACTTAGTGAAGTCTTTTGTTTCTTGAAGAGCAGTGACTTTAGCCATCCATCTGTCCTTAGGAAGACTCCTAAGAACCTTTCGAACCTGTTCCTCAGATGAAATAAACTTTCCAAGAGAAGCCAACTCATTAATAATGTTAGTAAAACGAGTAAACATGTCTCGGATGCTTTCTTTGATTTCATGCAGAACAGTTCATATTGATTCATAAGTAAATCAATTTTCGATCTTTTAACTTCATTAGTTCCTTCGTGGGTTACTTCTAGTAAATCCCATATTTGCTTTGCGGATTTGCATCCCATGATCCTATTATGTTCATGGGGTCCAAGTCCACAATGCAACAATTTAATAGCCATGGCATTTACTTCCATTTTTTCAAAATCAGATTTGTCATAATCAGAGAGGGGTTTAGAGTTACCTCATTTTTGTCATTTGTAGTTGTGACTTCGAAATCACCAACTTCAATGACTCTCCATACCTGATAGTTTTCAGCTTTGATGAATATCTCCATGCGGTTCTTCCAATAGTTGTAGTACTTCCCATTGAACATAGGAGGCCTTTGAGTGGAATAACCTTCTTCAAGTTTCTCGGTGGTATTCATTGTTCCTTGGATCTTTTTCTCAATAGGGTTTCCTATCTTACGTGAGTTCTAGCTCTGATACCAATTGTTATTTCCCTAGGAACACTACAAGAGGGGGGGTGAATTGTAGGTGTAGAAATAAACGTAACTTTTTGCGGAAATTAAAACTTAAACGAATAAACAAGCTAAAGGAACACAAGGGATTTTTACGAGGAAAAACTTCTTGGGCCCAACAAGAAGAAACAACCTCGACCACTAGGGATTTTAAACTCAACACTTTCACTAATTAGGCCAAACAACTTTGTTACAACCTAATTCTAACTCGAGCCACACCTTGAGTTCCTAAACTCAAGTTCCTGAGCCACTGTTCCCTTAACAGCAGTTCCTCTCAACTTCACTCGAAGTTTTCTCACACATACAAGCTTCACTCAAAGCCTCTTTCTTACAGAACTTCACTCAAAGTTCCCTTACCCCAAAAACCAAAATACAATTGATCGAAATAAGCTTAGTGGAATTAGAGTAAGAAGGAAAGAACAAATGGCTATTATGAGAGAATGAAGGCACTGACACTTAATAAGTTAAACTCACTTAATTACTTAGTCAGACACAATTTGGAACTTATCTAGACTTCTATATTTATAGTGTAATCATGAAGAACGTGGATTAAATATAGTACATGTTTAAGTCCATTAACCCATGATGTTCCTTCCCCTAAGGAACACGTTTCACATCATGTCCCATGATCCCATGAACTATAAATGAACGTGGATATATTTAGCCATTACTCCTAAGTAATAGGAGTTCCTTGAGCTTTATCCGAAAATCAGTTTTATAAAACTCTTTTTATCTTTAAAACTGAATTTTAATCTTTAAGAAAATAATATCTTTTAAACAAAATCTTTTAAAACCGGATATTTATTTTCTTATTTTTCCGAAAAACAAAATCTTTTTTAAAACTGATTTTATCATTTGAAATTAGAATAACTAATTTCCTATAATTAGGCATGACTTACTCAATATATTTTTAACCGTTATATTGTCACGCCTAAGTCTAGTTCCTTTTATTAACAAGTTCCTTTAACATATTCGTTAGTGCCACTTAGTTTGTTCCTTACAAAGGAACAAACTCTCATTCTCAAATAACTGCCACTGTTCCTTACCATTCTTTTTTTGTTCCTTTACATTGGAACTAGAAAATAAAACGCCTAGCTTCTATTCTTCTTGATCCAATGCTTGCTCCAGTATCAACATAGAAACTTCTTTACTTAGCCTTTGAAATCCTCTCTTGACTTCTTCTTGACTTCGTATTCTCCCAGTTCCTTCATTGATACCTTAAACACCATACACTTAAATAACTCATTAGTTCACTACTTAGTTTATATCTTTGTTTCTTTGTCATCATCAAAACTAGGGTTCAACAATCTTCATAAATTTTGTGCCAAAACAACTTACGGAATAGGAATAACGATCTCTTTTGGTTGATCGTCTTCCACATCCTGCATTAGTGTACAAAACAATCCAAAATTAGTCAAAATAACATGAAAAAAATCCTTAAAATGGTAAAAAAAAACAACAAATAGTAAAAAATTGTTGGACTTACTTTGTTCTTTCTTTTAATCCCAAAAGTCGACCTAGTCCAATCTCCCGTGCAAATTAGCATTTGCATACTTTCTAGAAGCAACGAAGCTCAATAAGAATCGATAACACTACTCCCTACACTAAATGTAGCCTCAGATGCAACAGTAGTAATCGGAATAGCCAAGACATCAGCAGCAATTTTCGATAAAATACGATACTTCACCGATTTTTCTTTCCACCATCTTAATATATCAAACATTCCTTCATCATTGAGTTTTTTTTCCACTTTTCACAGCTTGTAACACCCTAGACATGCCGAGAAGGCTCCCTTCATTATTATTTGAAGTTCCATAATCACATTCTCCAACTACTTCCGTTGGAGAAGAATACAAGGTCTTATACTCATCATACAACTCGTACAAACACTAGTGGAAAAATGAATAAGGGCTGCGCTGAAAAAGGCCTGTAGGGCTGCGCTTTTTGACAGCAGTCCTTTCAATAGCAGCCCTTCACATTTTAAGTAGGGCTGCGCTAGAAAAGCGCAGCCCTTCTGTAACACCCCAGAATTTCAAAGCGAAAAAGAAAGAAATTATAATAATAGTATTATAGGACGATGGCGGAAACATCGTCTTCTGGGAATGTCACTACTACAAGAAATGCGTTTAAATATCTAAGTGATAAAACCAACATAAATAAATAGTATAAATAAATTAAATTGATAGCCAAAAAGAAAACTAACTCTTAAATTAATAAAAGAGTAGGCCTAAAACATCTAACATTTTAATACTCACATCTCAACCCGAGCCCAAAACCAAATAAGATTGTCATCAACATAACCTGCAAAGATATACAACAAAAATCCACAATCAGTGGGGAGTAACTAACAGCTCTCCCAGCTCAATTAGGATCCATGTAGAAGTTATCAAGCGTTAATAAATAAGTTCCAATCAACATAAAAGATCAAACTGAACCAAACAACAGCAAAACAACAACTAACAGTTTAGCATGGTTAAAATAAAGTACATCATGATTAATAAACTTAATATAGACATACAAGATAAAAAACATAAGCCTCCAAAATAATATAAATAGCTTTTGAGAAAGAGCAGAACGCTAGTGGATCGCAACCCACTTCCTAAGGTTTGTCAGATCGAAATCTCCAGACAGCCTATGGACTTACGTTCGCTACTGCCTGTGTCTAAGAATGGCCAAACTCCCGATGCAGGATAGTACCCAGCTCAGTATTTCCCAACCTCTCGGACGACAACAATTAACCCAGGTAATACCCCTAAATCGCAACCTAGGTGGTTGGCATGTTCTTCACCGGGGACTACATCTATCCCACCGGATATCTTAATCTCAGTAAAATACCTCTACAATTAAATACTATAGTTTGTTCATCCATTTATTCATTAAATATAAATATTAGGGATGCCCTTAAGGCCTTACACCCAAAATCAGCAGAAACTAGGATCGCAATCCAATAGGCTTAATTCAACGAAATTTATTCTTCTCAAAGTAATATTAATATAATACTAATAAAAAACATTTCACCCAACTGAAAAGAATAAACCTTCATCAAAACATACTTATACACCAAATATACAGTATAGTCAAATACTCCAACTACTACACTCTCGTTGTCTGAGTTTGGGTACAAGGTTAATTACAACGTTAGTTATAATATCCCCGGTACATAACTCTTGGCGAAACGGTACTAGAGACAATATTATTCTCCCTCGAGTACTGAAACGTCGACAACTTAGATATTGATTTATAGAAGTACAACATTATTATACTCTTAATATCATACAAACAACCAAACTATAATAAAATAATTAAAACACTCATATAACTAACAACACATGAAAACATGGTCATAGATATAACTTATCAAATCTGCCCAATTTACAAAACAACATTATGCAACTAAATCATTAACTAAATCATAAATACAATATATAACTTATAACAAGGAGGGAAATGCCATGATACACTAAAATAACTTCTCTGCAAGTTATCTAAGAGAATCTCAAATAACCCATAAATTAAATATTAAACGCACCATTAGATATACACCATAACTAGTTCTGGAACAAATTTTATAGCTTAAACATACAACTCCTTCAAAAGTATGCATGACTAGTATATTGCTACAATATCACTTAGCATGTAATACGCATGCATATATAAGGCAAAAGTGGAACAAAAAAGAAAACAAACAAACTGACCACGTTGCACATATTCAAACCACTGAACTAATGAAGAAGTAAAGAACCACCAACATACATGAACAGTAGCAGGGGTGATAATTTTATAGATCAACAAACCACCTATAATTTACAAATTCATCTAAGTTGACACTACAGATGCATATCATGTAATATCCTTCAAGAGAGGAAAATAGAACATCATACTATAGTAATAATAATCCAGGTTCCATATTACAGAGACAACCATCACAATGCAAATAATACATGAATCAAAGAACATGAATAGACCATATATAGAATAAAAACTATAACTTATAACTCACGTTTATACATATAGATGAACATATTCATCAAACTCCAAAAACCCAAATTAATCACATAAACATATAATTCATTAAATCTCAAGGAAGAAAAAAAAACATATAACATAACATAATCCCTCCCAAATTCCTAAAAGAGTAGTAACCCAAGCTTAAGTATTAAAACTAGATAAGTTCTAAACCGATTCTAATTGTACTAGGATCGCCGTTAGTTACCTTTGAAGACCTCCAATTGCTTGCATTTTCATTACATACTGTTCTGCTCTGATCTCGATTCCCGTCAATGTGTAACTCTGATTTAAAATCTCTCCAGTCATAATAAAGGACCAGATGTCCTTAATATTCTATCCAAATTTCAGGGTGATCTAACGGTTAGATATCCGGTGATAGTCATTTTCGTGAAGGTGCAACAGGAAAACAAAACCGGGTGACCTGTCTGATTGAAACAGAAACTGCGACCAATTCTTCCAGTATCTTCAAAAACGGATGACACCACGAGCAAGATCTCTCCGAGTAGATGAATTTAGACTACTCACACGTCCAATTCCGATAAGAGACGAAGGATATATGGGGCAAACAAGATGGGTGTGCAGAAATGGCCGAAAATGCGAGAAGGGAGAAGGACTCTTTCTTTTTCTTTGTAAGGCTGGTGTGAAGAGAGTTTAGTGCAGCAAAAATAATGTGATGGTTCATATCATAAAGCAAAGGTTTAATTGCATTAAGATAGATTAATGGGGGATGACTCTTCACCTTTTGGTGGTTACAAAGAGGGATAGATAAAAGATGCTAATACTATGCTTAATACTTCTCCTCTAAATTTTGGACAACATAAGAAGGATATGGGTTTGCAAAAGAATTATTTATGTTGGTCGACCCATATTATATACAACACTTGAAAACTAAAATCACACGCTACTTAAATTTATAGAATTACTATCTATATGATAAAATAAATACGCACATCATATACACTTTAAATTAATAAACACAACAACATAACACAATATAAATAATTATACACTTTAAAAATAGTTTTTAATAATAAATTATTTTATTTTAATAGAAAATATAATTTTAATGTAAACAACACCAAAAATAATGAGTGAAAATTACGTGGTGTTACACCTTCACTGTGAAGGGCTGCGCTTTTTAGGTAAAAGCGCAACCCTTCTAGCCATGAAGGGCTGCGCTTTCTAGGTAAAAGCGCAACCCTTCATGGCTAGAAGGGTTGCGCTTTTACCTAAAAAGTGCAACCCTTCCTACCAAAAAAAAAAAATTTTAAATTTTTTTTTTGACATTTTTTACTCATAATCTCACATTTTTTGAAATTATACAGAAGAGAAGAGAAACGAAAATAAACCCAAAACAAAAAAAAGAACGAAACGAAAATGAAAAAAAGGAACAAAAACTAATATACAGAAGAGAAGAAATTATAGATCTGAAAATACAAGAATATTAATCAAAACGAAGATGAAAATACAAGAACATTAATCAAAACAAAGAGAAGTATACAAGAACATTAAATCAAAACAAAGAGAAGTATACAAGAACATTAATCAAAACAAAGATTAAGAAATTATAGATCTGAAAATACAAGAACTACCTCCAAACATTAACCTAATAATGTTTAAATACATAAAACAAAACCCTAATACATAATTAAGGAAAAAAAAATTTGGAAAAACTTAAAATGCCTATTTGGAGGCTTAAACGAACTCGGATGGCTTAAAAAGCCTAAACATCACAGCATAGCGGTGAGTTTGACTCGTTGGCCCGTTCCGCTCCCAAAAAGGTATCACAATAGGCAATTGGACTCCGTCGGTGTGATTCGTGCAAATCATTTCAGGCTTTTTGTCGCGTTTGTCGCATTTTCTGGGAGTTTTAGAGAGAGAAGAGAGGATGAGAGAAGAGGAAAGGGAGGAGGGTTGTGAGAGAGGAGAGAGAAGGAGGAAAATGGATGAGGGACGTGAGAGAGGAGAGAGAAGGAGGGATAATATATCTGAAGCCCGCTCAATATTTCAAAGCTCGCGATTTTTTTATTTCAAATTTTTTAAAGAAGGGTTGCGCTTTTCTTCAAAAGCGCAGCCCTACTTAGTCAGAAGGGCTGCGCTTTTGAAGAAAAGCGTAGCCCTTCACTTAGTAGGGCAAAGCGCAGCCCTTCTGAAGTAAGAAGGGCTGCGCTTTTATCAAAAGCGCAACCCTTCCTTTTTTTTTCCCCTAGTGAAAGTATCTCTAACCTTAAGGATGTTACCTCTAACAAGTTTCAAAGGAAACATTTGGGGGAAAGTAATGTCAAGTACCTCCATTTTCACACGAGGGTCCAAAATACCACCTATGGCCATGATCAAATTACATTAACCCCAATACTTATCAAACCTTTCTTTCATGTTTTTTACCATGTCTTTCACAAAATCTCAGAAGAATTGGCATATTTATCTAACATCTCTTTGATGTAACAAACTTCACTAAGAAACACATTTGAAGTTGGATATTCTGATCCTTAGATGATATTAGTAGTAGTATAAAAGACTTTTAAAATGTCAAGCAACTTTTCAATTTTGATCCAATCCTCAATACTAGGACAACAAACATATTCACTATCCTTCAAAGCAAGTCCAAAGAATACCTCCTTAAACTTGATTGCTGAAGCCAACATATCATATGTGGAATTCCACCGAGTCTTGCATTCAAGAATGAGTTTCCTCTCTTTAAGATTGAATTGTTGCACAAGTTCAACAAACTTTCTCATCCTAGCTTCACTTCCATTGAGATAATCCACCGTATCATGCACATTTTTTATGATGGTTTTGACTTGCTTCAAACCATGTTGCACCATGATATTTAAAATGTGCGCACAACAACGAACGTGAAATAATTTACCACCACACGTTAACCTTTTAGAAAGTGAAAAGGTATCTTTCATGATTTGAATGCAAGTGTCGTTCGCCGAATAATTGTCTACGGAAACCGTGAACACCTATTAAAGAAACCAAAAACCAACATATACTTTAGAAAATAATACTTTTTATAAAAGTAGCAAGACATATGAGCAAATCACGAAAAGAGATTAAATATCAAGGCACTTACTTTATTCTCAATTTCACATTCCTTCAAGCATTTAAATATGCATTTCTTGACCTATAAGTAGTTATGGCATTTAAATATCGACTTCAACGGGATTTTCAGATTCAATAAGTTCATCATCTTGTTCTGGTTCATAAGGGTTCTCATCTTCAACATTTACAAAAAACTTTTCCAATGTTGGTGTAGAAGAACAATTAGGAGTTGATGATGGAACATCCCTAGATCCACCTATTGAATAGAAAGAACAACTAATAATTATAAATATGAAGTAATCACTTGGAATACATTGAGTATTTGAGTCATTGATAACAAACTAAATACTAAAAAGAACAATACATTTAAATCTAGCATTCTGTATTTTTTTTTTCTAAAAAGAACAAGACACCGAAAGGTTAGTTTAAACTTTCAACTTTACTATGAATTCATGCATTCAACGCTCTTGCTGTAAATGAGATGTTTGGTCTTCGTTGGATGAAAAAGCTGGTAAGTATCATTGTCTTATCCTTTTTACTCAAGTAACAATGTAATTTAAAACAATTATATCTAGTATAAAAGCAAATGGGATATGAAAACATGTAATTGCTCCATCATAAAACCATGAACATCTAATAGTCAATTCAACCATGAACATGTAATTACTCCATAACCATGAACAACTAGTAGTCAATTCAAATATTTTGGAGTTGATGATGGAACATGTAAATACTCCATAAGAAAACCAAGAATAGCATGAACACATTATCTGATACCATTATATAAGCAAACAATTCAAGGAACCTGCTACAATTATTTAACAAACAATTCAAGGAACCTGTTGTGAGTACACCAGCCATGACTGTTCTTAAACTAATACCAAGTACACTGGCCAATATCAATTCCTAAACTACAACAAATACAAAAATTTAGATTTCAAAAGATTTCATATCTGTTGGTGGGTCGCCGGCAATGGTTGTTCCAGCAGGTAGTGAATGAGAGCCTTGCGAGTAAGAGGAAAAAGATGCGATGGTGGTGAGTTACAAGAAAGAGATGCGACGGTGGTGAGCAACGACCAACTGACGTGGTGAGAGAGGATGAGATGCGACTTACCGGCGGTGATGTTGCGGCGGTGGTGATATACAACAGCGGCATAAACTTGGTTGGTGAGTTTAGCCTCCCTAGGGTTTTCATGATTCGTGAGTTATTGAGGTTTTGGGCAAATGAGTTCTGGTGAGTTTTTTAAATTTTTGTTCAAACTTCAAAATGGGAAACATCGCCACTGCCCACTAGAAGTATTTATTTATTTTTCTTTCTTTTAGAGAATGTGAGACTATTTGCTTTTTGGTTGTATTTTTTTTCCTATTTTAATATATAGTATATTTTTATTGTTTTGTCTTTTTTATTAATTAATAATCATACTATGTTTTTATATTTTTTCTAATAAAAAAATAACTCGAGCCGTTCGCGAGCTTTTTGAGCCGAGCTTTTCTTAGCTCGTGGCTTGTATCGTTAAGTCACGAGCCGATCCAGAACTCGAGCCGAGCTGGCCGAGCTCGAACTGTTCATGGGCAGGCTTGGCTCATTCCAAGCCCTAACCTCATATTATCATGTTCAAAAAGATTTTGACGTTAAGTGACTCCAAAAGTTCAAATTGGACGGAAAAGGCCGAAATACGCCTAGAATCATATTTACGTTCCCAAAATTCGACCAACTAATGCAAACCTAAAAATCTGCACACTATTTATATAATACCTTATATTGTCATGTTCAAAAAGACTCTGGGGTTAAATGATTTCGAAAGTACAAATTGGACGGGAAAAGGCCGAAATAGGCCTAAAATCACATTTACATTCCCGATATTCGACCAACAACTAATGCAAACCTAAAAATCTACACACTAGTTATATAACACCTCATATTATCATGTTCAAAAAGAATTTGGGGTTAAATGACTCTAAAAGTACAAATTGGACGGATAAATGCCGAAATAGGCCTAAAATCACATTTGCGTTCCCGAAATTCGACCAACATAATGCAAACTTAAAAATCTACACACTAGTTATATAATACCTCATATTATCATTTTCAAAAAGAATTTGGGGTTAAATGACTCTAAAAGTACAAATTGGACGGGAAAAGACAGAAATAGGCCTAAAATCACATTTACGTTTCCGAAATTTGACCAACAACTAATGCAACCTAAAAATCTACAAACTAGTTCTATAATACCTCATATTATCATGTTAGAAATGAATTTGGGGTTAAATGACTCCAAAAGTACAAATTGGACGGGAAAAGGCCTAAAATTACATGACAACTTTATCTAGCTCATCAACAAATCAAACAAAAAATAAACATGCAAAGAAATTAAATTAGTTACCTCTTAACACAAGTGACGAGAAATGAAGAGAGAAGAGATAGTTGGAACTTTATTTGCCTTGCTTAGTATCTTTTCCTACAATTAACAAAATCCACCTTGCACATTTTAATCATATAATCAATTACGTAAAGCAAATTTAACTAAAAGAGTCGACCTGGCTTATGCAAATAAGATTACGCATGATCATTCGACATCAATGTGTTGCATCAAAAGAGGATTATGTGACTAAGTGAGTTGTTAACATTTAATCACATAATTACCAAAAGAGTTCCACATTAATCACATAATATGAATTAAGACAATCAAATTAAATCAAAAATAACATCCCCTGCCTACCACCATACACACCCTCCCCACCCCCTGCCTACCACCATACACACCCTCCCCACCCCCTGCCCACCGCTACACACACCCTCCCTACCCTCCCCCACCCCTTTCCCACCCTCCCCATCCCTCCCCCACACCATGCCTACCCTCCCCCACCCCTGCCAATCCCCTGCCCGTTCCTAAGTTTTCACTCTCCTCCAATATCTATCATTCACTACTCCTAAGTCCTAACTATCCTAACTCATGTGATGAAAAAAATACACTATTTGAGAGGTTAATACTTCGAGTTTAGGAAATGAGCAACTACAAACTAGATTAACACCATTAGCTTTGAACCGAACAATTTGCACTAATGTATTTGGAAAAGTAAAAAAAAATGAAAAAGAGGGGAATTACCGGAAGAGGAAGAGAGGAGAGAATGACAGTGGCGCTGCGTCGTCGTGGTGGAGCATGCAACTAGAAACCCCCAAATAGAGGAGGTTAAACACCTTTAGCTTGGAGAAGAAAAAAGAAGAGAAAACCGGTGCGTCGTCGGTGGTGGTGCGACGTCGTCGATTGAGAAGAGAAAATCGATGGTGCGTCGTCGGTGGTTGAATTAGGGCTCCGGTGAGTAAGTGAGTGAGAGTGAGAGGGAGTAAGTACGTGAGTGAGTGAGAGCAAGGGAAATTCGTGTTGTGCGTAGTCTAAAGTTGTGCGTGCATTTTTAGTCAACGAAGGGTTGCATTTAGCCCTTCGCCGCAACCCTTCTAAAGTGAAGGGATGCAGTTTTTGGGCTAAACACAACCCTTCACATTAGTGAAGGGTCGTGAGCATCAAAAACCCGCAACCCTTCGTTTTAAAGGGCTGCAAATGGCCTAAAAATCGCAGCCCTTCGTATCAAATGGGCTGTGATTTCTGGATCACCGCAACCCTTCATACTTAAGGGTCGCATTTTCTAAAAACCGCGACCCTTAAAGCGCAGCCCTTCCAGTTTTTTCCTCTAGTGTTAGCAGTCGTATCCGGCTGATCTCTATCTCAATAACCGTTTTAGGCTGTTCTATGGTTGATCAGCCACATCCGATCGATTAACAGGGAGGAGGGCGGAGATGAGTCCCTCGTATCCAAAAGGGGAGCAATGGTGGAAGAGTCGTCCACCTTCAAAGTCTTACCCACCGAAAGTGGGTAAGACTGATCTTTCGGTGGGTAAGACTGATCTCCCGTCCTCTACAGACAAGAGTTGCCTTATGAGCGGACAACCGCTCACTTTTCTTCTTGTTTGTAAAGCCTTTGGTTTTTTTTTTGGATGGGGGTTGATCCCCAGCTTTAGTTGGCCGCTTCTTGGATGCGACTGGTTTCCCAGCCAACGTCTTGGACGTTAGGGAACTCTTCTGCAACAAACAATGTGCAAGTTAGAAAAACGATCATTAAAAAAACAACAATGTCAAATATATAAACACTAGACCCGCCCTACTTGCTAAAAGAAGCTGACCAAATTGGCCATTACATTTCTAGACGAAGATCATTCTACAAAGAATCCTCGTCCGAAAGCAAGAAGAATATCATATTCTGGACGAAGACCATTCGCAGAAGGAAACCGGCCAAGTAAGACCGCCTTCCTTTTACGAAGGATCCTCGCCGGAGGTAAGAAGAATCTCAAATTCTGGACGGAGACCATTCGTAGAAGGAAAGCGGAAGTATTAAACCCAGTACGATTGCAGACGCTGAACCAAGCCCCGTACACTGTCTTAGGAACCTTAGACATGTAGTGTATGTGGATGAAGGCCGGTAGAGAGAGGGTCAGGCGGCGCAACTCACAGACGGCTATAAACGTAAGGATGTTTTGCAAGACATTCGACACTAGTTGATTATGGTCGATGTTTTAATGCATTAGCACTTGTTTGATGAAATCATGGAGGGGGAATCTCAACCCGATGTCCAGGGCTAGTTTATAAACAACAAAGTGACCCTTAAGAGCATTTAAAATTGTGGCTTGCTCGTATGGAATGACAAACGAATAGCCCGACATGGTAATGACGGAGGATAAGTTGTTGGGTTCAACCCAACTGATATGATTCCGCGACGGGAATCTGCTTAGCTTCGAATAACTTTCACTCAGTTAATCTCCACTAAGGATTCTAATTCACTTTTATGGCTTCACTCACCTTAAACTTGAATTAGGAAAGGATTTGAGATTGGTTTATTAGCTTCACTCACTAACTCACGCAAATCTCGCTTAGTTTTAGGTTTCACTCGCCTAAATCTAAGGCTCTTGTATTTAGATTCACTCTCTAAAAACAATAAAATCTTGGAATTAAGTACGTCCAAAATTAATCATAAACTTACGTTTAATCTTTAAGCAAAAACAACTCTTACTTATTATTATGGCCGAAATAGCCTATATATACTACAAGATCTCCTAAACCTACTAGGACTAGTAAAACTTAAAGATAACAACTAATAAACTTATCTATCTCCATCTTAAGGATAAAGATAAATAATAAACTATAATTATCTATATCACACGCCTATCATTGATAATTAGCAAAATAATAAAACTCCTACTTAGACTCTGATAAGGAATTAGACTCCTAAGTATCATAGGATTCCTTTATCACTTAAACACTTAATTAAATAAAACCCTAATTTACATAGAATTCTAACAGAACTAGAACTCTACATAATTACTACCTCTATTTCATATCATTTTCGAACATGATGCTCCTCATACGCATCATACTCTCCTTCTTGAAAAAACTTGTCCTCAAGTTTTGATGTCCATGGAATCATCCACGCACGATAACCATGATCCATAAGACGAAGTACATGTATGAGAAAAAACAATGGAACCCTTGTAGTTCGTGGATGTGCATGACAATGTACGACCTTTTTATAGCAAAAATCATTAGAATATGCGACAAAATGTTGCACCCAACACTGCTTCATGGCTTTAAACGCACATGTAACATCCAAGATTTGAACTTTGATGGTTGCACACGCCAAAGATTCCATTTTGATACAATTCAAAGAATTTTTTTCTCTCTTTTCTTCCTCCTCAACAACAAGAAGTTGTTGTTTTTCTTCATGGCGTTTTTCTTTATATTGTTGCATCAAATATTTAACCCTTTCACCGGCTTCTTGCATACGTACAAAAGCTTGCTCGAGGCTCAATATTAAATCAAATTCATCCATATGAACCAAACAACAATAACCGACTGAAATTTTTCAGTAAAGTAACCCTAAAATTTCACTCAGAGTTGAGATCTTAAACATAAGTAAAACACCTCGAAATCTCATGAAATTTTTTCACAACATACCCCTACATGTCCTGAACACTCGACCCAAATTTCATCAAAAAATAATAATCCAATCGAATGCAGTTTTTATTTTACTCACAGTATGTAATCTGTCAGAAAAATAGAATTTTGCATCAAATGTTTTCGTTTACTGCGACTTCGTTACTACTCGGAACGGCCTGAAATTTTGACACGATGTAGCCTTGTATGTTAGCTTTCCAGAGCATCAATAAAATACACATTCCGACTTAACACGCGCTGTCACGCGCCACCACAATGAACCTTGCTCTGATACCACTTGATATGATTCCGCGACGGGAATCTGCTTAGCTTCGAATAACCTTCACTCAGTTAATCTCCACTAAGGATTCTAATTCACTTTTATGGCTTCACTCACCTTAAACTTGAATTAGTAAAGGATTTGAGATTGGTTTATTAGCTTCACTCACTAACTCACGCAAATCTCGCTTAGTTTTAGGTTTCACTCGCCTAAATCTA
Organism: Beta vulgaris subsp. vulgaris; assembly: GCF_026745355.1. Taxonomy (NCBI): domain Eukaryota; kingdom Viridiplantae; phylum Streptophyta; class Magnoliopsida; order Caryophyllales; family Amaranthaceae; genus Beta; species Beta vulgaris. The sequence continues at coordinate 39,833,127 of NC_079206.1, read as the reverse complement.
AGGCTCTTGTATTTAGATTCACTCTCTAAAAACAATAAAATCTTGGAATTAAGTACGTCCAAAATTAATCATAAACTTATGTTTAATATTTAAGCAAAAACTACTCTTACTTATTATTATGGCCGAAATAGCCTATATATACTACAAGATCTCCTAAACCTACTAGGACTAGTAAAACTTAAAGATAACAACTAATAAACTTATCTATCTCCATCTTAAGGATAAAGATAAATAACAAACTATAATTATCTATATCACACGCCTATCATAGATAATTAGCAAAATAATAAAACTCCTACTTAGACTCTGATAAGGAATTAGACTCCTAAGTATCATAGGATTCCTTTATCACTTAAACACTTAATTAAATAAAACCCTAATTTACATAGAATTCTAACAGAACTAGAACTCTACATAATTACTACCTCTATTTCATATCATTTTCGAACATGATGCTCCTCATACGCATCACCAACTTTCTCTATCCGCTTACAATTGACAAGAATAAAGTCGGGGTGAGAAATGGGAACTAGGGGTCTACTAATTTTAGACGAGGTGGTAGAAGGCTCGTCCGATTCCTTAGGGGAGCTAGACTCGCCCTCATTATTATCATTCTCATTCATATTTACATCTCTCCTAGACGAGCTAGCCTACCAATTTATTTGTTCAACCGCTTCTTCCCTAACGTTTCCAGAAGAAGAAGGCTCTGCCACTGGCCGAGCTTTTTGAGTTTCATCTTCCCTTACTTCTTCGGATACTCGTCTAGTAGACTCCTCCATTTCATAACGGGAGGTTGGGAGTATGTTTTCTTGTCAAAGACGGGCAATTTGTATGTCGTGCGCCAGATTACCTTGCACAGGTAAAGATTGGGCCGTTTGACTTTTTCGGCCAAATCCATAAAAATGATAGACATGGTCGGCCAGAATATGTAACACTCCCAAAATCCATACACGTTTATGACTACATCGCATCAACTTTGGGAGTGTTACCGCGACGGTGAAACGCAAGGCTTATTTAAAAGAAATGTTAACTTAAATCATTGTCACGAAAACTGAACTGCAGTGGAATGTAACTACAACTCGCGAATCAGCAACGACCCCCTTTTTATTCAAACCACAAACTAATTAAATCATAATAGTATTATAATGCTTAATTAAAACGCTTTAAAGTTTCAAGACTAAGAACTATCCCCCGTATGCTCAACATCATGCATCAACACCAACACACAGTTTGCTACCCATTGTTTCGCATCAATGGTTCATCACAGGTCAACAAACAACACAATAACACACAATCAGCTATGCTGAGTACATAGTAAAGCATTGAGTACATACTTTTTATTTAGTTGGCAGCGAACGACACCGTCATCTTACTAGAATCATACGGGCTACTTAATCCTTAATAGACAACTTGGTCTATTAGATGAAATGCAAATACGATTTCGTCTCGTCCCACATCTATCACCTTAGTATGCATACCCCCAAGATCGTACAGAACCTTCCGCCTACTTGAGTTATCAAAATTTATAAGGACACTACTATCATCAGAGTAGGCCTGCATAGGAGTGTAGAACAAGTCCCACACTCCCCCCATTGTTCATCACTTGTAGGGAGTCGAACGACAAGTTTATTGCCAAAAATTCTTTCTTAGTATTGTCCGTTCATACTACATTAAACATATAATCATGTAACGTTCCTTCTTAGATACAATACTAAAATCTTTACTTCTTGTAACATCCTTGTTACACCATAGATCAAAGAATACAAATCCAATAATCATGCCTATGATACGATATAATTACACATTAGAATGCTACATATCGATTTACAATCATTGCAATCACAATCGTTCCCTATCATGATTCTAGGTTCCGATAGAATAAATCACAACCTAACATGATACTAGTACTTGCAACTGAACTGGTACGCGTACGTACCTTGTAACGAAGAATTTTCGCTACCTAATGAAATGTTCCGCTTATGAAATTGGGACCTAAACGAGTAAGGATGTACTTCAGTGCTACGTCCTTGATACTATTATCATATAACACTTGACTAACTATATCAACTTAGTATTTCAAAGTATAAACAATAACTAATCTCGTTGTTTATTAACTTTCCTTTCTTTCATAACTCTATTGAACTTAGCATCTTTTAAGAGCCAATAACAGTGAGCAAAGCTGATTTTAGTTAACTTAATAACATAATACCTTTACCAACTCCATTTGAATCCTTATGTCCAATACTACTAAAATCAGATTTGAATAACAAGGCAATTGTAACATTCCAACTATAATCAATAATCTAATTCCTTAACTTTACACCTTACTTACTTACAAAACCCTAAATCACATTTACAACTTAAATCAATTAATAATTTACTCTAATTAAAATTTAATTAACTTACAACTTAATATACTAAAAATTAGGTTATACAATATTAGGTACAAAAAAGGAAATCATATAATATACATATTATATATATATATATATATATATATATATATATATATATATATATATATATATATATATATATATATATATATATATATATATATATCGCTGAACTCGCCGGCGATAATCACCGGCAACGGAGCTTCCGGCAACGACTCGCACAACACGTCGCCTAGTCGCGCGACTAGAGCAACCACACACGCTCGCGACCTCCCACAACTCTCGAACCCCCTCCTTGGTTCGCAAACACAACAGCAACCCGCCACGACACTTGCTCGCTCGCTCGCACAACTTTGCTCATTCGCAACAAATCTCGTCGCACACCCTCGGTTTCACGCACTCGCACTACCCTCGAGCACCGCTCGCTCGTCGCACAACACACTCAAAACCTCCTTGGTTCGCAGGTGCGACTTCGCACCCCCAATCCTCGTCGCACGGATCCCTCACACAACACGCACTGCTTCGAACCACGACCCTCGCACTCGCTCGCACACACAACATCATCGCACACACCACAGTGTCACACACAGCCGCACTCGTCGACAGCTCGCATAAGACGCTCGACTTCACACCCTCGCTCGCACAACCTTCTTCGGTTCGCCTCGAACACCGCACGCCACTACTTGCTCGCAAACTTCACTAGTATAAAGATTGCTTATTGCTGCAGTTTTACCCATACGCAGCAATATATCACGTAAAAAGAAAAGAAAAAAATATAAAATAACCATATTGCTGCGGTTTCGACCGAAAACTGCAGCAATATAGTTTGAACGATATAATGCTGCGGTTTCTGACCAAAACCACAGCAATATATTAAAAAATATAAAAAATTATTATTTCAACCTATTGTTGCGGTTCCTACAAAGAACCGCAACAATAGGCTTTTAAAATGAATAATAAAAAAAAATCACCTAGGGTTTTAAACACTCCTCCCTTCTTCTCTCTCTTCAATTTTCACGCCCCTCTTCAGTTTCACTATCTCTCCTCTTTTCCTCTCTCTCTCTTCAGTTTTCACGCCCTTCTTCACCCCGCCTCTTCAGTTTCACTCTATCGCTTCAGTTTTCACGCCCCTCTTCAGATTTCACCCCTCCTCTTCAGTTTTAATCTCTCTCTCTATCCTCCTCTCTTCCCCCTCCTCTCTTCCACGCACCTCTGTGGTTCGTTCGTGAGTGGTTGAGATGCATCGAGAAACGGGTTTCAAGAAACGAGATCCATTTCTCAAGGGTTGAGATGCGAGCCATGAATCAATTTTATCCGGTTCTCAAGGGTTGAGACGCGAGCCATGAATCATTTTTTGATTTTTTTGAATCGTTCTTAACAGCAATGGGTTTCGAGAAACGAGAGTTTTTTTATTTTCGTTCGAGAAACGAGTGGTTTGTTTGTTCGAGAAACGAATCGTTTTTTTCATTTTTTTTTCTTTTTTTAGATCTGTTTGTGATTTTTTGTTTTAGGATTTTTTAGATCTGATTGTAGATTTTTTTTATTTTAGGATTTTTTTTATTTTTTTCGTTTTTATTATAATTTTTGTTATTAGTCATTAGGTTGTAATAGTTGTTTTGTTATTTTTGCTTTTTTATTTTACTTTTTGATCTTTTGTATTATTTCATCAGTGGAAAAAAACTTATATGTCACTTAGTAACAAATGCAGTTTTTATAAAACCGCATCCGAAAATCAACCAAAAAATGGGAGGGAAATTTGGGAAACAAAATCTGATGCGGTTTTTCATGAACCTGATGCGGTTCATGGGACCGCATCCGGAAATTCGCTACTCACTCGTGGCCCGGTATACACTCGTGGAGCCTTACACTCGTGGCCTCATAAATCCTAACCCTTAGGCGCCCCACAAACCCTAATCTCTCCTCTTCTCTCCTCTCCTCACTCAACCTCAATCTCTCCTCCCTCTCAAATCGACGGCGCATCTCTCCTCTCTCTTAAACCCACAGCGCATCTCTTCTCTCTCTCCTCATTAGATCTGCTCTCCCTCCTCCCTCTCAAACCCACAAACACCGTCGAATTCATTGTCCCTCCTCCCTCCTCAACGAATTTGTTTGAGATTTCTTAGCCACGAACGACGAACCGCACATATTCTTCATCATCAACTTCGTTAATCATCATCGACATCGTTCACCATCGACCACAAATCGTTCATTTTCTTCATCATCAGCAAGCCGACCCGCGACCGATGAACCACAAATCGTTTCATCATCATCGCTTTTTTCCAGATCTGGTTTTATATTTTTTCCCTTTTAATTTTCGTATTTTCTTCGAATATTTTGGTCGATTTTTTTTTTCGTATTTTGTTCGATTTTTTTGTTCGATTTTTTATGTTTAATTTTTAGTTTCCGTATTTTATTCGATTTTTTGGTTTTATTTTTGTATAAATTTTCGTTTTATTTGTTTATATTCATCTGAATTTTTTAATTTGTATAATATTTGTATAATCAAAAACATTTTTAGTTTGTATAATTTTTGTATAATTGAATTCATTTTTAGTTTGTATAATGTTTGTTATTAGATCTGAATTTTTGTTAAGTTTAGGTACTACTTTGGACTGTTGTTGTTTGGGTGTTCCTGCTTTTGTTGCTGCAAACTTGCACTACAAAGTAGGTTTTTTTAAAAATTCCTTCAGCCCAAAATCTGATGCGGTCATAGACAAAACCGCATCAGGTAGTGGGAATCTGATGCGGCCATGAACCACATCAGATTATTTTCTTAATCTGTTGCGGGTCCATTTGATGCAGACCAAAATCGCATCTGTAAGCCCGATTTTGAACGCATCAGATGGACTTTTTTCCACTAGTGTTTATGTAACTAGTTTTTTTATTTTTATATATTAATGACATTCAAGTTATTTCATGTTCAGTTTGTGGTGGATAGCTGATGGGTTAGTTGCACGGTTTTAATCTTTTAAATTTAATTGCGAAATCCCAAAAAAAAAAATTTGTTTACCTGTACCAGGACCTATTGATGTGGTTTGGGGCAACAATCGCAGAAATAGGCCAAGCTATTGCTGCGGTTTCTAGCCAAAACCGCAGCAATAAGTTGTACGTTTTTAATAAGAAATAAATATATTGATGCGGTTTTACCAAAAACCGCAGTAATATGTTCAAATATTGCTGCGGTTTTAAACCGCAACAATATATTAATTACCTATTGCTGCCCCTTTAATTGCTGCGCGGCCAAAACCGCCGCAATAGGCCACTTAATGACTGCACCAATAAGCATTTATTCTACTAGTGCTTTCTCGCACGTCTCGCACACCCAACCTCGTTGGAGGCGATGAAGTTCAGAGGAGGGCACGAGAGAGTATGAGAGAGAGGAGAGAGCACTTGAGAGAGGGAGAGGAGAGGAAACGGTTGAAAGAGGTGAAAAATTGAGAGGGACGACTAAGAGGGAGAGAGAGAGGGATTAGTGTTGGAACACAAGGTTAAACTCAAGAAGGGGAGGTTGAATTGAGTGACGAAATCTAATCGATTTTCGCAAAACTTCTTCTATGGCACTGTGCCAGGCACTGTGCGAAATACTCGTAAATATTAAAACGTGGTTCAATCTTTGATTTGAGTTTTTGCGAATATTAAAACGAAAACTATTATGAAATAAATCACTCAAACACCAAATATAACGTGGTTCAATCTCACCTCTGAGATCTACGTCTACACGAACCAAACTCCTTCATTTGAATCCTAAAATACCAACCTCTTGATACAATAAGATTCACCCACTACTAATCCTAGTAGTGCTCCCCAACACTTAACTCTAAGTGTTGCGACTCTCTATAATGTAGAAATTACAGAAAGAAAAGATCCTCAAACGTGTGCTTCTTATTCAAGCAATTTGAGGACAATTACAATCGTAGAATAGTAACTCAAACTGACTCGAACAGTGCTATACTTTGTGCCTTAGGAAATTGTTTTCAGCTCTTAATATCTCTGATTTTTCTCTCTGTAAAATGTGAGTTATTAAAGTGAATTCTAAAACCCTTTTATAGTACATGGCCTGGTCGAAAATCCTTCAAAATATATTTATCTTTTACTCCTTAATTTAAGGGATAAAGCTTTTCTTTTTAGAAAACAAAGTTTATCCTTTTTCATCTTTATCTTTAATTCTAAAAAGAGAAGGTATTGTGTCGGACTCGTCCAACACAACACTCTCATCGGACGAGCAACACGCGCGCGAGTTATTAAAGACCGAAAAAATTAAAAAAAAAAAAACAAAAAAAAACACTTTCATCCCCTTCATCCGCTTCATCCGCCATTGTTCAAAAACAAAAACAACCGAAACATATCGAACAAATCCACTTTCTCCCTGCAATTAAATCTCATTTGAACATTCCATACTCAAATCTGTTCAACCAAGAATGTCAACCGAAGATTCGAATTCACAAATCGGAAGTTCATTACAAATTGATCTAAGCAATGAGAATACTGACACAGATCTCACATTACAAATTGAACTAAACAATGAAAACCGTAACACAAATATCACATCAGAAAAAAAAAGAAAGAAATTACATGAAGAATCAGCTGGAAAAGAAGACAAAGAAACAGGTGTATGTCTAAAATTAATTTTCAATTGCATTTACTCATTTTCAGTTAGAATTTCGATTTATCAGTTAGTATGTATAAAATTAGCATTTACATTGCAACAAAAGTCTATTTTTCACTCATTAACTTTTTTTTTTTCAGTTAGACTTATTTAATACTCAGTTAGACTTGTTTATTATTCAGTTAAACTTATTGTGTTTTCAGTTAATATAGTTTTCAGTTAGACTTATTTAGTTTTCAGTTAGACTTATTTAGTGTTCAGTTAAACTAATTTAGTTTTCAGTTAGACTTATTTAGTTTTCAGTTAGAACTATTTACTCTTCAGTTAGACTTATTAACTCTTCAGTTAGACTTATTAACTCTTCAGTTAGACTTATTAACTCTTCAGTTAGACTTATTTACTCTTCAGTTAGACTTATTTATTCTTCAGTTAGACTTATTTACTCTTCAGTTAGACTGATTCAATTTTCAGTTAGACTTATTTTGTTTTCAGTTAGACTTATTTACTCTTCAGTTAGACTTATTTAGTTTTCAGTTAGACTTATCTAGTTTCAGTTAGCCTTATTTAGTTTCAGTTAGACTTATTTATTTCTCAGTTAGACTTCTTTATTTTTCAGTTAGACTTATTTTCTTTTCAGTTGGTCCTTACTTTATTTCATTTAGTATAATGATTCTTTCATTTGATACTATTACAATCATTTCAGCTACACTTGTTTTTTTCAGTTAGTGCTTTGTTCTTTAAGTTAGTGTCCTTATTTTTTGTCAATGAACTCAACAGCTGAACATGAATATCTCAAGTACATCAATGACGAAAATATCAGTAGCAGTTTAATAGGGAGACATGTTACAGATCACAAAGATGGTTACAACTTGTATCAAGCACACTCAAGAGCATTAGGATTTAGTATTAGGAAACAAACTCTAAGGAGGAGGAGAATTGATAATTCAATATACGAATTCTACTTGGTTTGCTCAAAGGAAGGAGGCTCAAAATCAACAAACAAAATAACAGAACCAAAAGAAAAAGACACACAACAAAAACTGTTCAGATACCAGATGTTGAGCAGCCAACCAAGGAAAGAAAGGAAAGAGTAGTCAATGAAACAAGAACAGCATGCAAAGCCATGGTCAGATTTAAGCAAGAAAAACCTGGTCAAGACTTTGTTGTAGTAGCTCATGAGTTGCAGCACAACCATGAGTTGGTAATACAACAAGAAATACATCATCTGAAATCAGAAAGGAAGATAACTGAACAAAAAGGACAACTAATAAAAACAATGGTTGAATCTGGCATAAAGCCAATGCATGCATACAACTTTTTGTGTCATGAGGCTGGATCAGAAGAAGTAGTGGGCCACACAAAAAGGGACCATCTAAACTATATCACACAGTACAGAACAAGATTGGTTGAAGGAAAGGATATGCAGAGCGTGTTGGACTTACTTCAGCAAAGAGCGGATGATGATCCTGCATTCTTCTACAGGCTGAAATTTGGGGAACATAACAACATTGTCAGCTACTTTTGGCGAGATTCAATGATGTTGGAGGACTTCAAAGCATATGGAGATGTTATGATATTTGACACAACATATAGGACAAACAAATATGGACTGATATGTGCACCATTTGTTGGCATAAATTGCCATTGGAAAACAACAATGTTTGCATGTGCTTTCATAACTAATGAAAAGGAAGAGAGCTTTGAATGGCTACTAACATTCAAGAGAGCAATGTGCCAACAAGAGCCAAAGACAATTTTCACTGATCAAGATAAGGCAATGGGTAATGCAATTGAAAAGGTATTTTTCAGTTAGATTATTTATTTTCAGTTAGAATTATTTAGTTCAGTTAGAGTTATTTTATTCAGTTAGACTTATTTATAATTCAGTTAGACCTATTTAGTTTTCATTTAGACTCATTAATTTTTCAGTTAGCCTTATTTACTTTTAGTTAGACTAATTTACTTCTCAGTTAGACTAATTTACTTTTCAGTTAGACTCATTGAGTTTTCAGTTAGACTTATTTAGTTTTCAGTTAGACTCATTTAGTTGTCATTAGTTATGATTTTAGTTAGATTTTATATTTCAGTTAGACTCTTTATTTTCAGTTAGACTCATTATTTTCAGTTAGACTTATTTAGTTTTCAGTTAGACTCATTATTTATTTCAGTTAACTTTTTCTTTTCGTTAGACTATTTATTTTCAGGTAGACTTATTAATTTTCAGTTAGACTTATTTAGTTGTCAGTTACACTTATTTACTTTTCAGTTAGACAAATTTACTTTTCAGTTAGACTTATTTAGTTTTCAGTTAGACTCATTTAGTTTTCATTTGGGCTTCATATTACTTCTTTTTGTCTAATGAAATTTTCAGTTAGCATTTACACTGTTTTCAGTTAGATTCTTATATTTTCAGTTGGTCTTCATATTATTTCTTTACCTTTTCAATTAGATTCACAAGCATTCAAATGAAAGTGATTTCTAGCATAATATGTACTATCTTAAAACAGGTTTTCCCAAATACAAGACATAGGCTTTGCCTTTGGCATATAGAGAAGAACTTTGTAAGCCACTTCGGATCCCTCAAGACCAATGAAGACTTCAAGAACATGTTCAAGAACTGTTTGATGGGGTGTCAAAATGAATCAGGCTTTGAAGAATTGTGGGCGAAAATGATGGAATTGTATGGACACGAGAAAAAGGAATGGTTCGAGCAAGTATATGATCAGAGACACAAGTGGTGCACCGCATTAAATAGGGATATGTTTTCAGCTGGAATCTTATCATCACAAAGAAGTGAAGTCACAAATAAGGCAATATCATTCAATGCAAAAGCAACAACAAACCTGTTTGAATTCTATCATATATTTGAGCAAACAGTGAAAAGATGGAGAAGCAATGAAACTAGTGACAACTTCCGGAACAGAACTGAACGTCCCAAAGCCGTCAAATCCAAATCAAAGCTTCTGAAACATGCAGCTGATGTATACACACTAGCACTGTATAATGACTTTGAAACAGAGTATGAGTGGGCAATGGCATCATTTTTACGAGCATTTGCAACAGAAAACTCACAGCTGAAGTTGTTTGAAGTCTCACCAGAAGAAGATTTCACCAATTCACATACAGTAGCATACGATGAGGCTACAACAGAATTAGTGTGCTCATGTCAATGCTTCACAGAGACGGGGATGCTTTGCTTTCACATAATAAGGGTCATGCACATGTTCAGCATATTTCAAATACCACAACAATATATCCTTAAGAGATGGACAAGACTTGCAAAGTCAGCAGTATGGGAGAATGTTCAAGGTTAGTGAAATAAATCAATATGACTAACTGACAAATAAAGCAACTAACTGAAAAACTGAAGACTCCAACTGAAACAATTAACTGATCACCTGAAAGATTTAATTAGTGAACTGAAAAAAAAAGGCTCCAGCTGAAACATTAGTATAACTAACTGATCCATTAATGTTACTACCAGAACATTAATTGGGGGTTTTGTTTGTGTGTGGGAGGGGGGATATTAGTGGTGGGGGGTTTTGGGGGGTGTGGGGTTTAACACTTAACTAACTGAAACAATTTATCACCTATCTGAAAAATTTAGTTAGTCAAATGAAATAATTGACTAAGAAACATTTATTAAAGCAGACAAGGACCAAAGCCAAAATGCACTGTTGTGGACACCATGGAGACATGCAATAACCAAGAATTTCTACAACCTAGTGTCAATATGTCAATCAAATGAGGATGCAAGAACATTATGTGACAAGTCGTTGAAGGAATTATACAAATCAGTGAAAGAAGTTTTCAAGACGATCAACAAAAACAACAAGAAATCGAAGAGAAGAACTACGAAGACAAACAGTTGAAAATCCTGAGGTGATAAAGACAAAAGGAAGACCCCAAAGGGAAACAAGAGAGTAAAAGGACATTTTGAGAAGCGTAAAATGAAGACAAGGCATCCGAACGAATATGGAACAAAAACCCCAAATGTACCTCAAGTTGAATAGTGTTCAAATAATATTAGTTTTCAATTGTATTCCAGTCAGTAATTGTATTAAATTTACACTTGTTTATTTCTAAGCTACTCGAAATTCAGTAATATTAGTATTTATTGTCCTTCAGTTAGACTTGTTTATTTTTCAGCTAGTGTTTCCAGTGCTTCAGTTAGACGTGTTTACTTTTCAGCTTATAATAATTGAGTTTCAGTTAGACTTCTTTATTTTTCAGCTAATCTTTATACTGCTTCAGTTAGACTATTATTTTTCAGCTATTTAATTTGCTTCAGTTAGACTTATTTATTTTTCATGTATTAATTGTGCTTCAGTTAGATTATGTATTTTTCAGCTTGTGTTAATCTGCTTCAGTTAGACTTATTATTTCAGCTTGTATTAATCTGCTTCAGTTAGATGTGTATTTTTATAGTGTTAATTTTCTTCAGTAGACTTTTTATTTTCAGCTAGTATTAATTGTGCTTCAGTAGATTCTTTTATTTTTCATAGTGTTTATAGAGCTTCAGTTAGACTTGTTTATTTTTCAGCTAGTCTTTATGTCTTCAGTTAGACTTGTTTTTTTTTCAGCTACTATTTACAGTGCTTCAGTTAGACTTAAAATTTATATTTACAAATATATGTCATACACTTATTATTTGAGTTAGATTTTTCTTTTTCAGTTGGTGATTGTATTTTTCCAATTAATTTTCAAACAACTTCATTTACACAAATGTATTCCATTCAAAGTAAGTGTAAATGTACAATTATAAAGATAAAAAATATAAAATGAGTTGTGTGCTATTTCTACTGTACATTACAAAAATTAATGGTGTGCTATTTCTACTGTACATTATAATAAAAAATAAAAAAAACAACGTTTGGCAACTAAGAATAACGAAATTTCAACAGTTGCTCTATTTCACTTTGTCTCCAAAATTATTATTCAACACATCTTCTACTTCGCCTCATGATCCTCCTTCGCCGTAAAATGTGTGCTTCTTTTCTATTTGTATCTTTGATCGATTAGTGCTAATTTATCTAGAACAGCCTTTTATCCTTCCTTACTTCTGTCTTGCATCAGTGGAGGTTTGTTTGCAGACCAAACATAACAGTCATGCTTCACTTTCTCTCTCAGTTTGTTTAAAGGATGGTCCACAAGACGAAGCACAAGCCTGCACCGCTCAAGGTTTTTGGTGGCTGCCTGAAAAATAATAAAATCAACACTATTAAAAAAAGTTTCAAAAACAGAAATGTAACAATTAAAAAATAAAACTAACTGAAAACAACCAACAACATCAACTAGTCTTTATAGTGCTTCATTGTTTTTCAGGTAGTCCTTATAATGCTTTCAGCTAGTAATGATTGTGTTTCAGTTAGACTTGATTGTTTTTCAGCTAGTATTTCTTGTGTTTCAGTTAGACTTGTTTATTTCTCAGCTAGTCTTCACAGTGCTTCAGTTATACTTAATTATTTCTCAGCTAGTCTTTATAGTGCTTCAGTTAGACATCTTTGTTTTTCAGCTAGTCTTTCAAGTCCTTCACTAACTGGCTATCATACCCTTTTCTATTAAAGCACTTTCAAAAACAGAAATCTAACAAGCAAAATACTTCCTAAAAACAATAAAGTAATCATACCCTTTTCAGGTCAACAAGTGCAAAATGGTTAGTATTTTGACCATCATACAGCTCCATGGTTTTGATTGCATAGACACCACAATCAAAATTGTTGTCCTTGCTTCTCCAAGGGAAATAAAGAGTTGATGTTTGCCAATGGTGGAGATGATTAAAATCACGACATCTCATAGTAACTTGCATAAAAGAATCAAAAGCACGACACTGCATTTGAAGATCAAAAAGTAAACAACAATTAAAAAACAAGTAATAAAATGGAACAAAAAAAAATACAAATGCTCATAAAAAGGTACGTACAAAGTATGTAAGACTGTTAAATTCATCATGCTTATATCTATCAATGTCCTTCATGTCTGTACGATTGTCAATATTTTCAATCCTTTTAGCTTTCTTGTTCAGCACCAAGACAGTATAATGATCATCCTTGTGAACAGGAACAAAAATCTGCAAGATAAACATAAGATGCAAAAGCAATAAGTCTACCTGACAGAGAACAAAAAACTAAATGAAATACTAAAAACACTAGCTGAAACAAAAACATACACTAACTGAAAGATTGAAAACAATGACTGAAATGTAAATTACTCCAACTCATTTATATACACTAACTGAAATAAAAACATACACTAACTGAAAACATAAACTAGGACTAACTGACAAGTAACATACACTAAGTGAAATAGAAAGATACACTAACTGACATAGAAACATACACTAACTGAAACATAAACTAGTACTAACTGACAACTAACATACACTAACTGAAATAGCAAGATACACTAACTGAAACATAAACTAATACTAACTGACAAGTAACATACACTAACTGACAAAAAATATAAACTAAATGAAACATAAACTAATACTACCTGACATGAAACATACACTAACTGACAACAAATATACACTAAATAAAACATAAAATAATACTAAGTGAAATCAAAACAAATAAAAAAATGGTTAACAATAATACAACTAACCAGTTCAGCTTCTCGAATATCATTCCCTGGAAATGATTTCACCCATGAAGAAATAGCTTCCTTACATTTCTTGTAGTATAAATCATCATCTTTTGTAACCAACTTTTTCTTATTTTCTTCTCATTCCTTCAACTTCTGATCATACTGACTAGTGCCCTCCAGCTTTTTCAAAATAATCTCATTTTCAGCAATCTCACTCTCAAACTGAACCTTTTTTACCTTCTCAGCACACATCCAATTGATATAGTTCTACAACAAAAGAAAACAGATAATATGACAAACTGAAAGACAGAAGATGACCAACTGAAAAAATAATATGACCAACTGAAAAACATAATATGACAAACTGAAAAACAGAAGATGACCAACTGAAAAAATAATATGACCAAATTTAGTTTTCAGTTAGACTTATTAAATGTCAGTTAGACTTATTTATTATTCAGTTAGATTTATTTAGTTTTCAGTTAGACTTATTTAGTTTCCAGTTAGACTTATTAAGTTTTCAGTTAGACTTATTTAGTTTTTAAGTTAGATTTATTTAGTTTTCAGTTAGACTCATTTAGTTTTTAGTTGGGCTTCATATTACTTCATTTAGTCTAATGAAATTTTAAGTTAGCATTTCCACTATTTCAGTTAGACTTCTTTATATTTCATTTAGACTTATTTATTATTCAGCTAGACTTATTTAATTTTCAGTTAGACTTATTTAGTTGTCAGTTACACTTATTTACTTTTCATTAGACTAAAAAAATAATATGACCAACTGAAAAACATAATATGACAAACTGAAAAACAGAAGATGACCAACTGAAAAAATAATATGACCAAATGAAAAAACATATAAAACTAAGCAATAACAATAAACACTTACAAAAGGCATAATATTAAACCAGAATCTCCTTGTTGCAGAAGGTGATTCCTCTTCTTGCCTATTGAACATGAAGGCGCATCCGTCAATAACTCCACTTGTGAGCCAATCTTGACGAGGCATGCTAATTAAGTCGAATTTGTACAACTGAACCGCATAGTTGCTATGAGGATTATCAAAATCCACAATGAGATCACTTGTTAGTTCACTTTGCATAATTTGATTTTTTATCTTCACTTCTTCAGAATCTATATCCAATGACATAAATGTAACATCTTCATACTCATTGTAAAATAGATAATCAACCAGCAACCTTTGCTCAGGAGACAGATCACTCAAATACTTATTATATTGTTGCAAACTTCGACACAATATTATGCCATGATTGTTGACAGGAACAACATGCAATCCAGGTGTAGAAGATGAAACAACACCAGCTTCCTTCTCATCCTCTTCTTTTTTAGCATTGTCAGAAGATGAACCAACTCCTTGTGCACAAACCCTGTCAATGAGGTCCTCCAAACCTTCATCGTCATAATCATCACCTGGTTCCTTAACTCTCACAACTTTCTCAGATTTCTCTGAAGTATGGTGTAACACCCCCAAATTACTCACTTTTAAATAAATAATTTAGTAAATAATATTTGAGTAATTTAGGAGTATTATCGCCACGTGACTAACACGCTTTCGGCAACTAACTACTAAATAACCAAAATAACTTGCAGCGGAAGACTTTAACCAAAAATAATAATACTTCTTTATTAATACAAGTAAATATTGTCCCAATATTTAAAATAAATGAAACACTCTAATCTAGGTGAAGATCCCCCTTCCTAGTATGCTCCCATGCACATCCAAAATTCAACTGCAAATCTGCTTACCAAAAAGGTAAACAGGGCAAAGCCAAATAGGAAAAAGGAAATACGCGTCAGTATAAAACTGAGTACGAAATGTACTAGATAAGTTTTACATTTGTTAGTTCGTAATAATTTTTCGTTTAAGGGTCTTCTGTGAACAATAGGACAACCTTTTATGAACAATAGGAAAAAGTGTCTTTCCAAACACTTGAATAATAATTCAAGAACAACCTTTTATGAACAAACTCTTTCCAAACACTTGAATAGTAATTCAAGAATAACCTTTTAAGAATAAACTCTTTCCAAACAACTTGGATTAAAAATAATCTTGAAAAACAATTCCTCTTCTTATCTCCCCTTCTATTTTGCTAAGTGTGCACACCCCCAAGCTAGTCATCCCATCACGGAGCTATATCAAGGGGTAACTATAATTGCCAACAAGTGGACTTTGAATCTCTTGATATTAATCAAGCGGAAATATAACCATATGACTTGTAAGTCATGAATAAACCTCCTTTCCTCATAAACAACTTTTTGAACATTCAAAGTTCATAAAAACCAATCAACTTTTCCTTGTAAAAATAATTTAATTTTCCAAAAAGGATAACAAAACTTCTATATAAAAATGATTGATAAAATCATTCATTCTTTTTTTTTTTTTTTTTTTTTTTTTTGCTAAATCAAAGAAGTATATTGCAAAGCATTCTCAAAAACAACAACCTACAGAGCAACCAAGGGGAGGCAAACCAACTAGGTTGGACCCCCTACCCCAAGGCCCTCAGACAACATTACACACAAACATAACTAGTAAGATCCCTAAGCCATGTTCTATTAGCTAGAGACACTTTTTTTAGGGAGAACACTATAACATCTTTCTATAACATCTTTTTGTACTCTATTCACTGTGTTATTCACAGAAGACACTTTTTGAGACCAATACACTTCATTTCTAATTCTCCATATGTGATAGACCAGTGCTCCCAGAACAGCAGCATATACCTGCTTCTTAAACTTGGCTTCCTTGCACCTGCTAATCCAGTGCATAAACGACTGCACATTCAGATTACTATGATGAATTCCCATCCATGTGATAATCCTCCTGAGAACAGCCTTGCTGTAGCTACATTCAAAAAACAAATGCTCTTGATTTTCCTCCTGTAATCCACAAATCAGACACTGATATGTTGTTGCAATGCCCATAGCATATAGTCTTTTTGTAGTCTGTATTCTGTCCATTTTCATCAACCACAAGAAGAACCTATGCTTTGGTCTTATCATTCTCTCCCATACATATTTATCCCAGTGTATCTTGGTGAAATTGCCTGTCAATATATTATATATTGACTTGACAGAATATTCAGACATATTCTGTAACACCACTACATTGATCTTGCTTTTCATCTCTTCTTTAACATCACATATCTTCTTCCAGTACCAGCTACATCCTTGAGCAGGCTTGTAATCCCACCAATTATCATTCTTCACATATAATTCACTCACCCATTTAATCCAAAGATTATCTTTTTTATTTTCCAGCGCCCAAGCATATCTACCCATAGTTGCCTTGTTCCAGCATTCTAAGTTCCTCACACCTAATCCACCTGCATTTTTAGGAATACACACCTTCTCCCAAGCAACATATCCCCCTCTGCTACTGAAATAGTTCCCAGACCACAGGTATGCTCTACATACCATCTGTATTTCATGTATAACCTTCTTTGGCAATACAAATATCTGAGACCAGTACACTTGAATACTGAGAAAGACTGCATTTACCAACACCAATCTGCCCTGGTATGAGATGTTCCTGCTGCTCCAGCATCTCACTCTTGCTATTATCTTCTCCACCATCATTAGACAGTCCTTCACTCCCAATCTTCTATGGCTGATTGGGACCCCAAGATATTTAAATGGCAGCTTGCCTCTAGTGAAACCTGAAACATTCAGAATTCTCTGAACTTCTTCTTCCTTCATTCCAGCTGTAAATACTTCAGTCTTGTTCTCATTGACCTCCAAGCCTGAGACATTTGAGAAGTGCTTGAATCCTTGTAGCATCAGATACACTGACTTAAAATCACCCTTGCTGCATAGTATGAGATCATCAGCAAAACACAAGTGGTTGAGCTTTACCCCAGAACATCTTGGATGGAATTTAAACTCTGACTTCTCTCCAATCATCTTCATTGTTCTGGACAAATAGTCCATTCCAATGACAAACAATAAAGGTGACATAGGGTCACCTTGTTTGAGCCCCTTTTTCCCAGCAAAATAACCATAGCAGCTACCATTGATTACCAGTGAATACTTGGGAGATTTTACACATTCCATTATCATCTGTATAAACTTGTCAGGAAATTTAAGAGCTCTTAACATATCTTCAATGAAATTCCAATCTACTGAATCATACGCTTTTTTCAAATCCATCTTGATTATACAACTTGGGCTTGTTTTGTTCCTCCCATAACCCCTCACCATATCTTGGCAAATTAGCACATTGTGAGCTATGAACCTTCCTTTTATGAAATCCCCTTGATTTTCAGCAATGATTTCAGGTAATATCATTCATTCATTCTTTTCACTTCTAAGAGTAAATAATAAAATATTGTAACCATTTCAAACCAAATTTCTAAACCAATCCAACCATTAAATCAATAAACAACTTTATCACATAAAATCATATTTCAAAAGATCTAACTACATAACGTACCTTGATCTCACTACTACAAACAATGCTTAGGAAACCGGTTGAAAACGGCCTAGGAAACCAGACTACAACACGTTTCCATCTCACATGTGTCCTAGGTTAAGAGACCGGTTATAATACAGGGTTTCTTTGATTCTTTGAGAGACCAGTTGTTAGGTAAAACCAGTCTCTTAGATAAGTGTAAATATACTATGAAAAGAGGTTAGCATACCAGTTATCATTTATAACCAGTCTCCTTACCTTACCCTTTGAAACCAGTTATTTACCACAACCGGTTTCTTAGGTGTATTACATGTTTTTTTTTAAATTAAAATGTTACAATATACATACATCTGCTCCTGTATTTGCAGTTCCAGGTATATACGCTTTTAAAAAAAACAAATCTATAAATAACCACAATAATAATAATATTATGAAACAAAAATTCCTGCTTGCTTTATTAATAATTTAAAAAATATTTGCTACATTCAATTTGCATACAAAATCAATTTCACTAGTCAAAGCATCCATTTATTCCAATAATTAATGTCTTTAAATTAAAATTTCTATAATCTAATGATATCGACTAAAATTAAAATTCTAACTTAGCAAATAATATGTACAATTGAATCTTGACTATTGTCTTCAATCTCCATCGTCTCGTGTTTGATTGTTTAAATATTTCACCCACGTATCTCTTAGCTCGTCAATCATCTCTTGCGAATAAGTGCTAGGAATCCCAGGAAAGTACTACAAAATAATTACAAAATAATTATAATCAGAACTAGTATATCTATATTTGATCACTTTCATATATACAAACTCGGCAAGAAAAAATCAAAGCAAAAATAATCGAATTTCTAAAGTAATCAAAGTGCAACTGAAGACATATGTTGTATGTTGTATATCTGAGATCCTAAAAATCATTAATTTGGCAATATAGAAATAATTATAGGCATATATATTCCGTATTTGAGATCTGCTACTATATTACTATGACATCACATCATCACATGATAGCTTATTAAGGCTGTTTAGGTCTAACAATTTTTTTAAGGGAGGTCTACCAAATTATTGTCTAGCACCTAAGGAGTCTGATCTATTAAAGTGGGGTTGACAATTAACGTCCTACACCAAAAACAAAAAACAATTCATGTTTCATAGTATTTTGAATGTACTTATCTAACTCTTACCAAAATGGACATGGCATAAAAGTCACGACAAAAACAACTCAGTTTCCACCACAATCTTTACAAAAATCATCATCTCCTTGCATTCTTTACCCGAACAACGAATGAAGTAAAAACAGCAATGGCAAGCAAATAGTAAATACAACAAACATGCATATCACAAAAAAAGACGCTCAAATTGGATATTCAAAAACCATTAACTTGTGAAAACTTGAAAAAATATCCAAAGAAGTTACGAAGTTACCTTATCAGGAATTAATTGTCGTCTACTTGCGATAGTTTCAATCATGTAACGACAAACATAATAGCCACAATCCAGGGAGGCCAGGGCTTGACGAGGACACTGTCATAAAAACGTTCACATAAATCAAGAACATAACTATTCCTATTTAAATGTGTCAATACATGCAATATATTTTTATTATACAAACCTGTATCTTGTTCCACCTTATAGCAGGATTCTTTTTCAATTTCTTGACGTCCTTTCGATGAACCATGCTAAATTTTACAATGCCTCTAAAAAAAATTTACCTAATTAGATGAAGACATTGATATATAATAGGATAATATTAGTAAACTATGACTAACTCACATACTCGTTGATGATCCGTTCGGCAAATTCACGGATATGATCTGCTCCACTAGGATCAAGCCAAAAAACAATTCCGTTCCAAGGGCTTATGGCAACCAACATCCAATGTCTCCTATATGCAACTTATTAGCAAAACAAATACTCATATATGCTAATTTAGTTCACATTGCAATATATTACACATACACACTTACTTTTCATGAAATGGTGCAAAAAATAATTGATTCAAGTTTTTGCCTTCATTGCACCCGAAAACACGACATAAATAGTCAGATCGTTCTTCTTCTATAGTTGGAGTCCATGGAGCTAGATAATTAGGATCACAAAATCCATACACCCCGGAAATGCCATCTTTCTGACATGATTCACTTAATTTCCTAGAATAACAAAATGAGCTCATAGAGACACTTATTGAAATCGACAATTATTTGAAAAATAAGACAATTGAAAGTCGACTAAATACATACTTCATGAGAATCGACATGTGAGCTGCTCCCATCTCTCTTTGGAAGCACCAATCCAGTATGTCTTCATAATCAAGCCTTACCTCTTGCTCATTGTGAAATACGCTATCCGGGATCGATAATATGATGCATCCACGCGTCTTTTTCATCACCATAGCTTCTTTCTTCAAAGTCCTCAGCAAATCAGTGGTCACCTTAGCATGATCCTTATCAGTAATGTCATACTTCTGAGTGGTTGATGTTTGTGAAGCTGGTGATTGTGAGACAACAACCTTTGCTGCCTGCTTTTTATACTTGCAAACAAAAATGATTAATTGAGTTGCAAAAGCTACATTTGTAATAAAGGTATTTGTAGTTGCAATACCTTGACATGAATGATCAGTGTACCTTTGTCTTTGGAAAAATTAAGTGAGCAGGCCAAGAAACAAAGGTACACTTTGCTTGACACACTACACTACACTCCTCATTAGGACATGGCAATGGTGCAGTTGGCACAATATCTTTGGTAATAGAGACTCGACGATAGTCTTGGGATAAAGAGGTGAAATGATTGAAAGTCACTTCCGTTGACCCTGGTATGTGCACTTGTCCAATTGCAACAATTTGAATCTCAAACTCATTCTCAATCGCCAAACAACAATCATGAATACCCTAATCCATAAGAAAAATAACACTTACTCAAGTGTAAACAAGAATTTCCATAACTTGGAATAAAGTAGGAAAGATCAACATCATCAATAAAGATCAAAATGTAACCATTTTATTCAGCTGCCCATTATTTAAGATCAACATCATCAATTAAGTTTCACCGTAATGGTCAAATTTTTTTAGGTGCGTGCTAGATTTACAGTTCATGAAGGTCAGACATCAAGGACTCCAAGTCCAATTCCAACGTTTTGGATATCATCTTAGAAGCACAGAATTTAGGTTCAATGTTTTAGTATGTTTTGGCTACTTCATAATATTACATACTTACCCTTCAGTTCTTTCAAGCCTAAACTGTATTCTTAACACAAGAAGACAGAAACACAGCATTTGGTGGAAGTTGGGTTGTAACCATGTATATGATGCTTGCATCTCTGGCACTTGTCCTATGGCTGTCAGATTATATAGTCGCAGCAGCTCAACTCATAACTGTTAAAGAGTAAAATGTTGCACACAAAAAATAAGATTTTTTGATGTTGGTTAAATCACAGCTTAATTGATCCAGTTCTTTAAACTTATCCCAATTTTATAAATAACAATAAGAGGTTGCAGGACTAGATGGTATATGACGTCTACAATCAAAGAGCAACTGTTTCAGTATTCATGCTATAAAATCTAAGTGCTCACTGACCTGAGCATCCTCAGTTTGGAGAGCAGCTCTTCCCATTGTGTTAAGTAAACCAGACACAAGTAGCTAATTATCATTTTTTTTTTTGACATATTTTCATCATCAAATCCACAAGTGAACAATGCAGTAATAGGACATGAGTTCTATGTGACTGATCCTTACATGTTTCTGCACTAGCTTTATTAGCCTAGTGCTAAGAATCAAAGTATTGAAATGGGGGTGGGACATGAGCTCTTTTGTCCAAATTGTATGCTGGGATATAGGCTCAGAAAAAGAAAAAAAAAAGCAAGCACAGAACTCTATTACCAACTGTCAATGTGCAATTGAAAAAAATCTTGCACAAAAAAAAAGAAAAAGAATGGGGGAAACAAACAAAAAGCAGCAGGCCATCAATAGACACAGATGCACAAATTTTAACAGAAATCTTTCACATAGCCATATATAGGAGGAGTTATAGGGTGTTCATACCTGAGGCAATATATGCTCACTGCCCGAGTGTCATAGTCCATTTCGCGCAAACGAATACTCGTAGGGGAGGGATTGACAGGTTCATTTCCAGAAACAACATTCTCAGGCAAACGAACAACGTAGGGTTCAGGGTCGGGCTGTCGCTCGTGGTTTTGAGGTTGAGATTTTAAAGGGCTTAACATACCTTTAGACCATTGAGAAAACCCATCACCTGTAGTAAGGTTGACTAAAGTAAAACCTAATTCGTCATACTCGACTCCGGCATGTGAATCAACCCAATTGCATCTAAAAACCGGTATCGAAAATCCAATGTATTGCAACTCAATGATCTCCTCAATGACCCCATAGTATGATATTTTACCACGTACAGGATGCTTGTCTTTAGAGCTAGCAAAATGCATTGCCTCAGCTTCAACTGTTACCCCACTATTCAACATAGTACTATTTTCATCCTGATCCCTAGTGTAGAATGTACAACCGTTTATAACATATCCTGAATAAAAAGAGGCATTGAAATTAGGTCCATACGCTAGATTCTTGAGTCGATCAGAAATGGAATTGGATGAATCTCCATGTTGTTCCATAACTTAAGTTTTCAACCAAGTGCTGAATGATTTGTTATGTTCGGTTAGTAATGATTTCTCATTTCCTCTTCGATTGTATTGCCTTAAATAAGCAATGTGCTGCTTAATATACGGTGCAACTTCATCCTCGTTAAAAAGAATATAAGTGTGCGCAATTTGCCACTGCTGATGAGACAAGTCAAGTTGCTTACGACCTAAAGTACCTTTTCCTTCCATTCTTCCACTATGTCGTGATATAGGAAGCCCAATCGTCTTCGCATTTGCTAAAAATTCACTACAATATCCAGCAGCATCTTCATAAAGGACTCGCTCAGCAATACAACCTTCCGGTCTAAAGTGATTTTTGACATATCCCTTATAAGTTTTCATTTGTCTTTCAAAGGGATATTGATTTCTCAAATAAACGGGACCACAAAATCTTACCTCTCTCACCAAATGAACAGTCAAATGAACCATGATATCAAAAAATGATGGAGGGAAGCACATCTCTAATTGGCACAGAATGATGGCAATTGAAGTTTCCAAAGAATTCAAGTCTTTAGGATCTATGACTTTGCTATATATTGCATTAAAGAAAGAACACAATCTGATAATAGCAAATCGGACTTTTTTAGGTAAAATTGAACGAATGGCCACAGGTAGCAAGTGTTGCATCAAAACATGGCAATCATGAGACTTAAGACCCTGAAGCTTCAAATTTCCCATTGAAACAAGACTTCGAATATTAGAAGAATAACCCTCAGGTACTTTTACACCCGCTAAACATTCACAAAATTCTTTTTTCTCTTTTCTCGACAGTGTATAAGCAGCTGGAGGCAAAAATTTTCTATTGTTTCTTTCAACGACGTGGAGCTCTTCTCTTATCCCGAATGCTTTTAAATCTTCTCTAGCACTAACACCATCCTTCGTCTTACCCGAGATATTCAATAGTGTTCCAACTAAGCTATCACACACATTCTTCTCAATATGCATCACATCTAGAGAATGTCTCACAAACAAAAATCTCCAATAGGGCAAACGCCATAACTCCGAACATTTCTTATATCCCTGTTTAGGAAGTTTGGTCCCTCGGTTCTTTCCAAATGTAATCCCGAGATCTTTAACTTTTTCAAACACCTCCATACCAGTTAAGACTCTTGGACGTCCCCGAAGTTCTTGTTCCCCGTCAAAATCCTTTTTCAATTTACGATAAGGATGATCATATGGCAAAAATCGACGATGTACATCAAAGATATCCTTTCCAGATGATGGAAGCTACTTTCCTCTTGTACCATCCTCACATATAGGACAAGGGTGTTTTCCTTTCGTGGTATACCCAGAAAGATTACCATAGGCTGGATAATCTTGAATGGTGCAAAACAACAATGTTCTAAGATTAAACGTCTCATTTCGGTGTGCATCATACACTTCTGAATCCCATAGCATCTTCAAATCATCAATGAGGGGAGCTAAGTACACATCAATGTCATTTCCTGGTTGTTTAGGACCAGAAATCAACAATGAAAGCATCATGTACTTTTTCATACATAACAAAGGAGGTAGGTTGTAGGTAACCAAAATTAGTGACCAAGTACTATAGGTCGAACTAAGCGAGCGAAATGGATTCATACCATCTGTGGATAATGCAAGGCGTAGGTTTCGTTCTTCTTTACCAAACTCAGGGAATTTTCCATCAATAAACCTCCATTGCGGGGAGTCAGCCGGGTGTCTAAGCTTATCATCCTTAATACGACCGTTATGATGCCATGTCAACTTTTCAGCATCTCCAGCATTTGAAAAAAGACGTTTAAATCTTGGTATTATATGAAAGTACCAAAGAACCTTAGCTGGAACTCCTTCCTTCTTCTTATACCGTGAGGCATTGCAAACAGGGCAACTTTGTAATGATTCATGTTCATTTCTATATAATATGCAATCATTAGGGCAAGCATGGATTTTATCATAAGACAAGCTCATTGAGGACAAAATCTTTTTTGCCTCATATGTATTACTCGGAAGTACATTATCGCTAGGAAGGATATCTTTCACTACTTCAAGGAATTCAGTAAAACCTGCATCGCTCAACCCATGACCTGCCTTCAAATTATATAACCTAAGTACACTTGACAATCTTGTATACCTTTCGCACCCTTTATACCAAGGCTTTTCAGAATCAACTAACAATTTCTCAAATGTAGAAGGATTCTCATCAAACTTACCATGAACATCCCGTAACATATCCTCTAACCTATCACCTTCATCAACACTAGGACCTTCATCTTCCTCCACACTTTTTCTAGAAGAACCTTCCATATCCTCCCCATGCCAAATCCAAACAGTATATGTTATATCAAAAGCCGATCTGCTCAAATGATTAAGTATTTCATCTACTCTTTTATGCAAAAAATTATGGCACCTAAAACAAGGACAAGGTAACCTAGTACGACCTCCGGAGTTCTTAATGGCGAAATTGATAAATTCCTTTACTCCTGCCATATATTCTAGATCACCCGGTTTTGACTTTGGTATCCAACTGCGATCCATATCTACACACTAAGAATTTAACATATCTGAATATATCCGGAGAACATTAAGCCGCCAAAATTTTCCTATAAATTGGTATAAAAGCATGCATTCACATCCTAAGTGAGGTTACACTTAAAAGGACAATCTCAAATAAGGGACTATGTGGAGCCTATTCCTAATGAGAAAATCCTAAACAGGTACTAGGTCAATGCAAATGAATATATGCAATCAAACACAAAAGTAGGAAAATTTTCTTACCTAATTAATCCACGTATAGACAAAGCAATTCAAGGTGCTAGCAACAACACAAGTCACACCTAAAATGAACAATAAACACATAAGATAAGTTAAATCGTTAAATGATAAAATTGCATCCAACTCTTTATTTCCTCCTTTCTCTTTATCTCCTTGAAGACCACCATCATCATCAGCATTGCCAGTCTTCTTATCATCTTCCTTTGGTTCTTTCTCATTATCTTCATTCAAAAACAAAAACAATAAAAAAAAATATAAATACACAATAACTGAAAAACACAAAATCAAAAATGAATCAATTCATTGACAAACTGAAAATTTTTCCACCAGATTAAATAAAAACAAATACCAAAATTTCATTTGGTATTTATATGATATTCAGCTAGTATTAATATTATTTCAGTTAGAATATCAGACTTTTCAGTTGGTCTTTTTATTCTTTCAGTTAGCTATTTAACTTTTTCATTTAAGCAAACTGAAACAATACAATAAGAAGAACTTACTTCCACCTTCCTCTCCATCTCCATGAACACCAGCATCCTTATCTCCTCCTTTGTCTTCATCTCCTTGAAGACCAACATCACCATTATCATCAGCATCATCATCCTTTGTCTCATTATAATTCTGGTGATCCTTATCATCACCACCATCATCATCATCATCATCATCATCATCATCATCATCATCATCATCAGCAGCAGCAGCAGCATTCCTCTTCTTCTCATCCTCCTCTCCTTCTTTTTCATCATCTTCATTCAAAACATAAAAAAACAACTAAATACACATGAACTGAAACAATGTTTCCACCAGATGAAAAAAAAAAAACATCAACTGAAAACATCCAGCAATCAAATGAAAACTTAATTGAAGTGAAAAAATTCATTTAGTATTCATCTCATTTTCAGCTGGTGTTCATATTATTTCAGTTAGACTGTCAAAGTTTTCAGTTGGTCTTTTTATTCTTTCAGTTAGAGTCTCAAAGTTAGCTATTTCACTTCTTCATTTAAACATTTCTTTCAGTTAGAGTCTAAAATTTTTATTCCAACCAGATTACAAAACTACAACAACAAAATGAAAACAATATAATGAAAGGAACTTACTTCCTTCTTTCTCTTCAACTCCATGAACACCAGAATCCAAATCAGGAACATCTTTATTTCTTCCAAACTCCAATTCAACAGGCCGCTTCACCAATAGTGAAATTGTAGGATCAACTTTGTTTGCACTGTCTTTCGCTTCCAAATGACGCTTGCATATGTCGTCAATTTGACTCAGAAAATCTGGGTTAAATACTTCACTGTCATCCAGAGAAATACTGTCTTGAGACAGCTTCTCGCCTTCCTCCCGAATATTTTGGGCAATCTCCAAGTTCACTTGACAGAATGCAAGCGCATTCCTCTTCAACTTGTGCATGTTCTTCACATATTCCTTCAATTAAAAGAGCAAAACAAAATAAACAAACAAATCAATATGATGATGACACAGAAACAACATAAACAAAAATATAAGGACCAACTGAAAGAATCCAACAATCAAATGAAAACTTAAATGAAATAAAAATAAACTTATTTAGTTTTCAGTTACACTAATTTAGTTTCCAGATAGACTTATTTAGTTTTCAGTTAGACTTATTTAGTTTTCAGTTAGACTTATGTACTCTTCAGTTAGACTTATGTACTCTTCAGTTAGACTTATTTAGTTTTCAGTTAGACTTATGTACTCTTCAGTTAGACTTCTTTAGTTTTCAGTTAGACTTATTTAGTTTTCAGCTAGACTTATTTACTTCTCAGTTAGACTTATTTACTTTTCAGTTAGACTAATATAATTTTCAGTTAGACTTATTTACTCTTCAGTTAGATAGTTTCAGTTAGACTTCTTTATTTCTAAGTTACACTTCTTTACTTTTCAGTTAGACTTATTTGCTCTTCAGCTAGAACTGACATTATTTCAGTTAGAGGTTAACAGTCTTCACTTAGAGTTCAAGAGTAAAAAAAATAAAAACATAAGATAAATGAAACTCACAGGAACATCAAGAGCATCTATTTCCTCATCAGTCATCAAACTATGAGGAAGATCCATAATAAGCTGCCTAGTTGAAGGTGATGGACCCTCAACCACCTTCATTATAGGAGAACCAGACTTCCTACTAGCAGCACTAACACTAGGAGCTTTAAACTCAACCTTCTGTTTTTCACGCTTCACCGGCAGAATAAAATCCATGTTGATCTCAAACTGCTTCACAACACTACTCAAATCCTTCTCTTCCTGCCAATAAGTGATAAATGGCTTACTGACATTTGAATAATCCAGATTACGACACTTGAAGTTGTGAATAACAGCAAGAGTCAAAGCGCTAACGCATCCCCGAAGCTTGAATGTTACTTTCTTCTGTCCAAGCTCATTCTTCTTCATCATAATAGACTGATGACAGTCCAAAACAGCAGCACAAAGACTTATATATCCACACCAGTCATAACTTGAAATTGTAGATGCATCTTCTAAACTCTTGGCACATTTCAGCACAGGCCCTAAATCAGCTATAGGACATAGAAGCTTGGACAACGAAAAGATAACAAATAACTTCTTCAAATCATCCCCGGATTGATATTTCTTAAACAAATCATCCCAATTTTTTCTACCAATGTATGGCTTCTTGGGGTCAGAAATACCAAGAAACCTATGCCAATCCTTCCTGGCACTTCCAGCCTCTATCTGACTACCTTTCCTTCTAAAGGCGTCATCATCTATAACCTCTACTGGTCTATCTGACACAGGTAAACCCAAAACATCACTAATGGTAAACTTATTAAAAATCAGTTTACCATTCTTTGTTGAAAACATCATTCCAGATGCATTGTAATTCAACAACACCTCCAAATTCAGATTAGGACAAAACTTCTTTATCCTAATATCTAAGAGACTCCCAAACCCAATATCCCTAATCACTAGTAGAATAAATGCTATTTG
This sequence comes from Beta vulgaris subsp. vulgaris, assembly GCF_026745355.1. NCBI lineage: Eukaryota > Viridiplantae > Streptophyta > Magnoliopsida > Caryophyllales > Amaranthaceae > Beta > Beta vulgaris. Next base: position 39,804,753 of record NC_079206.1, on the reverse strand, counting down.
AAGCGGTTAAAAAGTGTCATATTGCTGCGGATTTGGGCGCGCAGCAATTAAGGGCGCAGCAATAGGTATTAAATATATTGCTGCGGTTTTTAAGAAAAAACCGCAGCAATATACTCTATTTTACTAATATAGAATAAGCATATTGTTGCGGTTTTGACTAGGAACCGCAGCAATATGTCAAGGTGTAGGTCAAAAAAATTTTTTTTTTTTTTTTTGCATTTTACCGTTAAATTCGATAGATAACAAAATTCAAAAAAAATAACAAAAATTCATACAAACTTAACATTGATTCTAACACAAACAAAAAAATAAAGTGACTAACTTATATTACATCTGGAAAAAAACAGATCTGAAATAATTACAAAAAACGAAAAAAACAGATATAAAATAATAAAAAAACGAAAAAAACAGATATAAAATAATAAAAAAACGAAAAAAACAACAAATATGTAACAACAGACCTGAAATAATTACAAAAACGAAAAAAACAGATAAAAATAAAAATAAAAAACAACAAAATACTACAGATCTAAAACAAATATGTAACAATTGAAAATAAAAAAAAATCCTAAAACATAAAGATAGAGGAACGAAAAAATCTACAACATAAAATTACAGATCTAAAAAAAGAACCCTAAAAATAATAAACTGAAAATAAAAAAAAATTATAAAACATAAAATTTACAGATCTAATAACAACTCTTAAAATAACAAACTGAAAATAAAAAAAATTCCTAAAACATAAAATTTACAGATCCAAAAAAACGAAAAAAAAATGAAAAGAACGAAAAAAGGAAAAATAAAAAAACGTGGTTGGAAATTTGTGACTGGATCTGGCCGAAATAACAAACCGCCCGACGAAGGAACAAACCGATGAAGAACGTTGGCCGATGAAGAAACAAACTGATGAGAACGAACGGCCGATGAAGAACAAAACCGATGAAGAACGAACGGCCCGAACAGACGACCAACCAACGAACTAACGACAACCCACGAACGGCGGAACAAAGATAGAGGAACGAATGGCCGATGAAGAACGAACCAACGAACCAACGAACCGCGGAACGAACGAAAAGGACGCAAGAAAAGGAAGAGGAGAGGGTAGGAGTTGGCCGGAAGTTTTCAGGAGAGAGAGGGAGGAATAAGAGAGAGGCAAAACAGAGAAGGAGATTTTCAGGAGAGAGAGAGAGCAGCGAAATGAGGGAGGAATAGGAGTGAGGAGGCGCCTATTTAGGTTGTATTTAGGGTTTTAATTTTTTTTGGTAAGATATATTGTTGCGGTTTCTGACAAAAACCGCAGCAATATATATTAAAATATTATTTTTTAAATATATTGCTACGATTTTTGTCAAAAACCGCAGCAATATATCTGGTCAAATGTCAACTTTTTTTTCAAACTTTTTTCCGTTGAAACAATATTGATGCGGTTTCTGTCGAGAACCGCAGCAATATGGTATTTTATATTTTATCTTTTTTTTTAACGTGATATATTGCTGCGTATGGGTAAAACCGCAGCAATACCATCGCAGCAAATAGCATTTATTCTACTAGTGAATGTCTCTTTTTTGCTCATCACTCAAATTACTAACCACTTCATTTGAATGGGAATAGTCTGACAATACTTGTAGACTAATTGACTTCATTTCTTGCTCAGTGAAATTCCTAACAAAAGTGAACAAAAATAACTTTAAAAAGAAAAAAAACAATCATATAATATAAAAGGAGAATCATGAAAAAAACATACGATCTATCAAATGTGTCTTTCTGTTCATCGGGATTAGATCTTGAAAATGAAAACTTGATTGGTGATAAATCAAATTTGCCTTTCTTCTTAGACAATGATTTATCACATCTGAAAGAAAGAAAGTTTAATCAAACAATAAAACTAACTGAAAACAAAAACAGCATCAACTGAAAGAATACAAAGATCAACTGAAAGAATACAAAGTTCAACTGAAAGAATACCAACATCAACTGAAAGAAGACCACCATCAACTGAAAGAATACAAAGAGCAAATGAAAGAAGACCACCATGAACTGAAAGAATACAAAGGTCATTTGCTTATTTTCCACTTGTTTATTTTTCAGCTACTCGAGATTCAGTTAGTTATATTCAGTTAGACATGCTTGTGTTTCAGCTAGTCATTATTGTGCTTCAGTTAGCCTTGTTAATTTTTCATGTAGTTTATATAGCGCTTCAGTTAGCCTTGTTTATTTTTCAGGTAGTCTATATAGTGCTTAGTTAGACTTGTTTGTGTTTCAGGTAGTCTATATAGTGCTTCAGTTAGACTTGTTTGCATTTCAACTTATATTAATTGTGCTTCAGTTACACTTGTTTATTTTTCAGATAGTCTTTACAGTCCTTCAAAGTAACTTCTTTGTTTTTCAGCTAGTATTTGTTGTGCTTCAGTTAGCCTTGTTTATTTTTCAGCTAATCTATATAGTGCTTCAGTTAGACTTATTTATTTTTCAGCTAGTGTATATAGTGCTTCAGTTAGACTTGTTTGTTTTTCAGGTAGTCTATATAGTGCTTCAGTTAGACTTGTTTGTTTCTCAGCTAGTCTCTACAGTCCTTCAAAGTAACTTCTTTATTGTGCTTCACTTAGACTTGTTTGTTTATCAACTAGTCCTTATTATTTCATTTAGTATAATTATTCTTTCATTTCATTCTATTCCAATTACACTTAAAATTTTCATTGAAAATTTACATTGCTTCAGTTAGACTTGTTTGTTTTATCAGCTAGTCTATATAGTGCTTCAGTTAGACATGTTTGTTTTATCAGCTAGTCTATATAGTGCTTCAGTTAGACATGTTTGTTTTTCAGCTAGTCAATATAGTGCTTCAGATAGACTTGTTCGTTTTTCAGCAAGTATATATAGTGCTTCAGATAAACTTGTTCGTTTTTCAGCTAGTCTATATAGTGCTTCAGATAGACTTGTTTGTTTTTCAGATAGACTTCTCCGTTTTTCAGCTAGTCTATATAGTGCTTCAGATAGACTTGTATGTTTTTCAGATAGTCTAAATAGTGCTTCAGTTAGACTTCTTTATTTTTCAGTTGGTCTTCTTACTATTTTATTTAGTATAATGACTCTTTATTTCATTGTTTTCCAATGAGACTAAAAATATTCAGTTACAATTTACATTGTTTCAGTTACACTACTTCATTTTTCAGTTACACTTCTTCATTTTTCAGTTACACAACTTTATTTTTTAAAAAAAAGTAAAGGAAAACAAATGAAAAACACCAAAAGAAAGGTAGAAATGTCTAAATGAAACAAAAACAACATCAACTGAAAGAATATAAGAAGCAACTGAACAATACTAGAATCAACTGAAACAATACAAGAATCAACTGAAGGAATATAAATATCAACTGAAAAACAACATCAACTGAAAGAATACAAGTAGCAACTGAAAGAATACTATAATCAACTGAAAGAATATAAATATCAATTGAAAAACAACAACAACTGAAAACATATGTGTATAAAACAACAAAAACTGAAACACAAACCCTAACAACATGAAATAAATACACTAATAAATTGAAAACATCCAAAAATAGAAAAATAAATATCTCAACTACACTAAGAACTTGAAATCTACCTTGGATCATAATCACCATCTTTCTCTTTCTTCTTCCCAGCAGTAGACAGTGCCCAAATTTTTCCTGAAGATGCGACACTCTTCACCTTCTTCGACTTCGGGCTACATTACAATTACAACAACAAAAACGCTAAAAATTTGAAAAAAAAAAAATTGCAGCAAAAATCAAACGAAATTATACCTAAAATCATCATCTCTGATCCTCTTCACCATATTTGCGATGCAACAGTACTGAATTACGAACAAAAAAACACGCTAAGTTTCAACAGCAGAGAAGCAGAAAAATTCTAGATATAATCAGTAAATAATATATCGGTTTCTTTGAAAAGAAGAAGAATCAGTTTTAAAACTAGCGAGAATCAAGCAGATATCCAAAAAACAGTTTCAAACTCGAAAAAAGATAATGACCTAATAACCGTTAAATGTTTTTTCTAAAAATAAACAAAACTGCTGATCAACAAAACAAATATGAAAAAAAAACCCGCGAGTTTTTGATGGGCTAAGCCCGTCCGACGGAAGGTATTGGGTCAGACAGTCTGACCCAATACTTTCACTTCTAAAAAAATAAGTTTTCCTTAAATCTATGTTTATCTATATCTTTAATAACCAATAGATTTCTTTTTATCTCATACTATTTTATTATCTCAAATTCTTTTTTTTAGAAACAATTTTCGAAAATCTTATATTTTATAAAAACATTTTTAAAACGATTATTTACTAAAAACACATTTTAATGAAAATTCTTTTATAAAACGTTTTTATTAAAATTTTATCATTTTTAATAAACTTGCTTTTCAAATTTCAATCTCCTTTTATATAGATATACAAAATTAACATAATTATTTATTTTCCTTAACTCCAAGAAAATAATAATTATACTTATATTTCTTTAATTAGCACATAATATATCACCTACTTCAAGTACATTACACTTTGCATAGTATAACTACATTTTGGAAAGTTTGGAATATTAACTTAGACTTCAATCTTGATTCTTCATTTCTTCAAAGTCTTCATTTATTTATTCCTTTCTCAACCATCTGTTACAAACTTTCATATTATAATATATTATATTATTTTTCATCATCAAAACTTAACATCCACACACACAACAAATTCCCCTTTTTGATGATGACAAACACTAATATAATATTATTAAGTAATCACTATTCCCTCTCAAAGTATCCATTCCCCCTTAACATATGCATCTATTATTCTTATTCTTATTCCCCTTATCATCCATTCATACATTTAACCAATAGCATCTATTTTCCAATATCACCACATGCTCATATATTATATTCAATCCTTTTATCATAACATGAAATATCTTACTCACACAAGTAGAATATTATATATTGCTTTTCCCCCTTTTAGCATCTTCAAAAAGCACTAAAAGACAAAAACCATCCACATAGTCATAAGTCATAACATTCCAAAATAAAACCAGTAGCTCAACCAATCCAGCTAGTGATACTGGTGATACATTCATCACCAATTCACAATCAACATATTATCCAAAAAAAAAAACAACCATAAAGTATCACAAAAACACCTTTTAAAATCGACAAGTTTAGCAAAAACTACAAGACTAGCCAAATTCACAAAGTACAACCAAGATCAAGGGGGGTTGGTTTGAGAAGTAGAGAGATAGTAGACATTAGCTGTCTGTGCTGCTGCGCCGCAAGCCTATCACGTGCTCGCCCACGTGCCAGTAACTGCTGGAGTTGTTTCTTTACTTGGCCAACCTCTTTTTGCATTTTCAGACAACCCACACAAGCTTCCTTAGGCTGAAACCCCAAAAAAGTCTTTCTTCAATAATTCCCCTCCCATAACACACAACTCCATTCTACTTAACATACCATCTCCCATGATATCTCTACAAGTCACTCCTTTTGAGGAAGGAGTCAATACATCATAGGCCCTAAAAATTCTGGTGAGCCACAAGCCGTACGGGTAATAAGGGGGAGAGGGTAACAGATGCTTCATATGCGGAAGCATGAGATGGGGTAAGCTAATAGGGTGTCCTTGGTTTAACAGCCACATCACAACCTGTTCCATGATTAAACAATCACCTCTGTTTTCAATCCTAGGAAGAATAGTTTTGGTTATTAAGCTTCGAAGCAGCTTATGCTTAGCCGAAAGTAAAGGGGCAGGGAAGATTTGTGCGTGAGGCAGTGGTTGATCAGAGAGGGTTTGGGAGATTCTTACACTGTCCACGACATGAACAAATGACGAAACTTGTGATGTGTAATCACTAAAACCAGCATAAAGAACACCAAGGATTTGGGCTAGATCCTCCACAAAGACAGTCAATTCAATTTCATTTACAGTAGCCCTAAGAGTCAAATCCACAGAAATTTCACAAGAAGTGTAAAACTGCCTACTTTCTTCTTCATAAAGGGTGTCATTATAATTAACTCAATTTGCCCAACCTTGAGTAGTAAGAGAGTCCGAAAGAAATGCAAAATTCGGATCGTGATATCCAAGAATCCGGAAAAATTCGACCGGAGAGAATATCTATACCAGAAGTTGAAACTCGCAGCCTTTTAGAAGAGACCGGAAGGGATTGAGTGTTACCAGTAACGCCGGAAGCATGCCATTTACGAGGAGGCAGTGAGGCGGTTGTTGTGGCAGCAGAATTTGACGGCAGTGAAGAGGCGCGAGGAGGTGCAGTAGAGGAGGGAAAAACCGGAACTTGGCGAAGTGGGGTTTGCTTGACCGTTTTCTTTACCGCTTTCTTGATCGTTTTCTTGACCGGTATTTTTTGTTGAGGATGTGATTTTTTGAGAGGGGTTTTGCTTTTGGAGGCTGTAGGGCCAGAGGGTGGTAGTGATGGAGGAGTAGGTGCGCAGGGAGGAGAAGGTGGTGGAGGCGCTGGAGTAGGTGTAGGGTTACGAGGAGGAGATGACGGTGGAGAGGGCGGATCTGGGGAAGAGGAAGTGGCAGGGGTGGTGGCAGATTTCTTGGTGGGCTGCCGGGTGGTCTTTCTCTTTACCATTGTTAGGGTTTGCAAGGTAGGGAGAAGGTGAGAGAGAAAATGAAAGGGGGTTTTCTGATTTTGAATCTCAAAAGGTGGGGAAATGAGATGGGTGAGATGGGTTTGGGTAGAGGAAGAGGCGCGAATGTGTGGTCGAGCTGGGTAGTATTTGGGATGGGCGTGCGTTTGGCCTGAGTAAGGTTTGGGATGGGTGAAGGTTAATACTATGAAACATGGCAGCCTAGCATATTTAAAAAAATAATTTTGAAAACTTTTTGAAACCAATGTTCTGTATTTTATTCAAAGCAACATCACTGTTATTTTTTAAGAAAAACAAGTATGACACATTTATGATTCTTTTATTGAATTTTATGAAGCATCTTAGGTGTAAATTGTCAGGACAACATCAATAGCCTTTTCAGGAGTCTTGGCTTATAATAGAAATAATTTCTGACTTAGTTTAAGTAGAATCTTTCGAACTCATTTGAACATGGGAAAGTAGGTCAATAAAACATATAAGTTAACTAAGTACCAGAAATCAATCCCAATGCTACTCTAAGTTTTTCAAATCGTTCACGAGCAAGTGGTTTAGTGAAAATATCGGCTATTTGGTGTTCAATACAAATAAATTCAAGGGCAATGTTACCTTTTTCGACATGATCACGTAAAAAATGATATCTTATTTCTATATGCTTAGTACGTGAATGTTGAATAGGATTTTTTGAGATGTTTATTACGCTTGTATTATCACACATAATATGCACATTATCAATCATAACTCCGAAATCTCAAAGTTATTGTCTTACCCATAATACTTGTGCACAACATGAGGCAGCTGTAACATATTCAGCTTCTACAGTGGAGAGAGCCACAAAATGTTGTTTCTTGGAGGCCCATGATATCAAACATGGACCTAAAAAAGTGGTTGTTCTAGAGGCACTCTTCCTATCTACCAAAAATCCTGCATAATCTATATCAGAAAAAACAATCAAGTCAAAATTTCCTTCTTTAGGATACCATAGATACAAGTTATTAGTGCCTCTTAAATATCTAAGTATTCGTTTAACGGCTTTGAAGTGTGATTCTTTTGGACAAGACTGAAATCTGGTATAGAGGCATACACTGTGCAGAATATCTGGCCGACTTGAAGTTAAGTAGAGAAGAGAGCCTATCATACCTCTGTAGATTGTTTCATCTACTTTCTTATCATTTTTGTCCAGATCTAACTTAATTGCAGTAGGTATATGTGTAGGATAAGTTTTTGAGTCCTCCATACCATACTTTTTCAATAGCTCCTTCACATATTTCTGTTGATGTATCATTATTCCATTCTCAAGTTGTTTGATTTGTAGACCTAGGAAGAAGCTTCATTCCCCCATCCTAGACATTTCAAATTCACTTTTCATTAGTTCAGTAAAATAAAGACATAGTAATTCTGTAGTTGCCCCAAAGATAACATCAGCATAAATTTGGACAACCAATAATTCTTCCCCCTTACTTTTCAGAAATAGTGTTCTATCTACTGAACCTCGTTTAAAACCATTTTCCATTAAAAATATAGATAAGCGTTCATACCAAGATCTAGGAGCTTGCTTTAAACCATAAAGTGCTTTCTCAAGTTTGAAAACATGGTTAGGAAATTTTTGATCAATGAAGCCAGGAGGTTGCTCAACATACACTATTTCTTTCAAGTAACCATTTAAGAAGGCAGTTTTGACATCCATCTGAAATAATTTAATATTTTTAAAAGTCGCAAAGGATATCAAAATTCTAATAGCTTTTAAAAGAGCCACAGGAGCAAATGTTTCATCATAGTCAATTCCCTCTTGCTGGTTGAATCCTTGACATACAAGTCTAGCTTGATTTCGAACAATCATCCCACTATCATCCAATTTGTTTCGAAAAACCCATTTTGTTCTAATAACTGATTGAGTAGTGGGACGAGGTTCTAAGTGCCAAACTTCGTTTCTCTTAAACTGATTCAATTCATCTTGCATGGCAAGAATCCAATCAGGGTCAGTTAATGCAATTTTATAGTTTGTAGGTTCAATTTCAGATATAAAAGCATTAAAAACACAAAAATTATGAAGAGATGAACGAGTTTGAACTCCCTTTATGATGTCCGTGAGTATTAAGTCAGTAGGATGTGAGCCTTGATGTTTCCTTTTCCTTGGAGTGAAGGTTGCGTTCGATGGCACAGTGCCATGCTCTGAGCAGTCACTTGTATTTTCGATTATTGGATTGCCTTCATCTTGTGTTGGTTCTTCTATGGTTTGACCTTCGGAAATTTCAGTTACTTCTTCTGTATTTTGTTCACGCTCGTCACAATTATTGTTTTGTTCCTTGGACTGTGCCATGCACTGTGCGCCAGAAGCTGTTTCAGTTTGTTTTTCAACATTTTGGTTGTCTAGTGACTCTCTATATAGTCCAATAGAGAAGTCTTCATCATTGTCTACCTGCACATCTTGAGATTTTTTACCAGTTTCATCAAATATGATATGAACACTCTCCTCCATACGCATTGTTCTTTTATTGTATACTTTATATGCTTTCTATGAGGAGAGTATCCAATAACACTGCTTCATCACTCTTGGATCAAACTTACCCAAATTATCCTTGCCATTGTTGTGAACATAACAAGTACATCCAAAACATCTTAAGTGAGAATATTTGGTTTCCTACCTTTAACAGTTCATATGGAGTTTTATTCAAGATGGATCGTACTTTAGTTCTATATATATTAGCATGCAGTACTTACTGCCTCGGCCCAAAAATTCTAGGTAAGCCACTATATAATAGCATGGTTCGAGACATGTCTTCTAAAGTACGATTCATCCTTTCTACAACTCCATTCTGTTGTGGTGTCTTGGTGCAGAAAAGTTATGATCAATTCCATTGTCATTGCAAATTTCTCAAAATCTGTATTTTCAAACTCAGTGCCATGATCAGTTCGAACAGATGAGAGTTTACAGTTTGTTTGATTTTGAACTTTTCGAATGTGAATGAGAAATACATCAAAAGTTTCATCTTTACAACCAAGTAATAAGGTCCAAACAGATTTAGAAAATCATCAACAAGTATTAATACATATTTGCTACCACCTCTACTCCTTACACGCATTGGACCACAAAGATCCATATGAATTAATTCCAAGGGTTTAGAGGTGCTAACAAATGTTTTTGACTTAAAAGTGATCGAACATGTTTGCATCTAGCACATGCATTACAAATTGCTTCTCCAATCAAAGTTTATAGATGGTAGCCATCAACTAAATCCATTTTTCTAATTTGTTAAGCAGTCTAGCACTAACATGTCCAAGTCTTTTATGCCAAAGTAGAGGGTTATCTTGTAGGCACTCATGCAGAAATTATCGTTAGGTAAGGTGTTTGAAAGTTATGTAAACATTATTTAACTCTTACCTTCCAAAATTAATTCCTAGTTCCTTGTTAATGATTTGCACATATTTGCTTGAAATTCAACAATATTACCTTATCACACAATTGTGATATACTTAACAATTGTGTTTCATCCATTTACCACTTACATTCTCGATGGAGTGTGTTAGGATTTACCGACGTTTCCTATTCCAATTATTTCTCCCTTTTTGTTGTCGCCAAATGTAACACACCCTCCTTGTGGGCTACTGGTGAGAGGAATTGAGATTTATCACCAGTCATGTGTCTTGAGCAACCACTGTCGAGGTACCATAGGTTCTTCCTCTCACGTTTACCTGCAAAGAATCACTTGTTAGTTTTAGGAACCCAGATTTGCTTGGGTCCCTTTTTCTTTTGTTGAGCATCTAGTATGTCTTTCCTAACCCATATTTGAGTAACATGTTTTTCCTTTATGTTACAGTCATCAATTAAGTGACCATTATTTCCACAAAAGTTGCAAATTAGATATTCAGACGATCCACGTATTTTCTTTTTCGAAAGTCTATTTCGAAGGTTATGGCACCATGCTGTACACTGTGTTGCTGACCACTATATCCTAACCCAGTTCTGTTCACATTGTTTGTGGCGCTTTTTAAGTGATTTAGAGCATTCATTCCATTAGTCCACTTTTCATGCATCTTTCGAGCAATGGATAGTTGTGATTCCGAGAATTCGACTGAGATATTTAAATCACTACTTTTTCTAGAAATTTCTAGATCTCTTTTAACTTTGTCAAGTTCTTCACTTATCTTAGCATCACTAGGCAGCATTAGTGGAACAATTCTAGATTTCTGTCTTGAATTCTTAAGTTCAACTAACTCATGATTTAATGTTTCAATTCGTTTTTCAAGACACGATTTTTCAGCTTCGAAGACAGTGGATGGCACTGTGCCATTTACGATGTTATCAGCAAGAGATTTTTCGTGTTTTAGTGTGTTTGTCTCGATGTCTTTCTCATTAATCTTTTTCATCAGTGTTTATTTTCTTTCAATAAGTCCTTATATTCCAGCTCTAGTCCAGTCTTTTGTTTGGTCAAGTTTTTTTATTTCCTTTTTCATGATATCAAAATTATCATTCATGTTTTGACAATCATCAATCACGTTTCCAAGCAAGGTGACAAGTTGATTTTTGGAAAGAAGCTGAATTGAGGGTTTTAAGGATGTTAGGCTTACCTCATTGTCTTCTACTTCTTTGAGATAGTTCGAACTTTTAGTCATCAAGCATAAATGTGAGTCGTCTTGGCACAGTGCCCTTTTCAGTGTTGTCTGTACAGCATTCAGAACTGCAGCAATCATAGCTTTCTTGAATTCTTTCTTTGAATACTTTCTTTTTTCCTTGGGCTTTTCATCATCCCATAGTGGACATTCTTTAATCCTATGATCGAACTCACCACACTTGAAACAACTAGAGTTAGTAGCACTTTTCTTAGGGTTAGAACTAGTGCCCTTACCTTTGAAGTTTCCACTTCTTCTGAAGTTGTTGTTCCTGTTCTTTTTTAGAAAAATCTGAAATTTTCTAGTGAGAAATGCTACCTCATCATCACTATCACTATCATCAGTTTCTACTTCAGTTTTCAAGGCCAAACCTTTATTCTTTGGTTTGTTAGTTTTAGAATCTAAAACAAGTTCATGAGTTATTAATGACCCAATAAGTTGTTCTAATGAGAGTTTAGTTAGGTTTTTAGCCTCTTGAATAGTAGTGATTTTAGGAAGCCATCGATTTGTTAATCTCCTTAACACTTTTCTTACTAGATCTCCAGAAGAATAGGTTTTTCCTAGAGAACGTAGTTTATAAGTAATTAGTGTGAATCTAGTGAACATCTCTTTAATAGATTCGTCCTTATTCATTATGAACAGTTCATATTGTTGGACGAGCAAATCTATCCTAGATTTTTACCTCATTCGTACCTTCATGGGCCAACTTCAGTGTGTCCCATATTTCCTTAGCAGTAGTACATGCCGAAATTCTTGAATATTCATCAGGTCCAATTCTATTTTGGAGAATACTCATAGCTTTGAAATTTTTTTCGGCTTTTGCATAGTCGACCAAATTGTAGTCATCTTCATCCTTGTCGGCCATCTTTCCTTCAGCATCTTTGACTTGGAAAAGAATAGGTCCTGTTCTTATGATTCTCTAACACTCATAATCTGAACCTTGAATGTAGATCCTCATCCTTGTCTTCTACCATCCGTAATCCTTTCCATTGAAAGTAGGACACTTGAAGTGCCTATCGCGAGAGTCATCTTGCATATTCATGATTTCTATTCTCTAGAGATTAGTCTAACGAGAATAGCCTGCTCTAATACCACTTGTTGGAACACAAGGTGACACTAAAGAAGGGGGGTTGAATTGAGTGACGAAATCTAATCGATATTCGCAAAACTTCTTCTATGGCACTGTGTCAGGCACTGTGCCAGGAACTGTGCGAAATACTCATAAATCTTTGATTTGAATTTTTGCGAAAATTAAAACGAAAACTATTATGAAATAAATCACTCAAACACCAAATATGATGTGGTTCAATCTCACCTCTGAAATCTACGTCCACACGAACCAAACTCCTTTATTTGAATCCTAAAATACCAACCTCTTGATACAATAAGACTCCCACACTACTAACCCTCACTAGGGGAAAAAACAGAAAGGGCTGCGCAGGAAGGGCTGCGCTTTTCGTAAAAGCGCAGCCCTACTAGTGAAGGGCTGCGCTTTTTTAAAAAAGCACAGCCCCACATAGCAGAAGGGCTGCGCTTTTTCTTAAAAGCGCAGCCCTTCCCCTATTTAGGGTTGCGCTTTTAGGAAAAGCGCAGCCCTTTTGTAGGTAAGAAGGGCTGCACTTTTTTAAAAAGCCCAGCCCTACTAAGTGAAGGGCTGCGCTTTTTAAAAAGCGCAGCCCTTCTGCTATGTAGGGCTGCGTTTTTTTAAAAAAGCGCAGCCCTTCCTGAAAAAATTTGAAATTTCGAAATCGCGGGCTTTGAAATATTGAGCGGGGATTCAGATATATTATCCCTCATTCCTCTCATCTCTCACGTCCCTCATTATTTTTTCCTCCTTTCTCTCATCCTCTCTTCTCTCTCATCCTCTCTTCTCTTCAAAAACTCCCATAAACATTTGCGACAAAAACCTTGAAATGATTTGCACTAAACATGCCGACGGAGTCCGATTGCCTATTGTATACCTTTTCGGAAGCGGAACGGCCAACGAGTCAAACTCACCGCTATGCTGTGATGTTTAGGCTTTTTAAGCCATCGAGTTCGTTTAAGCCTCCAAATAGCCATTTTAAGTTTTTCCGAAATTTTTTTTCCCTTAAATTATGTATTAGGGTTTTGTTTTATGTATTTAAACATTATTAGGTTAATGTTTGGAGTGTTCTTGTATTTTCAGATCTATAATGTTCTTATATACTTCTCTTTGTTTATTTTTGATTAATGTTCTTTATACTTCTCTTTGTTTATTTTATTAATGTTCTTGTATACTTCTCTTTGTTTTGATTAATGTTCTTGTATACTTCTCTTTGTTTGATTAATGTTCTTGTATTTTCATCTTTGTTTTGATTAATGTTCTTGTATTTTCAGATATAATTTCTTGTATTAGTTTTTGTTCGTTTTTTTCATTTTCGTTTCATTCTTTTTTTTTTTTGTTTTGGGTTTAGTATTTTCATTTTCGTTTCGTTTCTCTTCTCTTTTGTTTAATTTCAGAAAATGTGAGATTATGAGTAAAAAAATGTCAAAAAAAAAATTTTTTTTTTTTTTTTTGGTAGGAAGGGCTGCGCTAGTTAGGAAAAAGCGCAGCCCTTCTAGCTCAGAAGGGCTGCGCTTTTTCCTAATAGCGCAGCCCTTCTAGCTAGAAGGGCTGCGCTTTTTCCTAACTAGCGCAACCCTTCTAGCTTAAGGGCTGCGCTTTTCTAGCGCAACCCTACTTAAAAAGTGAAGGGTTGCTACTGAAAGGGCTGCTGTCAAAAAGCACAGCCCTACAGGCCTTTTTCAGCGCAGTCCTTCTTCATTTTTCCACTAGTGCCTAGTAGTGCTCCCCAACACATAACTCTAAGTGTTGCGACTCTCTATAGTGTAGAAATTATATAAACAAAAGATCCTCAAACGTGTGTGTTGAACCCTAGTTTTGATGATGATAAAAAAACAAAGATGCAAACTAAGTAGTGAACTAATGAGTTATTTAAGTGTATGGTGTTTAAGGTATCAATGAAAGGAACTGGGAGAATATGAAGTCAAGGAAGAAGTCCAGAGAGGATTTCAAAGGCTAAGTAAAGAAGTTTCTATAAGTTGATACTGGAGCAAGCATTGGATCAAGAAGAATAGAAGCTAGGCGTTTTTATTTCTAGTTCCAATGTAAAGGAACAAAGTAAGAATGGTAAGGAACAGTGGCAGCTTTATTTGAGAATGAGAGTTTGTTCCTTTGTAAGGAACAAACTAAGTGGCACTACATGAATATGTTAAAGGAACTAAGTTAATAAAAGGAACTAGACTTAGGCGTGCAAATACATAACGGTAAAATGAGCAATTGAGTAAGTCATGCCTAAATTATAGGAAATTAGTGTTATCTAGTTTCAAATGATAAAATCTGTTTTAAAAAGAAAAAGATTTTATTTTTCGGAAAAATCAAGAAAATAAATATCCGGTTTTTATAAAGAATTTGTTTAAAAGATATTATTTTCTTAAAGATTAAAAATTCAGTTTTAAAGATAAAAATTGTTTTTATAAAACTGATTTTCGGATAAAGCTCAAGGAACTCCTATTACTTAGGAGTAATGGCTAAAGTATATCCACGTTCATTTATAGTTCATGGGATCATGGGACATGGTGTGAAACGTGTTCCTTAGGGGAAGGAACATCATGGGTTAATGGACTAAACATGTACTCTAGTTTTAATCCCACGTTCTTCATGATTAACACTATAAATATTGAAGTCTAGATAAGTTCCAAATTGTGTCTGACTAAGTAATTAAGTGAGTTTAACTAATTAAGTGTCAGTGCCTTCATTCTCTCATAATAGCCATTTGTTCCTTGCTTTCTTACTCTAATTCCACTAAGCTTATTTCGATCAATTGTATTTTGGTTTTTTGGGTAAGGGAACTTTGAGTGATGTTCTGTAAGAGAGAGGCTTTGAGTGAAGCTTGTATGTGTGAGAAAACTTCGAGTGAAGTTGAGAGGAACTGTTGTTAAGGGAACAGTGGCTCAGGAACTTGAGTTTAGGAACTCAAGGTGTGGCTCGAGTTAGAATTAGGTTGTAACAAAGTTGTTTGGCCTAATTAGTGAAAGTGTTGAGTTTAAAATCCCTAGTGGTCGAGGTTGTTTCTTCTTGTTGGGCCCAAGAAGTTTTTCCTCGTAAAAATCCCTTGTGTTCCTCTAGCTTGTTTATTCGTTTAAGTTTTAATTTCCGCAAAAAGTTACGTTTATTTCTACACCTACAATTCACCCCTCCTCTTCTTGTGTTCCTAGGGAAATAACAATTGGTATCAGAGCTAGAACTCACGAAAGATAGGAAACCCTATTGAGAAAAAGATCCAAGGAACAATGAATACCACCGAGAAACTTGAAGAAGGTTACTCCACTCAAAGGCCTCCTATGTTCAATGGGAAGTACTACAACTATTGGAAGAACCGCATGGAGATATTCATCAAAGCTGAAAACTATCAGGTTTGGAGAGTCATTGAAGTTGGTGATTTCGAATTCACAACTACAAAAAATGAGGTAACTCTAAAACCCCTCTATGATTATGACAAATCTGATTTTGAAAAAATGGAAGTAAATGCCATGGCTATTAAACTGTTGCATTGTGGACTTGGAGCCCATGAGCATAATAGGATCATGGGATGCAAATCCGCAAAGCAAATATGGAATTTACTAGAAGTAACCCACGAAGGAACTAATGAAGTTAAAAGATCGAAAATTGATTTACTTATGAATCAATATGAACTGTTCTGCATGAAATCTACGGAAAGCATCGGATACATGTTTACTCGTTTTACTAACATTATTAATGAGTTGGCTTCTCTTGGAAAATTTATTTCATCTAAGGAACAGGTTCGAAAGGTTCTTAGGAGTCTTCCTAAGGACAGATGTGTAACACCCTGATAATTCTCTCTTTCTAGAAAATACTTTTATAACGAATCTAGAGAATTACCCAGGCATTATCGCCCGTGTGAAAACGTTTTGGCTTACTCAGAATTTTGCAGCAGAAAACAATTACTAAAATAAAATCAACTTTATTAAACTTATGAAATAAATGACAATTGTTTCGAAACTAAAGACACCAACTAAAACCTCAAACTTAAGTAAAGATGTCCCTACGAAAACAACTTAACTATACTAAGTATAAAGCCTCTCCATTCCAAATTCCCAATGCAATGCATCTGCAAACCTGTAATGTCAATGCAAACCGACTCTGCTCACCAGAAGGATCATCACAGGATCAATAGGCAAAGCCATGATCACACACACAAACAGCACGTAATCAGCAAAGCTGAGTACTACATATCAGGCATAAATAATCCTAACATGATACTACAACATAAATAATAATAAGTATATAACAAACTGCAGATGACTCTTACTGAACTAGACTCTAAACTTTTATTTCTTCTTTAAATGGAATAGTTATGGGACGAGTTGTCTATACTGAAGTAGGAGATATGGGACTACCACATATTCCAATTGACCTGCGATATCGAGGAACCTTTGAGCTAAAAAGGAAAGGTGATCAATCCAATCCTAGGAAAATACATATCACGGCGGACTATGTATCCCAACCCTTAGTGTCCAACTCTAGACGTGCACCAGTCTAAAGTCTATAACCTATCTCGTTTCACTTTACGTTTCATTCATTTTTATACTTGTGTTGACACCAACCAAGCACATAATCACAACTAACAATCACATAACATCACAAACTCCTTTTTAATCTTAGAATAAACAAGTGTTCACAACTTATCATTCAAGACTCTCTTAACTTCTTTTATTCTTTACTAACTTGCCTGTTGAACCTAGCCAACAGTAAACTGTACCTTTATATAAGTATAACTCATAATTACCAAATAAGATCCACGGTTCTTATAAGATAAATAAATAATCTCAAAGAATCTATGTAACACATGATTCCAACCTACTTACATTAATTCACTCACGAATTAATACCAAAACTAAACTTATCTGCTTGCATCAAACTTCCATACAAACAGTCATACTCATACATATTCTTATTTACATGTAGCACACAGGCAAGTAACATGTAAAGCAATTTCAGTAAATCATAATATGAACAACAAGGTCCTATACATGATACTACAAAATAAAAATATCCCTAAAGCATGTTTCTAACCATATAGCACGTAGACTATGTACGTACCTTGTTAAACGAATCGGTAGGCCACTTTTACGCTCTAAAAGTCTCCTACTATGAATTCTCCGCCTAGAAAATAAAATAATAAAATAATAAAATAAATACTTTGAATTAAAAATTTACAGCAACTTTAAAAACGACCCAAACCCCTTAAAACGTGTTTTAAAATCGTTTTTACGTATCAAACTTTCGTTATTTTTAATCCCTAGTATAGTACAACTATTCTAGTGATTAAAAATCATTTAAAACTCGTAAAATACTTATTTTCTGAAATTACAGCACTTATAATATTTAATAACTCTCTTTAAAACATATAAACATGTTTAAAATCATAAATTAAAACAATCTCATAGTGTATAACATACAACTATGGTTTTCTAGTAATTAAAACCCTAAAAATCCATACTTTGATGATTAAAACTTCAATCTAAAAATAATAACAAATTTGAAAATTTATTCTTTCAATATATAATATATATGAAATCAATATATAAGAAAACGAGGAAAAGAATCAAAAGAAAAAGGAAGAAAAAGAGTGAAATACCGAAATCCGAGTGAAATATGGCAGCAGAATTGGAAACTTGCAGAGGCCATAACTAATAGAATAAGAATCGGAATTGAGTGATTCTTAGCCTAAATTCAATAACTTTTCGAGATCTACAATTTCTATAAGGAAGTTTTGGCTAAAAATTAACGGAACTATGAGAAATCTGGCCAATCAGATTCGGGTGAGAAAAAAAAACGAGTGAAGAGAACAAAAGAAAAGTCACGTGGAAGAGGAGAGAGAAATAGAGTGTAGGGTAAAATTTTGGGTTTTTAGGATATTTAAATAGAGGCTTTTCCTTTTGGGCTTAGGAAAAGAGATTTCAATAAATAAAACTTTGATGACTAATAAGATGGCTCATTAGGACTTTAGTCATCAAATAATCCTTTCCCTTTTTATTACTTTTGGGCTTTCGATTCCAATAAGCTTCTTTTCAAATATGCTTTTAATAATTAAAACTCTTATTAAAACATGCTTAATTAAAACATTACAATTTTTATTAAGCTACAAAAAATATTTTTAGTTGACTTTTAAAATAGTCAACCCTTTTTAAAATCAAATCATTTTCCAAACTCATTTGGATTTAAATATAACTACAAAATACTTTAATATATTTATGAAAATCTTTAAAATTGTGGGGGATTACAGTCTACCCCCCTTAAAAGAAGTTTCGTCCCGAAACTTAACACAAAACCCTCGTACTTTCGAAAGTTGAACTCATCATTTCGAAAACTTTTGGAGAAAAGGTAGTGCCTCTCGTGCACTTTCCCATTTTTAAAACACTTGTGTTACTTATGAACACTTTTCTTATGCGGAGACTCTACTTCTTTTGCACTAACATGTGCAAATTGCCCAACATAGGCATACATATGCATGAAAATCTCATAAAAATAGACAAAAGCGCGAAATTTATCGCATTCTACCCCCCTTAAAGAAAACGAGTTACGCCCTCGTAACTCACCTCAAGGAATAGGTCTGGATACTTTTTCTTCATATCCTCTTCGGCTTCCCACGTTGCCTCTTCTGACTCGTGGTTAGACCAAAGAACTTTGACAATATGAACATCCTTGTTACGCGTACTACGCACTTTCCTGTCGAGAATCTTGACAGGTCTTTCCTCATATGTGAGGCTACTATCTATCTGAACTCTTTCAGGCTCTAACACATGGCGCTCATCAGGGATATAGGCTTAAGTTGGGATATATGAATACATCATGCATCTTTTCAAACTCCATTGGCAATGCCAATCTATAAGCTACTTTCCCAATGCGCTCCAAAATCTCATATGGGCCTACATATTTAGCACTAGCTTGCCCTTTTTCCCAAATCTCATAACGCCTTTGGTGGGTGATACTTTCAAAGATACTTTATCACCTACACAAACTCATCTTCGCGCGTTTTAATCTGCATAACTTTTCTGCCTATCTTCGCAGCTTGAATTCGAGCCTGAATCAATTGACATTCTTGACGGTCTCCTCAATAAATTCAGTCCCCAAACTATTTTCACTAATCATTCCAGCAGCAAATGGGACTTCTACATTTCCGTCCATATAATGCCTCAAAATGGTGCCATCTTTATACTCGCATGGTAACTATTGTTGTAAGAAAACTCAATCAAATCTAATTGGTCCTCCCAACTTCCTTGAAAATCAATGCACAAGCTCTCAACATTCCTCCATAGTTGATTAGTCCTCTCAGTCTGACCATCGGTCGCAGGGTGAAAGGCGGTACTCATTTTAATGTTGTCCCAAGGTTTAATTGGACCTTTTTCCAAAACTTAGATAGAAATCTAGAGTCACGATCCGAGATAATGTCCTTTGGAACTCCATGCAATCTCACTACATGCTTGATATAGGTCTAGCGAGTTGCTTCTTTTCCATGTCTCCTTAATAGGTATGAACACGCGGACTTGGTCAGTCTATCCACAATAACCCAAATGGTATCATTTCCACTCCTCGACTTGGGTAAGGCAGTCACAAAGTCCATAGAAATAGAATCCCACTTCCATCCAGGAACCTCTAACGATTGAACTTTCCCCATGGGTCTCTTATGGTCTATCTTCACTTTCTGACAGGTTAGCACTTAGACACATACTCAGCTACCTCTCGCTTCATGTTCGGCCACCAATAGATCACCTTAAGGTCTTTATACAACTTGTCACCCCCAGGGTGCACAGAATACGGAGTATTATGCCCTTCGTCCATAAGACGTCTCTTAAGGTCATTGCACTTCTGTGGTACACACCACCTCCCTTTAAACCTTAGACTCCCATCATCATGAATCTTGAAGTCTACTTCCTTACCTTGCTTCATTTTCTCCTTATCTTTCTAGTGCTCATCCCAACTTGACCCTCAATAATCTCATCGAAAACTGACACTCCCAAAGAAAGATTACTAAGTCTAGCCTCACTTTCCCCAGGATTTAAAATTTCTAGGTTCAACCTTTGCATATCTCTACACAACTCCTCAGGGACTATCAAAGCACTCAAGCTATGACTCGATTTCCTACTCAAGGCGTCAGCACACACATTGGCTTTCCCTCATGATATGGATATCTAGATCATAATCCTTAATCAACTCTAGCCATCTTCTTTGCCTCATATTCAAGTCTTTTTGGGTAAATATGTACTTCAATCTTATGGTCTGTAAATATCTTGCAAGTTGCTCCATAAAGATAATGTCTCCAAATCTTCAAAGCAAACACTATGGCAGCTAACTCTAGATCATGGGTAGGGTAATTAGCCTCATAAGGTTTCAATTGACGCGACGCATAAGCTATTACCTTACCATTCTGTTGCAACACACAACCCAAACCATTTTTGAAGCATCACTATAGACCTCAAATCCCTCATTCCATCAGGTAGGGTTAAACAGGTGCAGTGGTTAAACGATCCTTCAAGATCTGAAAAGCTTCCTCACACTTCTCATTCCACTCAAACTTGGACTCCTTTTTCATCAAATTAGTCATAGGTCTTGCTATCTTCGAGAAATTCTCACAAATCTCCTATAATAGCCAGCTAAACCCAAGAAACTCCTAATGTCAGACACACTCTTTGGAGTTGGCCACTCACTCACAGCTTGAATCTTAGCAGGATCTACTGAGACTCCTTCCTTAGACACAAAATGACCCAAGAATGCTACTTTCTCCAAACGAAATCACATTAGAGAACTTGGCATATAGTTGGTTCTTTCTCAAGGTTTCCAAGATAGTCCTCAAATGTTCATCATGCTCGGTTTCATTCCTCGAATATATCAAAATGTCATCAATGAAAACCACTACGAACTTATCCAAAAACTCATGAAAGATCTATTCATCAAGTCCATAAATATAGCAGGAGCATTGGTTAACCCAAATGGCATTACAGTGAACTCGTAGTGACCATAACGCGTTCTAAAGGCAGTCTTAGGTACATCCTTATCAGCTACCCTCAATTGTGATATCCTGAACGTAAGTCAATCTTCGAGAACACACTCGCTCCATTCAATTGGTCGAATAGGTCATCTATTCTAGGCAAAGGGTACTTGTTTTTTTATGGTAACATTATTCAACTCCCTATAGTCTATACATAATCACATACTCCCATCCTTTTTTCTTCACGAACAAAACGGGAGCTCCCCAAGGCGATGCACTAGGTCTGATATAACCCTTATCCAAAAGTTCTTGCAATTGTGTCTTTAACTCACTCATCTCAGGAGGTGCCATTCTATAAGGTGCCTTAGATATAGGTGCAGTTCCAGGAACTAAGTCTATGGTAAACTCAACAGCTCTTGCAGGCGGCATACCTGAAATTTCACTCGGAAATACGTCCATAAACTCATTCACTATTGGAACATCCTCAAGTTTCAACTCTACTTCTTTACTCATATCTTGCACGCTACAGAAAAACAACTCACACCCCTTTCTCATCAACTTCTGCACTTGCATAGCAGAGATCACTCCAAAGTTCTTAGGTTTCCTAAATCGTCTATATGAGGTCAATTTTCCCGAAGGGTTTCTCAACACTACATTCTGGACTTCACATTCGATCTTGGCCTTGTAATGACTCAACCAGTTCATCCCAAGAATCACATCTAATCTCCTAAGTTAAACTCATTAAATCGATGGAAAGACACTTCCTCCTATCTTCAAAGGCAGGTTCTTAAACAACTTGGTATACCTTATGATTTCTCCAATAGGTATGCTAATAGACAAGTCAATCACTTCAAAATCTACTAAACCCAATTGAATTTCCTCAATCAAACTTTGCTCAAATCACTGAGCCTTTAACTCCTCAATGGCTACTACTTCAAGTGCAAATCTAGACAATGCTATGAACTTGCTATAATACTTAGAGATAGTCATACTTCTCATCCTAAGGTTTATAAACTTCTGGGCTTTTAGTTTCCTCATAAAAGCAGGGTAAAACTTTTCTCTTAAAGCAACAATAAAGGATTCCCAAATAAACTCTTTCATAATACTGAGTCTAGTCTCATTCTCTTTCTACTATAAGTCAGTCTCAGCTTTCAGATACAATATAACTTGACCTACTTTCACATTCTCAGGATAGTTCACAGCCCCAAAAATCTTTTAAAACGCCCTAATCCGACTCTCTAAGAGGATAGGGTCAGCTTACCCCTTAAGGTATGGCGGTTTAATCTTAGCTAGTCTCTCAAACATGTCCCAGCAGAATCGGGATTCTCAGGTCTCTTTTGAGTCAATTTCTTTGCCAATAGGCGAATAGCAGAAGCTAAGGCATCATATTGTTTGAACGCTCTACTTGCAACTGAAATCTAACGTAACTCTATTTGGGTTCCAGCATAACTTACATGTCCTCTAATAAGGCAATATTGATTTGATCATTAAAGATCGCATCAACAAACAATTTCACTAAGTTCCAACATGAAGTGTTCTCTAATAATCACATAATCGTTCATGTAAAATATATTCACATCAACGTGCAAGTAGAAACAAGCAAGCAAGAATATAATCACATGATAAAAGATAATAAAAAAAATATATATATTCCCATCACGTGCCCAGAATAAATTCTTACTCACTCATATAAAGAAATAATAACTTCTATTCCTCAATCGATAATAAGAATATTTTCCCAATCCAAAATAACCAACTTATTCCTCAAAAATAAAGAATACTCAATAAGGAAATTTAAACCATTATAGCTTGACTACTTTCCGACAACTAATCTTAAAACATAAATAAATACTCTTATGGAGTTACAACATCATTCTCATCCTTATTTCCTTTATATAGAGTAAACATTTCGTCTTCAAAGTCTCCACAGTCTTCACTATAATAATATTAATAACAATAATAATCTGAATTCCTAGATCTATAGATCTTCAAATCTTTTGGTTGATGTCCATTTCATCCATCCTAAACACTCACATCGCTCAGATAAGGTCTCCAAATAATATTGTAGATGTCCTTTCAGGTTTGCACTCTAGTACAATCAAACTCTTGAATTACTTCATATATCACTAACAGGGATGCCTACTTTTAACACATAATGCATAATGCTCTCTAAGCTAGTGTAACTATAACTTCCATGCTCATGACATCGAACATTCTCATCATCACTCAATATAATTGGGTTATGATAGCTTCCTACTCTATTAACTTGCCTGACAATCTATTAACTTGTCTGGCAGACATGGTTAGGCTCTAAAAACTAACATAATGGTTTAGCACTCTCTCTAACGTGTTCCCACAAATAATAAGAGGTAAACAAAACAAAGGCATGTAAATATACACTTTGCAGGCAAAAATTATAAACAGTTAGCAGAGAAGAAAAAATATTTATGCATCAATAGCAGGGAAGTATAATAATAATGCACTTATTTAGGAAGAATAAAAATGATGCAATTAACCTTCTAGTGCAGACATATAATGTTTCTATCTTATATGCCCTTCTTATACTACCCATTCTCACAATGCAATACTATAAACCTTAAAGGCATGAAAAATAATGCACACTTTTGTAAATAGTATTACTCCAGTGCCTGGAAATGACTTTTCGAAATAAAAAAAAAAATTCGGACCACCTAGTCACTCGAAAAAAAAATGTTCACTCGAAAAAAAAAAAAAAAATTTTTTTTTTTCGGACTCAACACGTTTTCGAAAACTTTTTTTTTTTTTCAGACTCCTCAAATTTTCGAAAAAAAATTTCGAACTCACAGAAATTTTTCGAAAACAAACATTTTCGTACCTCTAATTTTTCCAAAAACTTTCGGTGTTTCTAAAAAAATTTCTGAAATAAAACGTAGGAGCAATACTAAGGTTTCCTCCAAATAGCCAATAAGCTAGGTAACTTAAAAAGCTAAAGTCACTTACTAAGCTAGTTAGTTAGGCGCCTATAAGTCTTAAACTAACCTAAAGCTCCCAGATACCACTTTGTAACACCCCGATAATTCTCTCTTTCTAGAAAATACTTTTATAACGAATCTAGAGAATTACCCAGGCATTATCGCCCGTGTGAAAACGTTTTGGCTTACTCAGAATTTTGCAGCGGAAAACAATTACTAAAATAAAATCAACTTTATTAAACTTATGAAATAAATGACAATTGTTTCGAAACTAAAGCACACCAACTAAAAACCTCAAACTTAAGTAAAGATGTCCCTACGAAAACAACTTCAACTATACTAAGTATAAGCCTCTCCATTCCAAATTCCCAATGCAATGCATCTGCAAACCTGTAATGTCAATGCAATACTGACTCTGCTCACCAGAAGGATCATCACAGGATCAATAGGCAAAGCCATGATCACACACACAAACACGCACGTAATCAGCAAAGCTGAGTACTACATATCAGGCATAAATAATCCTACACATGATACTACAACATAAATAATAATAAGCATATAACAAACTGCAGATGACTCTTACTGAACTAGACTCTAAACTTTTATTTCTTCTTTTAAATGGAATAGTTATGGGACGAGTTGTCTATACTGAAGTAGGAGATATGGGAGCTACCACATATTCCAATTGACCTGCGATATCGAGGAACCTTTGAGCTAAAAAGGAAAGGTGATCAATCCAATCCTAGGAAAATACATATCACGACGGACTATGTATCCCAACCCTTAGTGTCCAACTCTAGACGTGCACCAGTCTAAAGTCTATAACCTATCTCGTTTCACTTTACGTTTCATTCATTTTTATACTTGTGTTGACACCAACCAAGCACATAACACTCACAACTAACAATCACATAAACATCACAAACTCCTTTTTAATCTTAGAATAAACAAGTGTTCACAACTTATCATTCAAGACTCTCTTATATATTCTTTTATTCTTTACTAACTTGCCTGTTGAACCTAGCCAACAGTAAACTGTACCTTTATATAGGTATAACTCATAATTACCAAATAAGATCCACGGTTCTTATAAGATAAATAAATAATCTCAAAGAATCTATGTAACACATGATTCCAACCTACTTACATTAATTCACTCACGAATTAATACCAAAAACTAAACTTATCTGCTTGCATCAAACTTCCATACAAACAGTCATACTCATACATATTCTTAATTTACATGTAGCACACAGGCAAGTAACATGTAAAGCGATTTCAGTAAATCATATATATGAACAACAAGGTCCTATACATGATACTACAAAATAAAAATATCCCTAAAGCATGTTTCTAACCATATAGCACGTAGACTATGTACGTACCTTGTGTAAACGAATCGGTAGGCCACTTTTACGCTCTAAAAGTCTCCTACTATGAATTCTCCGCCTAGAAAATAAAAATAAAAAATAATAAAATAAATACTTTGAATTAAAAATTTACAGCAACTTTAAAAACGACCCAAACCCCTTAAAACGTGTTTTAAAATCGTTTTTACGTATCAAACTTTCGTTATTTTTAATCCCTAGTATAGTACAACTATTCTAGTGATTAAAAATCATTTAAAACTCGTAAAATACTTATTTTCTGAAATTACAGCACTTATAATATTTTAATAACTCTCTTTAAAACATATAAACATGTTTAAAATCATAAATTAAAACAATCTCATAGTGTATAACATACAACTATGGTTTTCTAGTAATTAAAACTCTAAAAATCCATACTTTGATGATTAAAACTTCAATCTAAAAATAATAACAAATTTGAAAATTTATTCTTTCAATATATAATATATATGAAATCAATATATAAGAAAACGAGGAAAAGAATCAAAAGAAAAAGGAAGAAAAAGAGTGAAATACCGAAATCCCGAGTGAAATATGGCAGCAGAATTGTGAAACTTGCAGAGGCCATAACTAATAGAATAAGAATCGGAATTGAGTGATTCTTAAGCCTAAATTCAATAACTTTTCGAGATCTACAATTTCTAATAAGGAAGTTTTGGCTAAAAAGAAACGGAACTATGAGAAATATGGCCAATCAGATTCGGGTGAGAAAAAAAAAACGAGTGAAGAGACGAAAAAGAAAAGTCACGTGGAAGAGGAGAGAGAAATAGAGTGTAGGGTAAAATTTTGGGTTTTTAGGATATTTAAATAGAGGCTTTTCCTTTTGGGCTTAGGAAAAGAGATTTCAATAAATAAAACTTTGATGACTAATAAGATGGGCTCATTAGGACTTTAGTCATCAAATAATCCTTTCCCTTTTTATTACTTTTGGGCTTTCGATTCCATTAAGCTTTCTTTTCAAATATGCTTTTAATAATTAAAACTCTTATTAAAACATGCTTAATTAAAACATTACAATTTTTATTAAGCTACAAAAAATATTTTTAGTTGACTTTTAAAATAGTCAACCCTTTTTAAAACTCAAATCGTTTTCCAAACTCATTTGGATTTAAATATAACTACACAAATACTTTAATATATTTATGAAAATTCTTTAAAATTGTGGGGGATTACAAATGGATGGCTAAAGTCACTGCTCTTCAAGAAACAAAAGACTTCACTAAGTTCAACTTAGAACAGCTGGCAGGGTCACTTATGACTCATGAGCTTCACCTTGATACTGAATATGGTGAAAGCACCAAATCAAAATCAATTGCTCTCAAAGCAGATGATGAAGATGATTCAGACTAAGAAGAAGAAGAAGCAGCCCTCATGGTTCGAAAATTTCGAAAGATGTACAGGAACATGAAGAATGGAAACTTCAAAGGTAAAACTAAGAAATTTTCTAACAAAGCTGCTTGTCATAAATGTGGTAGTACAGATCACTTCATCAAGGAATGTCCTCTTTGGGAAAATGACAAAACCAAAGAAAGGAACAAGGAACGCTTTGCTGAAAGGAACAAAGAATCAAAAGCACCTTTCTCTAAGGCAAATGTGCGCAAAGCTATGATAGCTGTTTGGGGAGATTCAGAGACGGAATAAGAAGAGGAACAACCAACTGAAGAAACAGCAAACCTTTGCCTCATGGCAAACACTGACGAAAAAGAAGATGAAGAAAAAGTTGAGGTAAGTCAACATGGACTTAAGTCAGACCTAGATGGTAAAACTAGGCCTGAAATATATGATCTTCTTTATGATGCTATTCTTGAATGTAGAGATGAACGTGAAAAACGTGAACAAACGGAACAAGCCTTAAAAGTCTGCAAGGAACACATAGAATGACTTATGAAAATGAGAACAGATGTTGAAACAAGATTCTTTTGATTTATTTGATAAAAACCTGAAAATCAAAGAATATTATGAAAGTTTGAAAAATGAAAATTATCTAATTAATTTAGAGATTTCACACTTGAAGGAATTTGTCCCTGTTCTGAGTTCCTTTGATATAAGATCAACCCCTTTGAAAGGATACAGATCTGAGATTGAAAAATGAATAAAGAGAAAAATATTTTAAAGGAACAGATCTGTAATCTTAAAAAGGAACTGGTTGTCGCAAGGAACAGAGGCAAAATCATGAAAGTTCCTAAGTGGATTGAGAAACCACAGACCAAGAGGAAGGAAGGTCTTGGTTTTGAAAACTACAAGAAAAGGAACAAGACAAAGAAATATGTTGATCTACCTAGTGAAAGTTTTGTATGTATTGTGGCAAGGTAGGTCATTACATAAATCAATGTCAATTAAAATCTGAAATGATTGGGAAAAAGTGACAATAAGTAAGAAAAAATGGGTTGTCAAAACAAATCCTAGTCAAGAACAGGAACCCACGAAAGATGGGGTTCCTACAACTAACACTAGTTGATTTTTGCAGGTTGGAGTGAGGGGGAACAACACATGGTATCTCGATAGTGGTTGTTCCAAGCACATGACAGGAGACAAAACGAAGTTTCTCTCACTCACAACCTATGAAGGTGGAAGTGTAACATTTGGTGATAATAAGAAAGGTAACATAGTTGCTATGGGTAAGGTCGGTAAGTCACCACTACACTCCATTGAAAATGTATTTTTAGTTGAAGGTCTAAAACATAATCTATTAAGCATTTCTCAATTCTGTGACAAA
The DNA here is from genome assembly GCF_026745355.1 of Beta vulgaris subsp. vulgaris. Lineage (NCBI taxonomy): Eukaryota > Viridiplantae > Streptophyta > Magnoliopsida > Caryophyllales > Amaranthaceae > Beta > Beta vulgaris. Next base: position 39,776,405 of record NC_079206.1, on the reverse strand, counting down.
GGAAATACTGTAAAATTTGATAAAGAAAAATGCTTGATCATCAACATTAAAACTAAGAAGGTTATCTTGGAAGGAACAAGGAAAGGGAACACATACATTGTGGATCTAGACCTTGTTCCTCAAATCAATTTAACTTGTCTTAGTGTTATTGAAGATGATTCACTTCTTGGCACAAGCGTCTAGGACATGCTAGCTTTTCATTACTTGAGAAACTTAGATCAAAAGATCTTGTTTTAGGATTACCATCCATAAAATTTCATATTGATCAAGTTTGTGATGCATGTGCACGAGGTAAGCAAGTAAGATCCTCTTTCAAATCTAAAACGATTGTAAGTACCACTAAACCATTAGAATTAATTCATATGGACTTATGTGGACCCATGAGAATTCAAAGCAGAAGTGGAAAGAGGTATGTACTTGTAATTGTAGATGACTACTCTAGGTACACTTGGGTTATTTTTCTCACTAGTAAAGATGAAACTTATGATGAGTTCCTTGTCTTTGCTAAAAGAGTTCAAAACTTAAGTGGACATAAAATAATGCACATTAGATCAGATCATGGCAAGGAATTCGAAAATTATAAATTTGATGACTTAAGCAGAGATAATGGCCTAGATCATAATTTTTCTGCCCCTAGAACACCACAACAAAATGGTGTTGTAGAAAGGAAAAATAGAACTTTGGAGGAAATGTCTAGAACCATGTTAATTGCTAGTGAACTTCCAAGGAACTTTTGGGCTGAAGCTGTTAATACTGCTTGTCACATAATTAATCGTGCCATGATGAGACCTATCATTAATAAAACTCCTTATGAACTTTATTTTGGAAAGAAACCAAATATCACTATTTTAGAACATTTGGGTGCAAATGTTATGTGCATAATAATGGAAAAGATAATCTTGGAAAATTTGATGCAAGGAGTGATGAAGCAACATTTTTAGGATACTCCTCACATAGTAAAGCTTATAGAGTATATAACAAAAGAACTATGTGTGTTGAAGAAAGCATTCATGTAATCTTTGATGAATCTGACAAATATAATCCAAGTATACAGGTTGATGACTATGAGATAGGGTTAGCACAACCAAGTACAAGGAACGCAGATTCACAAGAAGAAGAAGAAGTGAAAGAGGAAAGGAACGAGGAATTTGAAAATAATGACATCAATGATGTTCCTGTTCCTCAAGGAGGAGAAGATGCTCCTGTTCCTCAAAATGAAGGAACTGAGTCCACGAGGCTAACAGAGGAACAACTGAGCAGAGTTCCTCATCTACTCGAGGAACTCATGAGGAACAACATGTTCCTATAAGAGAGTTTCAACCAAAACCTTGGAGATTACAAAAAGTCACATCCTATGGAACTCATAATCAGCGACATATCCAAAGGTACGCAAACTAGATCTCAGTTAAGGAACTTTTGTGCATTTCATGCGTTCCTATCAATGATGGAACCAAGAAATCATGAAGAAGCCTTAACTGACTCTGATTGGATTACTGCAATGCAAGCTGAATTAAATGAGTTTGAAAGAAACAAGGTATGGCATCTAGTTCCCTCATCTAAACAACAAAAGTAATTGGCTTAAAATGGGTGTTTAGAAACAAACTAGATGAATATGGAACCATTGTAAGAAACAAAGCTAGACTTGTAGTAAAAGGTTATAATCAACAAGAAGGAATTGATTATGAAGAAACCTTTGCTCCTGTAGCTAGATTAGAAGCCATTAGAATTTTAATTGCATTTGCTGCTTACATGGGATTTAAATATATCAAATGGATGTTAAGTGTGCATTTTTAAATGGCTATCTAAACGAAGATGTATATGTTGAACAACCCCCTGGTTTGAAAATAATAATCTCCCAAATCATGTCTACAAGCTTGATAAAGCTCTTTATGGGTTAAAACAAGCACCTAGATCATGGTATGAGAGATTATCAAAGTTCCTTTTAGAAAACAATTTTAAAAGAGGAAAGGTTGATAAAACCTTGTTCCTAAAATCTAAAGGAACTGATATTTTGCTTGTTCAAATATATGTTGATGACATCATATTCGGAGCTACTAATGAAACATTGTGCAAAGAATTCTCAAGTCTCATGAGCAATGAATTTGAAATGAGTATGATGGGTGAGTTAAATTTCTTTCTTGGACTACAAATCAAACAAACTGAAAAGGGTATAATTGTTCACCAACAAAAATACATAAAGGAACTATTAAAGAAATATGGCCTCGAAAATTCAAAGATAAATCACACTCCTATGGGAACTTCAACTAGATTAGATGAAGACTCCATAGGAACAAGTGTTGATCAAACAAAATATAGAGGAATGATTGGTTCACTTTTGTATCTAACTGCTAGTCGTCCAGACATAGCTTTCAGTGTTGGTTTGTGTGCTAGATTTCAAGCAAATCCAAAGGAGTCTCACCTCACTGCTGTGAAGAGAATTCTTAGATATCTTAAAGGAACAGATGATCTTGGACTCTACTATCCAAGAAGTGATACATTCGAACTAAAAGGATATGCAGATGCAGATTATGCTGGAGATCTTGTAAATAGGAAAAGCACCTCAGGTATGGCACAATTCCTTGGTCATAGTTTAGTTTCTTGGAGTACCAAGAAACAAAACACAGTTGCTTTATCCACTGCTGAAGCAGAATATGTAGCAGCTGCTGCATGTTGCTCTCAAATGCTTTGGATAAAACAACAACTTAGTGACTATGGAATAAACTTTGAATGTGTCCTATTTATTGTGACAATACAAGTGCTATAGTATATCTAAAGATCCAGTGCATCATTCTAGAGTAAAGCATATACATATCAGACATCACTTTTTAAGAGAAAATGTTGAAAAAGGTTTGATTAAACTTGAGTTTTGTCAAACAGATTATCAGATTGCTGATATTCTAACTAAGCCTTTGCAAAGGGATAGATATGAAAAATTAAGGCTTGAGTTAGGGTTAATAAAAATTAAGTGATTGTTCCTATGTCATTCCCCCATGTTTGAATCAATTTGAGTGACTTTGTGTGCTAAAAATAATTGTGTTTAATTGCCTAAGACCATTGCAAATTGGAATGTTGCAAAACATAAACATGAATTCAAAGAAATTAAACAACTCACAAATGTCACATAATACTCCCCTTACTGTTCCTAAGGTTAAGAAACATGCATGATATGAAGGACATTGATATGTAGCATTAGTTGTTCCTATAGCACAAGTTCCTTAGCATTTATTTTCTTTCAAAAATTAAAAATCCGAAAAATCCGAAAAATCCCAAAAATAAAAGGGAATCAGATTTAATTAAATCTTGATTTTTTATTTTTTCTTTTCTTTTTTTTTATTTTTTATTTGCTTTATTTTTTCCCGCGTGTCATAATTACTATTACATGCAAAACTCCTCCTTTAATTCATCATAAGAAACCGTGTTCCTCTAACTCTTCATCTTCACCATAGCCGAAACCTCATCACACCTCTTGATACTCCATAAAAACCTCCAAACCTTCCAAATCATGGCAAAAACTTCAAGAAACTCTCCTTTTCCCACATCAAACAACCACACTTCAAAAATGGAAAATCTTCATCTCCAACCAAAACCCTTGAAACCGACATAATTCAAGAAAACCCCATAGAGGAACAACAATTAGAATCTCCTAGAAGGAGTATGCGTAGAAGAAAGTTGATTGGGGAAGACATGAAGAAGAAACCCCGGAACAATCTGGGGGAAGAAGAAGAAATCACACCTGTTCCTTCCAAAGGAACTGTTTCTTCATCTTCCAAGAAACGGGTCGAACGAAGTGAATCTAGGTATGTTTTGGGGTTTTTGCGTCGATTTAGAATGGGCAATAAAGTAGAATTTCAAGAATTAACTCCATTCTAAAGGAACAAGGCATGGAATTCTTGTTTGAATTCGCCTTTAATAATGCTCTTGTTCCTTAGCTATGGATGAATTTGTGCAAATTTTGTTAATACTAATGGATTTGCACAACTGAGGTTAGAGGAAAGAAAATAAGGTTTAATGAAGCCACCTTGGGCAAAGTATGGGAAGTTCCTTGCAAAGGAACTGATTTGTACTTTAAACGGAAAGGAACTGTTTCTTTTCCGAATTTTCCTCAAGACAAAATTTTGAAATATTTTGGAGGAACTGCTGGCCAAAACAAACTCAACCATAACCTACTCTCTCCCCTTCACAAAGTACTATTTAATTGGTATGGAGAGCACTCATTCCTCGAACTGAAAAGAGGAATGAAGTGGGTCTCCTGGATATGTGTTATATGTTTTGCTTGGACCACCATATACAAATCAACTTCCCTTCCCTCTTCATTCAACATCTTACTCATTGTATAGAAATAACTGTGTATTGGGTACGGCTGCTTTGATAACTCTTACTTCATCACTTTGAAGTAAGACTTACGGGTTGGACCAAATAGAGTCAAACAAGGGAAATACATTGAATGAGAAGACCTAAATGGACTTGGTTGTTCTGTCCAAGAAGGATGACTCACTCAAGGGAGATGGCTCCAAGTTCCTCAAGTAAAAGAAAACTGCCTAAGCTTGATTAGAAGAAGATAATGATGTTATCTTGGATGACCCTGTTCCTAAACCGGAGGAACCGAAACCTAAGAGGCGCAAACACATTGCCATAAGCCTAAACCTTCTGTTCCTCAGAGAGTGAGGAAGAGCACTCGTATAAAATTGCTCAAGTTTCTGTTCCTTCCAACAAGGACTCTCCATTAGTCCTTTCGGATAATGAGGAACAGGAACCCTCAACTCTCAAGGAACCTACTCCACCACCATCTCCAAACTCTCTGTTCCTTTCACAAATCCCTCCATTTCACCTTCATCCTTCTCTGTTCCTTCCAGTTTTGAGCAGTTGAAGGATGAAATAAAAGGCCCAAATCCTTTTGCTTCCACCTCCACAACTCTTCCACCCACACCACCATTCCTTCCTCCCATTTATCCCCTCACCTTCTGTTTCCATTCCGGAACAGATGAACCTTCCATTCTAACCCCTCCAGTTCCTCACAAAATCCACCATCTGCCTCAGTTCCAAGGGTAAGGAACAGGAACTCCGGATGATGCTAACTGGGTAAATGATGTTGTCTTCCTGCTCAACATATGATCAAGTTTTATAATCATCTTCATTGGACTTTGGATGCTAAAACTGATACAATGTTAAGTCTTATGAAGAGCTTGAGTGATACAGTGGTTGCGCAACAAAAGAAGATGGACTCTATGGCCCGTGCCTTGGAGGAGTTGAAGGAACAGGTTGGACTCAACTCATGGGGTGGTGATGAAGAAATTAGAGGATGTGGTAGAAGAAGAAGTTGTAGAGGAACACCATTCCCCTTCCCTTTCTTAGTTTTTTTTTGTTTTGTTGTTCCTGTTTCCTTAATCAAGGAACACAACTTTTGTTTAATCCTTTTTCTTTTCTTTCTTTGTTTTGTTATGGAACAAGTGCTATATAATCAATGACTTTTGCTATTATGTCTGTGTTTCTTGCATAATTTCTTCCTTGGAATGGCTAGTATTATGTGATTGATGTTTGAGCAAGTTTACTCTTTGATTTTCTAACTTAACCACCAATGGTGCTTGTATATTGGTCTTAAGGTGTTAAATCAATTCATCAATACATGCAGAGTCTTTCTTTTTGAGGATGACAAAGGGGGAAAATGATTTAAGGAACAAACTGTACTAACTTAAAAAAATTGAAAATTGAAAAAAATTAAAAAATGGATAAGGTAAATGAAAAATCAAAAATAGGTTAAGGTAAATGAAAAATCAAAATTCAGTTACTCACATAATTGTGTTTTATTTTTCATTTTCTTCTTTATGTTTTTTTCATTATCATTCACTTATATTATTTGTTATTTTCCTTAGTTTGTACCTTTGTTGTCATCATCAAAAAGGGGGAAATTGTTGAACCCTAGTTTTGATGATGACAAAGAAACAAAGATGCAAACTAAGTAGTGAACTAATGAGTTATTTAAGTGTATGGTGTTTAAGGTATCAATGAAAGGAACTGGGAGAATACGAAGTCAAGGAAGAAGTCAAGAGAGGATTTCAAAGGCTAAGTAAAGAAGTTTCTATATTGATACTGGAGCAAGCATTGGATCAAGAAGAATAGAAGCTAGGCGTTTTATTTTCTAGTTCCAATGTAAAGGAACAAAGAAGAATGGTAAGGAACAGTGGCAGTTATTTGAGAATGAGAGTTTGTTCCTTTGTAAGGAACAAACTAAGTGGCACTAACAGAATATGTTAAAGGAACTTAGTTAATAAAGGAACTAGACTTAGGCGTGCAATACATATACGGTTAAAATGAATATGAGTAAGTCATGCCTAAATTATAGGAAATTAGTTTTATCTAATTTCAAATGATAAAATCTGTTTATAAAAAAGAAGAAAGATTTATTTTTTCGGAAAAATAAGAAAATAAATATCCGGTTTTAAAGAATTTGTTTAAAAGATATTATTTTCTTAAAGATTAAAAATTCAGTTTTAAAGATAAAAAGTTTTTATAAAACTGATTTTCGGATAAAGCTCAAGGAACTCCTTTACTTAGGAGTAATGGCTAAATATATCCACGTTCATTTATAGTTCATGGGATCATGGGACATTGATGTGAAACGTGTTCCTTAGGGGAAGGAACATCATGGGTTAATGGACTAAACATGTACTCTAGTTTTAATCCCACGTTCTTCATGATTAACACTATAAATATAGAAGTCTAGATAAGTTCCAAATTGTGTCTGACTAAGTAATTAAGTGAGTTTAACTAATTAAGTGTCAGTGCCTTCATTCTCTCATAATAGCCATTTGTTCTTTGCTTCTTACTCTAATTCCACTAAGCTTATTTCGATCAAATTGTATTTTGGTTTTTGGGGTAAAGGAACTTTGAGTGAAGTTCTGTAAGAGTGAGAAGCTTGTATGTGTGAGAAAACTTCGAGTGAAGTTGAGAGGAACTGCTGTTAAGGGAACAGTGGCTCAGGAACTTGAGTTTAGGAACTCAAGGTGTGGCTCGAGTTAGAATTAGGTTGTAACAAAGTTGTTTGGCCTAATTAGTGAAAGTGTTGAGTTTAAAATCCCTAGTGGTCGAGGTTGTTTCTTCTTGTTGGGCCCAAGAAGTTTTTCCTCGTAAAAATCCCTTGTGTTCCTCTAGCTTGTTTATTCGTTTAAGTTTTAATTTCCGCAAAAAGTTACGTTTATTTCTACACCTACAATTCACCCCCCTCTTGTAGTGTTCCTAGGGAAATAACAGTGTGCTTCTTATTCAAGCAATTTAGAGGACAATTACAATCGTAGAATAGTAACTCAAACTTACTCGAACAATTCTATACTCTGTACCTTAGGAAATTGTTTTCAGCTCTTAATATCTCTGATTTTTCTCTCTGAAAACGTGAGTTATGAAAGTGAATTATAAAACCCTTTTATAGTACATGGCCTGGTCGAAAATCCTTCAAAATAAATTTATCTTTTACTCCTTAATTTAAGGGATAAACCTTTTCTTTTTATAAAACAAACTTTATCCTTTTTCATCTTTATCTTTAATTCTAAAAAGATAAGGTTTCCTTAAATCCATGTTTATCTATATCTTTAATAACCAATAGATTTTCTTTTTATCTCATACTCTTTTATTATCTCAAATTCTTTTTTCTTAAAAACAATTTTCGAAAATCTTATATTTTATAAAAACATTTTTAACTCGATTTTTTTTACTGAAAAAACGTTTTAATGAAAATTCTTTTATAAAATGTTTTTGTTAAAACTTTATCATTTTTAAAAAACTTGCTTTTGGAATTTCAATTTCCTTTTATATAGATATACAAAATTAACATAATTATTTATTTCCTTAACTCTAAGAAATAATAATTATACTTATTTTATATTTATGTATTTAGCACATAATATATCACCTTATTCAAGTACATTACACTTTGCATAAAATAATTACACTTTGGAATATAAACTTAGACTTCAATCTTGATTCTTCATTTCTTCAAAGTCTTCATTTATTTATTCTTTTCTCAGCCATCTGTTACAAACTTTCATACTATCACATATTATATTAGTTTTCATCATCAAAACTTAACATGCACATACACAACAATTAGGGTATCTGATTATTTTATTCCTTTCTTTTTATTTCTCTCCTATTTATAGTATAGCCATCCTAAGTCTAATAGGACTTGGTTTATTTTATTTACTCCGAAATTAAAATAAACTGAACTATAATATAATTACGTTATACTTGAAACCGTACCCAAACTGTATTATTATTATATTATTATTTTTGTGTAAAAGATACTAAAATACCTTTCAATTCTATTCTTTATATTTTCTCATTTATAAAGAATAATTCCAAAAATACGGAGTATTACAAAATAGGCACAACCCTAGAATGTGCCAAAGAAAAAAAGCTATCGATTCTAGCGTCAAGGAAAACTCTTGAATGACCAGGATCATTTGACGAAGAAGAGGATTCATTTCACTATTTTTTAGAAAAAAAAAATAATAATGAGAACAAGGAAGAAAGAGGGAATACCCGACGAGCGCTTGGACGTTCGGTGAAGAAAATGAAGTCTGGACGAATGCACTCTCTCTCTAGAAAATTAAAAAAGACGCAAAGCCTCTCTCTAGAAAATTAGAAAGACGCAAAGCCTCTCTCTCTAGAAAATTCTCTCGAGGTGTGAAATGATTTCAGAAAGGACAAAAGAGCATATATTTATAGGGGAGGGGTGAAAAAACCTACTGAATCGGTTAAAAATGACTGGTAATCCTTGAACCGGTCAAAAACGACCTGTAACTTCCCATAAAATTGGCGCGTCATTACTCTTTTGAAAATCAGGTAACTTAGGTAAAAGGGCATTAACCATCTTTGGCGATGCTAAAATCCCCTTTTAGGGGCAAATGTTGTAGCCTAAAAAAATCAAAGGCTCACAAAGAGACACGTGGACCAATCAGAAGAGTCCACGTGTCCCATTACAAGGAGGAAAATATTGTCATTTTAAAGGTTTTTTTTTACTTCTTAAAGGATAAAAGTCCCATTTTGACCTGAAGCAATATTCATGGCCCAACTCCCAAAAAATGACTGCATATGATTGGCTAATGCTCGGCTCCCAATCATTGCCTGCCACGTGTAACAATCTAATTGCCTAATAAATCACGTGCCCTTATTTTAGGGTGACCTCAAATGGCAGCTTTTAGATCCCAACAACTACAAATAGTCCCCTTGAAATCAAGAAAAAGGTGACTCATTGAATAGCGTGCCAATACTCTGTTATAATATTCTCTCACTTTCTCTCTTTATCTCTACTCTCCTTTTCCATATCGGATATCTGAATTAAGCTTCAGAGGGGGAACCACCACCCAAACCTCCCGGATTGGTTCCTTTTTTCTAGGTTCGGAACGACGCTTAGGTTCGGATTCCATAATTTAGGAATTGTTTCACAAGTCTCCAAAGAAGAACATCTTAAAAGATAGGAGTTTACTTGCCAGCCATGGAGACTGAATACAAGTGACGCTGGAGTTGGAGGAGACATAAGTTATGGGGAAAGGGTGCCATTGTTAGTGGTGTTAGTGGTAGGGAGAAGAAGAAGAGGGAGGAATAAGAAGAAGAAGGGAGGAGGAAGAAGCAAAGGAGGGATAAGAAGAAGGGAGGAGTTTATTAGTGTGTTGTTGTTGTCACTAGACGTAGTGGTGGTAATGGTAGTGTCGCCAACATGTTGGAGGAGAATAAAGGAAGAAGAGAGGGAGTAGGAGGATGGAGGAAATCGAATAGGGTGAAGACGAGGGAGGAAGGGGAATGGAGATTGAGACGGTGATGGGTAATGGCGATTCAAATGGTAGTGGTGTTGGTTTTGGTGATTGTAGGTTAGAGGAAGAAAGATAAGGAAGAAGAGGAGGTAGGAAGAAAAAGAACAAGAAAAAGAAACGACTTAAAAAATCGGGTCAATTATAAAATTTCCTTTTAAGCTAAATGCACTAGTTCCAAGGCCAAGCCCTAGTCCAACAATAATGGTGCAACTTTGCTTCCTTTTCTTCTTCTTTTCTCTTTTCATAAATATGCGTTCACTTGTCCTCTTACTAGCTAGGCAAAGTATTTTCTTTCCAAGACTTCATTTAAGAGCGATATTTCCTTCTTCAACAAGCTGGATAAAGAAGGGGTGAAAAAAGTCACAACATAATGGAAATTCTAGTTTTCCTCGACCATTGTTCCTGTGTATGGCTAACGTAATAGCGCATGTTAAGAGAACTGGAGCAGGCTACCATGAGACAAAAGATGTTCTTTTGAAATAGATTCGATTCGTATTGTACAAAAAATGCAAACGGTTTTATTAATTTACGGATGGAAAATAGATTCACCTTTTCTTTTTATTTATGCAGCTAGAAAAAATAACTAAGGGCATTAGTGATGCCCAACAAATACATTAGGAGGCCTCTGTCATACCTTTCCACTCTACCCACCTCTATTTGTGCTTTAATTATTTTCATGTTTTTTTCCTCAAGAACAAAAAAAAAAAAAAAAAAAAATCATCATTTGTGGAAACAGCTAAGCATATGAAATTTTAATTTAAGCACTAGATATTATTAGGAAGGGGATGGAATTGAAGTTGGTTTGCAAACAAAATCATAGGAACTTACTTTTTCCAGGAAAATCTGAATCTATAATATGGAGGAAATTATCAAGATTAACCAAGGTAAGTAGAATTTTCTATGGAGATTTAACTTTCCATGATCAATCTAACGAAATTTTGCACTAAGAAATACATTAATATGAGAAAAATGGTATGCTAGTAAGCATGACTTCTTATCATAGAACAAATCTCCGAGCATAACCTAATCACTCATCTTCATCAATCACCAACATTACATCTGCACTCACGCACAACTCACAAATTCACAACCTCATTAATCATCCTCTTTGTCAAACAAAAGCCATGTAACCATCTCCTAATTTTTACTATCACAAAAATTACAGTAGCAACATACATGATCCCATGTAATACAAAGTCAACGCCCAAACATCAAAAGTAATCAAAACAATATTTTGACGCAATACATAACAAAAGACCAAGCCATTTTTTAAGACTCGTACAATAATTCGATCCAAGATTTTTGCATCTCCTGGAGTTCATTTCATTGGTATCTGATGCATATTCTTAAAGCATGCAACATCCAATCGAGTGCATATTGTAGACACATAATCGCGTCTCCCATTTAAGGATCCTCAGAATTATACCTTTGCGGTTTAGATGGAGGAGCACAACGATCCTTAGGTGGAGCAATCATGGAACCAAGAAAGCAGTGATTAGGAATAGATTGAAAGTACAGAATGTGTTTGAGAGAATTTATGTTCGTAAGTATTGATAAAAGAATCATGAAAACCCCCCCTTTGATTCGAGAAATCACAAGTATTTATAGCCAGGACGACACTGTGTCTCACGCGCCTAGCGAATCTGACATGTCAAGCGCATGACGCGGCATGCCCAGTAAAAAGTGTACACATGACATGCATTTTGAAAAAGATAAGAAAGAAATTCCGCGTCTCAAGCAGAGAACTGCACTTGACGCAAGACTCTATTATGAAATACAAGTCTACGTGGTAGTTCTGGGCGCTTGGCACATGTTGTCTAAGGATATGCAGTAGATACCAAAGAAATGAAATCCAGGAGATGCGCACTGGATTGCAGCGAAAAACATCCTTCAGTACTTGCAAACGAGTAAGGAAATTTTTTGCTTCATGGTGGAGATGATTAGTTTGTTGTTACTGGATGCACTGATGCAAGCTTCCAGGGTGACAAAGATGACTTTCGATCCCAATATGGTTGCATATTTTGTCGTAATGGAGGAGTTGTGGCTGGAAGAGCTTTAAGCAGAGTACCATCGCGGAATCTACGATAGAGGTTGAGTACATTGAAGTATCAGATGCAACTAGGAAGTTGTTTAATTTGGATCAAAAAGTTCATTAGTGAGCTTGGTGTAGTTCCTAGCATTGAGATTGGCATGGAGTTGTATTGTGACAACGATGGTGCCATTGTTTAGTCTAAGGAACCCAGATTGTATCAATGTCTAGACATGTGCTCAGGAAATTCCATCTTATTCGAGAAATCATTGGAAAAATGGATATGAAAGTAAGCAAGATTGATACTGAGGATAATGTAGCAGATTCTTTGACTAAATCGCTTGCTCAACCTAAGCATGAGTGGTATACTAGGTCTATGGGGTTAAGCATATGGGAGAATGATTTTAGGTTGTTTACTTCATGTTAATAATTGTAAAGACATTTATTATGTTTTAAATGTTTAAAAAAATCATTTTTTTTTCTTTAATTGTTTGGTTTAATTAGTATTAAATAAAATTTCTACGTAGTTTGTGTTTTCAAATTTAGATTATCAAAAACGTTTTGGACATAAGTGATTTATTTAAAGACTAGTAGATAATTAATTGATAGCGCAGTTCAATGGGCTATCGAGACATAGAGATGTCTAATTTGATTATATGAATGTATATTTGATACATTAATACTTGACCGAATTACTTTCTAAAAGTAGAATCAAACTAATATATTTAGTGGATTCCTTGAACATGAATATGTATTAATAACCATAATATAATTAGTTTATCCTTGACACTGTGAAATGATGCGCTGTAAAAGGAGGTTAAAAAGGCGGTGATCATGTGGGCTAAGAATTGAGTGGGGCTTATGTTCAGTAAAGAATAGATAAGTCCTCTTATTAAATAGGAATGGTGTTTGGGACTCTTGATGAGCGAGAACTCGAAAATTGCGTGGCAATGCGGAATATGATTAAAGAGTTAATCCTCATTTGAGTAGATCAAACTAAGTGATCAAGGAAAAAAAATTTGAGAATAACATGGTGTGCTCAAATTGACCAATGAACCTTACTGATGCAAGACTCCCTGGCTAAGGATCTCTTTATCTTGAAGGTGCAATGAAAAAATCGCATTTTCGCGATCTCGAATGCGCTCAGTAAGACAAGACGACATTGGTTGTTGCGGTATAAAATTACTAAAACCACCCAGAACTCATGAGAGCTTATCAGACTTGAGAAATTTAAAGTTGCGCTCTTCTCTTGAGACAAGTGGGAGATTGAAGTAATATGTTCTTAGACATCCCGACAATTGCAAAAAAAATAAATACGAATTAAATTATGAAGATAATAAAGTTAACTATTTTAGTAATCGTATTTTCCTGCTAAAGAATAAATATGATTAGTGGTACAATATTGATTGGTCTATAACTAAAATTTATCAATCGTATGAGGTCACACGTTGTAGCACAAGTTGGACAAAACAATCCAAATCTATTTAGGATTGGGGTTAGGCCGGCCATAAGGGGAATATGAGGAGAATTAGTTCTCCTAACTAGCCTATTACTCTTCTATTATATATAGGATGTAATATTAGGGTTTTAGGTAATCAATTTCATTAAAAAAAAATTTTCACAAAAGAAAAAGCTTGAGAAACCCTAACCAACTCTCGTCTACACTGTCGCCTATACCATTGTAGACACATAATTGTGTCTCCCCATTTAAGGATCCAATGATGAAACATACCGTGGAATTAGTTGGCGCGACCCAGTGAAAGAGCAATCTAAAGAACTACTCCAAAATTGTCTTTCGAAATAATATTCTAAAGCCCGATTAATTATTCCTGATAATTAATTGTATTTGCGCCCTATTCTTTGAAAAACCCAATTAATTGATTTATTTTAATAAATAGTTTCAAAAGATATCTTTTATAAGCTAAAATAAGATTTCATCCCGTAAAATCATATATCCATAATTAAAGGGATATAAGAAATCTTTTAAACGCGGTTTCAAAAAAAGCTGGCGAAGGCTTGCCAGGACCCAAGCTGGTGTGCGTAGCGCACCAACTTACGCCTGGCGCAGGTACGTCCACCTGTGCCAAGTGCACTAATCTGCACCTGACACGTGGATTCCTGACTCATTCAGAGTCCTGTGTGAAGCGCAAGTCTCTGTGTGAGACGCGAACTTTATTTATTATCTTTTTCAAAACGCTTGACACGTCAGTTGTGCCAGGCGCAGTAGGCGCGTGAGGCGCAGTTTCGTTATTCCATAAATACTTCGTGATTTCTTGAATTACGGATGACTTTTCATTTATTTACGAATACAGAAAATTTGGTATGACATAACTTTCCCCCAATTTAATTTACTCAAGAACCCTAATTTAACAAATTCTCAAATTCGAAATCAAACAAAGTTAGAATTCAAAGCATAAGGTTAGAATTTCCTTGGTTAGAGCGAGTAAGAGGGTGACATTACTCTCTAAAAGAATCCAACGATCTCGGCCTCTTGATCCGATTTTCGGCACGAAAACCGCAACACCGAAAACAATATTCTCCTCTTCGGAAAATCCACAAAATCGAGAGATGGTAAAGATGGATTAACCATCCTTGATATGTGGTGGTGTTTGGTATTTTTTTTTGTACGTTTAATGGAGTTGAAGGTTGAAGAAAAAGAAAAGAAAGGTAAAGTACAGGGAATGAAAAGTGTCATGGATTTAGAATGAAGAGTGGTTATAAACTCTCTAACTTTCTTTTCCTTTGTTTCTTTTATTTTTCTCTACTTTTGCTTCATAATACTAACATGATAGGTATTCTATTAAATCTAGGATCTTTTTTAACCCTTTTAAGGTAAAGTCAACATGAGGGAAACAAAATATATTCAATAAAAGAATATTTTAAAATATTTTTATAAATAAAATAATATAAATAATTACTAAAAGGGTATAAAAATACGGGGTGCTACAATCTACCCCCCTTAAAATAAGTATCATCCTGAAACTTTAAGTATTACTTAAATGATCAAACTCATACTCTTGTTTATGAAAATAGCTCATAAACTTTATAGGTCAGCCAATTACTAACAGTTGAGATATAAAACCTGAAATTGCATTTCACATTCTCATAGATAAATTTAATGAATCACAATAATCAAAAACTCCATACTATCATAAGGATGTAGGAATATTCATAATATAACAAGTAGGGCATGAAACACATCAAAGCTTTATCAGAAAACATTCAACCACACGTGCTACTAAATAACTTTCAACACTAACGTACGAAATTAGTATCAATTATATCCCCCTTAAAAAGGGAGTTATATTATGTCCTCGTAATGAAAATTTTACCCGAGTGAAGAGATGAGGATACTTATGACACGTAGCATCCTTAACTTCCTAAGTAGACTCCTCCGAGTTGTGGTTTGAACAACGCACCTTCACGATCTTTGTCTCCCCTTTGCGAGTCTTTCGGACTATGTGATCTAGAATCTGAACTGGAAACTCCTCATAAGTCATGTTATCATCTAACTGGAGAGACTCTGACTATAGAACATGAAAAGGGTGACTAATGTATCGCCGCAGCTGAGATACATTATGCGCACGGTCAACGGCTGGCGGCAATGCCAATCTGTAAGCCATCTCTCCTATCCTCTTCCGAATCTCGTATAGGCAAATGAACTTAGGGCACAACTTCCCTTCTTTCAAAATCTCATCATTGCTCATGACGACGATGCTTATCACCATAGCTCTTTTATCTATCATGCGCCGCCTTCATTTTCTGTTGGATAAGCTTTTCTAGCTCAACAATCTCCTGAATCATCTCTTGGCCGATAACAACAGACTCGCCAATATCACTCCAACACAAAGGAGTACGACATCGTTGACCATACAAAGCTGCAAATGATGCGATCTGAATGGTAGAATGGTAGTTATTATTATATGAGAACTCTATCAAATCAAGTGTATCCTCCCAAGATCCCTAGAGCTCTAAGGTACAAGCCCTCAACATATACTCCAACGTTTGAATAGTGCACTCCGTTTGGCCATCTGTAGCAGGGTGAAAAGTTGTTCATGTTCAACTTAGTCCCCAAAGCTTCCTGAAGCTTCTGCCAAACATTAGACAAGAATCTGCGATCCCTATCCAAAATATTATCACTTGAAACACTGTGTAGTCTAATCACGTGCTCTCTATGAGCAGTGGTCGATCGTTCATGCTTCTAAGTATCCTTCATGGGAATGAAATGAGAAGACTTGGTAAGATGATCCACAATAACCCAATTCATATTATTTAGTATCCATGGAATTCCACAAACAAAGTCCATTAAGATCGAGTCCCATTTTCACACAGGAACCTCTAAAGGTTGTGCCTCTTGTGCTCAATGTTGACCTTATGATAAGTCAAGCATCTCGATACGTACTTAGCGGCATATGTCTTCATATGACGCCACCAAAAAGTCTTCTTGAGATCCTTATACATCTTATCCCCTCCACGATGAACCGAATAAGTTGAATGAGCTTCTTCGAATATCTATTCCTTCAACTCAAGAACATTAGGAACACACCATCCCCCCTTGAGTCTCAAGCTACCAACCTCAACCACTATGAAATTGACAGGGTCATTAGCTTGCTTGTCCTTCAAGAACCGATCATGTACTAATGCTTTTTTAATCTAATCAGACAAAGTGAACTGAATCATGAGAGAGTTACGATGAGTTCCCAATTGCACTACCTCCACATCAAGATTTTGAAACTCCTCTCGAAGATGATTCCTCGAATGTATGGTCTGTAAACAGTGGAGGATTTCCTTCTAAGCGCATCTGCAACAACATTGGCCTTACCCTCATGGTAGTGAATCTCCATATCATAATCCTTGATCAGTTCTAACCACCTCCCCTGCCTCACGTTCAGCTCTCTCTGAGTGAAGATGTATTTCAGACTCTTATGGTCCGAAAATATCTTCTATGATGTGCCAAGAAGATAGAATGCCATATCTTAAGTGCAAAAACAACAACTTCCAACTCTAGATCATGCGTCGGATAGTTCAATTCATGGTTTTTCAATTACCCAGAAGCGTAAGCAACAACCTTTTTTTTTTTTGCATAGGCACACAACCAAGACAATTCTTCGAAGCATCTTTGAACACTTCGTACTCTACGTTTTAATCAAGTAAAGTCAACATAGGAGTTGTGGTAAGAAGCTCCTTCAAAATCTGAAATGTCTTCTAACAAGCATCATCCCAGCGATATTTAGTATTTTTTCTCGTCAACATAGTCAATGGCCAAGCTATTTTTGAGAAGTCCATCACAAACCTTATATAATAACCTGACAAGTTAAGGAAGCTGCGAATCTCAGTTACACTCTTTGGAGTAGGCCACTCGAAAACAACTTGGATCATTGATGGATCAACTGAGATACCCTCTTTACAAATGATGTGACCAAGAAAAGCAACTTTCTCCAACTAGTATTGAGGTGGTAGGTTAATAGTTAAGCAGCAGTAACTTCAATTGAGGTGGTAGGTTAATGAAGTAACTTTATTATTATTTATGTTCTGGAGGGAATATGTGAGTTCTAGGAAATTTATAACATGTATAACAGATTACCAGTCATATGTTAGTAAAATGGGAAGGGTTACCCCATAGTTTAGTTAATATTCCAAAGTTGGGATTAATATGGGAAGGATGTTCATAATTGGGATTAATTATGTGAATTTTTCCTTGTTTTGACTTTCTTTGTGCATCTCAGCTATTAAACAATGAGTCTCATATATTGGATAAAAAGTCTTAGATATATGAGACTTCAAGTCCAAAATCCAAATTCGAGATAAAAAATTAATAAACCTCATATACAAGGGGAAATTTTGAGACTCGAGATCCAAAATCTGAGACCTAAAGTCTTAAATCTAACACTCAAAGTTCAAAATCTACAAGTCAAAGACCAAATTCTGATGTAACAATTGAATTTTGACACAAAAAGTGAGATCCAAACCCTGTATCTAAGACTTGTCATACGAGTTTGCTGGTGTGGGCTACCCAATCCTCACCCTATATACTTTTGCAAAAAAATATGTTAAGACATGAAATAGTCCTGTACATCTGTAATTAGTAACTTTAAACTTCTGCTTTAAGTTGGTTGCCTAGCAATAGACATCCATGAGAATTAATTCATCAACCCCTCAGGAGTCAGGGCCTCACAAATATACGTACTGAGCATCCCCTGTAATTGTACACGCAGCACGCTGCCTCACATATGCATGACCAGAAAAAAGGGAAACGTCAAAGATTAAAGAAACAGAACTTTCGTCAGATTTCAAAGGTGGCGACCAATTATATTTCACTAAGGTATGAGTTTTGTAGCAAACGTGATGCTTGTATTCATAATATGGCATAACCAAAATCATGTTAACGGTTAACCTGTGAATACTAACTTAACTATTAGCTTCCATAGCATCTCTTCATAAATCTATTGGATGATACAATCGTATAAATTTGAATCAGCAAAATTTACAAAAATCATCAGGATGTATGAAAAAAAATAAAGGCACTTGTGAACAAGTTTATAGCTTTACATAACCGTTCTTTATATGCAAGTAGGTAGCTCTTAACACCTCTTTAGGGACCTATCTGAACTTGCTGCACAGCTGGCTGCACAGGCCATTCAGCTGAGAATTGGTGATATTTGACAAGTTATAAGTTCTTGATTTCCCATTCGTCAGGCATGTCAAATTCATCTGATTGCCTAATTGATTTTGCTGCAATAGAAATATGAAATGCATCAGTGTGAGATCACATGCATACTGTAACTATGTCTTCTTTTATGCCTAGTTTAGTTATTTACATGGACTTCAGGCTCAAACAGAAACAAAGAAAAACAGATGCAGGATATGAAGCATTAATTTCATTGGTGAAAGAAAACATTTCCAATGTTCATATTCCAATTGCAGTAATATGAGTCGGTGTTCCCTCTCATACAAAGATGACACAAGGGCCATGCTTCTAGGAGCTCTTTGTGATTTTAATTTTTATATTTTTTGAAAGGCAAGGAGAACGACCCTAACCAAACTTCAATTCTCATGGTTTCTTGGTTCAGTATTTGCAGCACTCTGGAGGAGGGATCTAAGGGGATCCTATAAATCACTCCCAATTGCACTGCTTAAAACCAAATTAGGGCAAAACTCCATACACACAAATACATATATATACACATGTACACCCTCCATGCCCCAATAAACTTCCCACTTCTCTTTTTCACGTTTGCCAAGACACATTTGGTATCAATAATATCTTTGGTTACATATCTGGAAAAATTATAAAAGTTTGATCTTTGTAATGTATACAATGACACGAATCAAACAAGACCCCACGTGACTATGTCTTTCTTATATATCGGAAAAAAAATTGGAAGATTTTCCTTATGAATAGTGCCAAAGTTAGAAATGGAAAGTCTATTAAGGAACGGAGGGAGTATGTATGTGTGCGCGCGCGTGTGTGTATATATATATAGACACACACACATATAAAGTCGAGATCAAATGAGAAGGATTAATGTCCATACTTCTTTTTAAACTAAATGTACATATTTTTGTACTAAATGTGCATATTACAGTTTTCAAACTGTAAGCATATGCTCATGAAAAATGAAATGCACATTTAATAAAAATAAAATGCACATGACAAAAAGTTGCACATTTAGTTAAAAAAAATACACATTTAGTTCAAAAAAATATGCACTAAATGTATATATATATATATATATATATATATATATATATATATATATATATATATATATATATATATATTATATATACTTGAGCTTCACCTCTGTCAGAACAACAAAATAAAACACATCTTTCGGGATTGGTGACATGGAGTACACACACACAAACACACAGCACACACCTCATCATATACACCTTACCCACTAATGATTATATGGATCAGAAAAAGTAGCAGGACAGAAAACAAAAGCGAAGCATATGAGACAAAGTTTAAAAAAAGACACATACCATACAGGATCCAGGCTCTGAATTACAGCTCCATCTTGATGTAGGAACACAACTCAAGTAATGGCACCAAGAACAATGCTTATTTCCATCAATTCCTCTAAAAACCATAACTAAAGCAACTATGAACCTGCAAAAATTAACATAAACCTAATATAAAGTATCCGCAGCATACTAAGGGGTGTTTGGTATCATGTTTTTTCACAAAAGAAACGGAATCAAATAATAAAATCCGTTTCTACTTGTTTGGTTAGTGTGTAAAGTAACAATTACCGTTACTTGAGGGAAACACATCCCCCAAGTTGTTTCCACTCAAAAACCTAAGGAAACAAATAACGTTTCACTACTCAAACAAGAGGAAAGGGAGTGGGTTATATTTGTTTCTATTCCATTAGCATACCAAACAACTAATAAGGGTAACACTTATTATTACCCTTTCCCCTCCTTATCAAAATCCTTTCCATTCCGTTTACGGTATTCATACCAAACACCCCCTAAATAGAGCACAGTCAAATTTCTCTATAATATGTTCCCAGTAAATCTATGAGATCAACGGAAAGAAAGCCAAATAGCAATCACCAAATACTAATAGAATAAAAAAGAGTAAAATCGAAATGTCTTTTAAAGGGCTCACCCAACGATCAGAATAATCAGCGAGATGATCCAGAGGGTACACTGATATATCTTGTATTTTGGCCTCCTTGCATACGGAGAATGACCAGGTGACATATATTTTTGGCTAACCCATCCAAACTGTGGTCGGATCAGAAATACAGAGCCAAGGAAAAATCCCGAAATAAACCCTCCAATGTGAGCAAAGTTATCGACATGAGGAAGAATTCCAACAGCCAGGTTGACTCCAGCGATGAGAACCAACATTAGCAATGATGCCACCTAGAGAGGCAGAAATAGATGTTATACGGGTAGGATGAGAAGGCATGATTGAACACCATAAGTCATTACGAGATAACTGAGCAATTTTCAGGTCTAACCTTATTACTGTATATCGTCCAGTTAATAATCAACTCAGAAAGCATGGCACCTAGTAACCCGAACACAGCACCTGAGGCACCAACAGAGATGTTTGATCGCACAAAAAGACCAGACATCACACTCCCACCAAGTCCAGCAATGACATACAGCAAGCCCATCCTTACTGTTTCATCAGAAGGGAAGGGGGGGGGGGGAGAAAGAAACAAAGATGAGAACACTGAGTAAGCAGCTGATTGTTTCAGAACAAAATTGGAGCATCATTACAAGTACTAATATAGTTTTACTAACAGGAAGACAATGATTTTGAAGTGTTTCCTGATTTGAATCACATGCATCTAAAGCAAAAAAGAACAAAAGAATGATGAATCGCAACAAAAGAAGTTGATTAGCACATCACTGTTGCTCTGGTCGGCGAGAGAGTGAGATTTAGAAGAACTAGTCCCCTGTACTAACACGACCAGACTTACTGTATACATGTGACATCAACATTTGTCAACTTCTAGGCAGCAGAGTTTGGAATGCACAAATGAAGCAAATTTATGATATAATCATGCATCAGATTTTTGTTATCCTAATCAACATGCTGGAACAAAATGGAATGCGGACAAACATACCAAAACCAAATTCTCGCTCCATCCGGATTCCTATAACTAGTAAACCTAACATGTTGGCCAGCAGATGGAAAACTCCACCATGTAACCAAATACAACTGATCAGACGCCATCCTTGGTGGCCATGCACCACCTTGTCTATAGATAAAGCACCCATCTTATCAAGCCTGGTGGAAAGAAACGACGGAAGTGTAAGTGAAACAGATATTAGAATGCTGTTCAAAGAGAAGCTATATGATGCATAACAAAATACACCCAAGGAGGCCGAGAACTTCATAAAACAAAATTGCAAAATTGGGACGCCTGTTTATACCAGCAAGTCTATCAAGTTCCTGAGTATAACTACCTAGTACCTAGATGCACCCCAGGGCTATCTTTTAGCTCATTTTCTTATTGGGGACTATCATTTGCTCATTTGAGACGATCTAGATGAGCAAATGAGTGAACATAAAGCCTTGGCTAACCCGGAACACTTGAAATTTCAACATTTTTGCTGATTCAAAAAGAATGTCTTAGTTCAACAACTACTAATAAGAATACAAGTCATTGGTAATAGTGACTTTGGCACAATTAATTTTTTTACCCCACATAAGAATTTTATTTCACTTGCATCAGTAATCCAACATGAGCAGGATCAAAACGAGATAGGACTTAGGAGATCTGAGAAAATGCACCAATATTATGCAGAAAAAAGTCAATTCACAAAACCAAGTATCCCAAAACAATCAATTCCAGCAAAAACTACTACTCCATAAAAAATGATCACAAATTTATCTGAAAGTCAGTAATGAAATCTCAAAAAAACCAGAATCATGAATAGAAGAATTCAGCAGTTCAATAAATAAACCAATAGAATGAACCCCCCCACCCCCACCAAAAAAAAAAAAACTTACGTAGTAGCAGAAGGACCAAGAAGAGGATTCTCCTTGAAAGGTTGAAAAGCAAAGCGACCCAAAGAAGGGGCTAAACAGGAGAGAGAGTATTTGGGGCAATTATTAACATACATAGAGATTATAAACATAATGGTATTAGCAACAACAATGAAGGGAATAAGCCAAGGAAACCATTTCTTAAAATGTTTGACTTGGTGAAATCCCATTGGAGGTGGAGGTGGTCTGCCTTCAATATCAACTGGGTGAATCATGTTTTCCCTTGAATTATTATGATTCCCGCGTAATGGGATTTCTTGAGATGAATCTCGATTATGCATCTTTTTTTGCTGTTAGTGTTTGAGTGGATTTGCTGGGAAAAGGAATGGAATAGATATGTATAGAGTGGAGAGTCAACGGAATTTGGTTAACAAGAGGAAAGTTCCTTCTTCTTCCATGGATGCTTTTTGATTTGGTTTGGTTTGGTGTGCTTTCTGCACCTACTTGTTTTGTTTCTTTACTCTATATTCTTGTTCAGACGACGTCTAAACTTTTGACTGCGCCCTTTTCGTCTTCGACAAAGCATGGATTATGCAATAGAGTCCAAAATAATTATTATTTTTTTTTAAAGAGAAATTTTTAATTAATTGAATGTCAAACGACATCTACAATAGATAATAAAGAAAAACAAGATACAATTAAACAAGGTTAAATCAAATTCGTATTCGGAAAAATTACAATGAACCAAATCGAGCAATACAGCGCAACCCCCTTGGATTTGCTGAATCAAACCGCTATTGATGAGGAAGTCTATCATTCTGACATAGTTTGGGAAGAACAATCTTGATCGAGCCATATTTACCGCATCCAAGATTCCAATACCTTCATGTTGAGTCTCGAACTTCAGCCAATGAGAACAATTTCTCATACCTAAAAACAAAAAAAAAACCATACTCACAACTCCCATAGGGGATAAGGAGATCTCCACAACAGAGAGTACTAAAAAAATATCATAAAGAGATACTAATTTATTCAACAAAAATAAAAACTGAAAACAAAAGAGGGAGAGGGGCTTACCATGGATGAAAACATCCATGGCAGCCCCCCAAACTGATGAAGAAAAGGGTAAGAGAGGCTAGCTAGGATTTAGGCTCCGCTTGGTAGGGCGTAAAACGTTTTCCCGGAAAACTATTTTCCTCTATTTTCAGTTTTACATTGTTTGGTTGGCAAAAGAGTGTAAAACCATTTTCCTTGGGGTAAAATTACTCTCCCAAGGATGGAAAACCATTTTCCTTTCAAAATGAAGGGAAAACTATTTTCCTTCTCTCTCTTGTACACTCCTCTCACTACCTCCTTACTTTCCCTTTCATTTTCCTTTCATTTCATCATTTTTTTTACATCGAACCAAACAACGAAAAACTAATTTTGGAATTGTGTTTTCCATTGTAAATTGTTTTCCATGAAAATCATTTTACACTGAAAATATTTTACACCCTACCAAACGAAGCCTTAGAGAGAAAAAGAGAAAGAGGGGGAAGGGACGATTTTGAGTGAGACTATTTTCTAATATCGATAGCTTTGGTTGTTGAAATATTATTGGAGATCATTTATTGTCATGAGTCCAAAATAATTATTGTGCGATACAAAATAACATATTATTTATACTTTTTCTGTTTACTTGTAACACTTTTTTCTTCGTCAACTCCAATATAAATTTTGGGTATGAGAGAAGTAGAGAGGGAAAAAAAAGGAACATGAATCATAATGAAAAGAAAATATTATAAATGAATATTTGGTTTGCATTAAAAGAACATACCTTTTTAATTTGAAATCTCGCCAATAACATTTTTTTTAAACATAAAACAAGTTGCAAGATTTAAGGAAACAAATAACAACATTTTTTAAAAATTATAGACTCTCAAATTATTAAAACTAAGTCGTCTAGCACAGGGTACACCATGCTCTTCATGAACTTGGGTGCATGTTCCTATTTGCGCTTTTCAGCACTGATGCAGTTTGTGGTTTATTTACTCGTTAGTGTTTTGCATTACGGTTTTTCACCATACACCTACGATAAATTCTTTTATTTACCATATATCCCCATAATTTTCAAAATTCTATGATACTCCTCCATTTCCTAAACATATATTAGAATATTTTTAGACTCACGGTGGTTGACTCTGTTAGTCATAAACCCCTAATGAGCTAATAATCCCTAATTAACTCAAATTAACCTATTTGACCATTTTCTCCCGCTTCCTTAGTAATTGTCCTCCTCCCTCTTTCTACTTCTACTCAGCCCCCTCCCCCTTCGAGCACCATCACTAGCCATCCTATTCCTCCCCTTGTACCTGCATTGACCATCACAACCTCGTCCTTCCACCACCTCGAGAATTTCTCCCATCCCTTCCAAACACACCCTTAAACAAATTCAGAAATTTTACATCACAAGAATCGTTGCTGCTTCATTTAGTTTAATCTCTACAAACCCATTTTTCAATTAAAAAAATATGCAGGAGTCTCCACCCCTTTTCCTCCCTTTTCTTTTCTCCATTCTTAAACCAAACACACCCTAACTATGGCAATGGAATTCATTTGCATTGAGAGGCCGCAGTATTCTCTACCACAAGGATAGTTGAAGAACCACGCTGCAAGGATAGGATAGCACCTTGAATGAAATTTGAAGCCAGGGAGGGAGCCCACTTTAGAGAGTATGCTGGAGCACTACTCCATACAAAGTGTAAAAAGCAAGGGGGGGAGGGGGTCCCCTTGTCTTAGGCCTCTTTTAGGGTAGATAATCTCACTAGGGCTGCCATTTATCATCAATGTATATGAAGGAGTAGTCACACACATCATGATTAATTGCATGATATTCACCAGCAGGGTTTTATTCACAAAAGAAGTAGGGAGTGTCATAAGCTTTTTTGATGTCAAGTTTTATCATGCAGCAGGGTTGTTTCTGAGAAGGTATGTACATCTTCACCAGGTCTTGGCATAACAAGACATTATGCATGATATTCCTCCCAGTGACAAAAGCACCTTGTGTAGGGCTGATTATATCAGGCAGCACAGTGTTTAGCTTGGTACATATGAGCTTTGACAAACACTTATATATAGTAGAGCAACAGGCAATAGGCCTGAATTCACTCACTGAATTTGGGATTTTCACCTTAGGAACTAAGGTAAGTGTAGTGAGATTAAGCTCCCTAACCATCAGTCCAGTTCTCAATATCCCTAGTATAGCTTGACTAATCTCATTCCCAACAATCTCCCAAGCAGCCTTGAAAAATGCACTACTATATCCATCCAACCCTGGTGCCTTGTTACTAGGGATGTTGAACATAATCTTCTTTACATCTGCAGAATTATAGTTGAAACCCAAGCTAGTACAATGATCAGTAGTTAGTGAGGGTCCATATTGCAAAATACCAGGTAATACAACATTCCTGGAAGGCATACAAGTACGAAGCAGGTGTTGGTAAAACTCCAGGAATGCAT
Organism: Beta vulgaris subsp. vulgaris; assembly: GCF_026745355.1. Lineage (NCBI taxonomy): Eukaryota > Viridiplantae > Streptophyta > Magnoliopsida > Caryophyllales > Amaranthaceae > Beta > Beta vulgaris. The sequence continues at coordinate 39,750,616 of NC_079206.1, read as the reverse complement.
CCACAATGGAGCCAGGGGTATCTCTCCATTGTCCATCCACAGACTGAATGGCTTTAATAGAGTTTCTCTTCTGCCTAGCTTTAATGCTGTTATAGAAGGTTTTGGAGTTTTCATCCCCTTCTTTTAACCAATGAAGCTTTGCTTTCTGTTGCAATGCAGAGTGTAGGTCCCTCCAAGCAATCTGATACACTATCTGAGCCTCTTTCTCTAATTGAGCAAACCTGAAGTCACCAGGGTTAGAGTGCAGATCTTGTTGTGCAGCTAGTTTTCTCTCCTTTGCATCTTGTTCAGCCTCCTGTAAAGCACCCTGGCCTCTTTGGTCAAGGACTTTTAAATCCCTTTTCAAAAGTTTCAACTTCTTTAGCACCTGAAAAGAAAGAACTCCATATACAGATCTCCTCCATCCTTCAGCTACCACTTCACTAAAATGCTCATTAAAGCACCAATGATTGAAGAACTTGAAAGGTTTCTTCCCCTACGCCAAGGGACATGTCTTGATAAACATAGGACTATGATCAAACTCTCCTTCAGGCATGAAAAACACCTCAGCATCTTGAAAAGCATCATTCCATTCAGAATTTGCCATAACTCTGTCAATCTTGGACATAACTCTCTGATCACCAGATTGTTTGTTATTCCAAGTATAGAATCTGCCAGTAGCTTTTAAATCCTCAAGCTTGCAATTATCTACACATCTCCTCATAGGACTGATTTCTGAATCTCTAATAATAGATCCAACTCTCTCATCTCTGTTAAGTACAGAACTAAAGTCCCCTCCAATGCACTAGGCCTCATTAGATTGAGTAGCTATCCCAGATAAGTCAGACCATAGCTTCTCTCTACCTAAAGCATCATTAAAACCATAGATGAATGTACATAAAAAAGTTTTTTTTTACTGTGGCAAGCAATAATACTACAATGTATCATTTGTGCAGAGACATATCTAATGTCAACAGTGAAAGACTCAGGTTGCCAGACCAGAATTATCCTTCCACTGTCATTATAATGGTGATTTGTAAAGAAACACCACTTGGGACACATATTTAAGTAAAAACGACCAAGATTAGGAACTTTAACCTTGGTTTCCAAGAGGCTGAACAGCTGAATATTATGGAGATGGATCAATTCTCTCACTTTAACTTGTTTAGCAGGGCTGTTCAGACCTCTTACATTCCAGATTAATATATTATCCATGACTAGTAGGGGACTCCCTCCCCTCAGTAGCCTCACCCTTGTAAGTGTGCACAAGGACACTCTCACCTACAGGCATGACACCTCCATCATCATCCTCAGTGAGTAGCTAAGAGAAAGCATTATTAATCTGTATCATCTGCCCTTCTTTAGTCCCTGGACCAGGACTGGCTTGTTTATTTGTAGGAACCAATTGAAAACCATCAGCATCAATGTAGGTTGTAGGGTTTCCAATCAGCCTTCTGAGCCCTATTTTCCCCTGGATTAACCTTGCCCTTAGGGGTCCATTTCTTAGCCTGATTAGCTCTACAATTCTCAACTACATGTCCATATATAGTTCTTAAATTTTGAACACAGTAGTGGTCTCCATTCATATTCCACCCTTTGCTCCACTAACCCCTTTTTCATTCTAAAAAAATACAGCATCTGGGAGATTTTGCTCAATCTGTATTTCAACTAGTACCCTAGCAAAGAGTAATTTCTCCCTAAGTTGAGTAGCTTGATCCATTTTAATCAATGGTCCTACTAATCCAGCAGTTTTCTCCAAGCTTCGTTCACCCCAATATTTTAGGTCTAAATGTGGGAGTTTAATCCAAATAGGAACAGTTTTCAGATTGTTCTTATTAATCTCAGTGTCAGCAGTCCAACGTTTCATGATCAATGGCTTGCCATCCAAAAATTGCGGTTCACCATCCATTATAGTCTGCAAACTTGCAATACAATTGAATCTAACAATGAATAATCCTTTTCCAATCACAACAATCTTATCTATCCCCTGGTTCTTCCATATTCGATTAAAGAATCCTTCTATGATCTTTAATGGAAGATTCGCCCCCAAAACGTAACAAATCATTGCAGAATTCCAATAATGAATTTCATCCTCAATATCATCTAATTCAATTTTAGCATGTGATTGCGAATTACCTCCAATAGGTGAAATCGGAGTTGTTTTAGCATCTCTCTGTTTTCCTTTGTTACCCATATTCGTCACCTTCGTATCCTTCAGTAAATTCAACCACATATTCACCGGATTCTGGATTGCATCAGGCATATCATCAATCGGAGTATCGTCACCAATCTCCTGATCAATCATCACTTCATCAATGGAGTCAGAATCTCCCTTGTTTGAGGTTGTCTCCTTTCGCATCGATTTTGGCCTGCTGATTCCTCTAACTCTTTTCTCTTAGCTGAAGAATTTGTAGCCAGTTGACGGCGAGTTCGAGCCATAGCTCAGGCGCAAGCACCGCGAACCACCAACAATGGCGGGAAAATGGGTCTTAAACTAGAGAGGTTCTAGTGAGAGAGAGAGAAAAGAATGTGATATATATCTATTGTTGCTTGAATTAACCTTGAATATGAAGAATTTGCTCGTAAAGCATTAACCTTGAATATGAAGATCAATTTGCTCACCCAATTTAGCATGTTCAAGAACGCTGAAAACTCTGAGATTACGGTTGAGATTTGCGCGAGTATTCCACTACTATTAGGTGGTTAGTGGTTACGCCTAATACGCGTTCAAGAGAGTTTGATTATTTTTTTCATCAAAAAGTTTGAAAATAGCGGGGTTTAGTATGTTTTTGTCGCCAAAAAAAAAAGCGGGGTTTAGTTTGACATGTGGTGGGCACATGGTAATAATTCTCGACGTTTTTATGTGATGAGAAATACTGCAACACATAAGAGCGTTGAGAAAATAAGCGCTTTATTGATTGTATTTAACACTTAAGTAAATTGTTGAGACAATTGTGTTGAGAAAATACTCTATATCTAGTAGTGTTGATGTTAGGAGTTTTAAATCATCAATCCTATTCATCATTAAATTTTACTGAAATCCAATTGCCTTTTCCTAAGCCCAAAAGGAAACATACATATAAATACCTTGAACCCAAATTTTACCCACACAAAAAGTTTTCTCTCCTCACACTCCCCAAAACCGATGCCTACTCCTCTCTCCTCTTTCACATGATTTCTTCCTTCTTCTTCAAAACTTTCTTCTTCAAGAAATAGTTTCTTCTCCACCAAGAAACTTCACAACACCACAACTTCTCCTTGTTCTCTTTGTTGTGTTCATTTAATTCTTTTCTTTCTCCTCAAGTTTTGATTAAAGATTATGTTTTTATGTTTTGTTTTAGTACTAATTATGATTAGAAGCTTTAATTTACTGTTTTAATGGTAAATCTATGATTATATAAATTATGTATTGAAAGAATAAAATTTCAGATTTGATTATTATATTTAGATTGAGTTTTTAATTATCAAAGCATGAATTTTTAGGGTGTTAAAGATTTAAAAATCATAGTACGTAGCATGTTATAAACTATGAAAGTAATTTAACTTATGAATTTAAACATGTTTAATTATATTTAAAGGGAGTTTTGATAATTTATAAGTAGCTGAAATTTTAGAAAGGTTGCTATTAATGGAGTTTTATGAATTTTAATGACTAATATAATAGTGTTATGCTAGGTAATATAAGTAATTGAGGTTTTAATGATAAAAATAACTTTTAAATATTTTTAAAGGGTATTTGAAGTATTTTAAAGTTGCTGGAATTTATTTGGAGAATTGATTTTCAATTCTATTGGTTGTTTTAGGCTGAGATTATTCTGTAGGCGATTTCTAAGGTGTTATAGGTGGCCTACCAATTTGTTTACACAAGGTATGTTATTTCACTCTTTTGATAATGACATATAATTAATGTTTTTATTTTATTAGTTTAATTCGGTTTTTAGTTTCCTTGTTAGAAGTAACTTGTTTATGTCTTAGTTCTAGTTCTCTAGTTTGTGTTTGTTTTGTTTATTTTATTTGTCTAGTTTTATTACGGTTAAATGTCCTTAGGGTTCACAAATAAAATGGTAAATACTTTATGAAGGTTTGATTAAGTGTTTAATCAAGTTAAAAATTATTTATTATTTATTTGTGTTATCCGATTTATATTATGGTTATAACAAATGAAATATATGAAGATTCCATAATATTTTGTTTAGTGAAATGTATGCGCGGCATTGGTGTTTTCCTAGAAATAAGGAGCCGCCAAACATTAACCTAAGCTATCGCGCCAACAAAGTGAACGTTGAGGTAGTTCCTAGAATTTAGGAACCACAACAACCTAGCTATATGTGAGGCGTGTGATCATGGAGAAGTGGCTGAGATCATGGAGAAGATCGTGGAAGCCCAACTGCCAACGGAAAGATTACAACGGACAAAATGGAGAAGTGGCTAAGAGTACGTGTGTTCATGGAGAAGAACATGGAGAAGATCATGGAGAAGAATTCGAGTAAATAGGTCTCTACAAATAGATGTTTGTAACGGATCTCTTGGAAGAACTTTCAGAATTTTTATGTAATATTCTTAGTGAAAGTTTGCTCGGTTTTTCTTCTTCTTAGACATTTATGTATTATAGATTGGGTTGAGAGAATCAAAATCTGTAATCATTCTTGAGAGAAAAAGAGAAAGAGAAGAGAGAAAGAGAAAAGACTTCGAGTGAAGTCAAGGGAGAAGTCAATTGTTCAGGGGGAACAGGCTGACTGGGAACAAGTTCCTAGAGGAACAGAGTTGGTCCGAGTTTAGGTTGTACAAAAGAGAGTCTTTTGTCCTAAAAGTGATTAAAGAGAATTGAGTCAAAATCCCAAGTGTTCAAGGTTTTTCTTCCTATTGGGCCTAGAAAGTTTTCCTTGTAAAAATCCCGTGTTCCTAGTTCTTTCTTTATTCGTGCAATTAGTTCCTTCTTACTTATTCATTCTTTTATTTCTGCAAAAAGTTTGAAAATCTCTCCAACTACAATTCATCCCCCCCCTCTTGTAGTTGCTTAAGTGTTCGTCCAAGACTAACAAATTGTATCAGAGTCGAGTTCCTCCAAAATTAGTTAACACTGAGGAGCTAGTTCCTGGAAACGATGAACACATCAGGAGAAAGATTGGAAGAAGGTTACTGAACTCAACGTCCACCCATGTTTAATGGCAAGTATTACCCATACTGGAAGAATCGTATGGAAATCTTCATCAAGGCCGAAAACTATCAAGTTTGGAGAGTAATAGAGATTGGTGACTTCGAAGTCACAGAGAAAAATGAAAAAGGTGAAGACGTCCCTAAGCCTCTCTCCAAATTTGATAAAGACGACTTCGACAAAATGGAGATAAACAACTTGGCGAAGAAAATTCTTCAATGTGGTCTTGGTCCCCATGAACAAAATCGAATCATGGGATGCAAGTCAGCCAAGCAAAAGTGGGAACTTCTTCAAGTTACTCATAGGAACAAGCAAGTCAAGCGATCGAAGATTGACATGCTCATGCACAAATATGAGCTATTTCAAATGAAACCTAAGGAGTCTGTTCAAGAGATGCTCACAAGATTCTCCAACATCATAAATGAGCTTGAATCTCTAGGAAAGATCATCACCCCCGAGGAACAAGTACGTAAAGTTCTACGAAGTCTTCCTCAGGATGAAAAATGGATGGCAAAGGTCACTGCCTTACTCGAAACTAAAGATTTCACCACATTCAATATCGAGCAACTTTCCGGTTCCTTGTTAACTCATGAAATCCATCTAGGAACTCATGAAGTTGACTCTAATAGACCTAAGGCCTTGGCTCTCAAGTCCGATGATCTGGAGGATTCGATACTGATGATGAAAGCAGTACTGATCGTGAAAAGATTCAAAAAGTTCTTCAACAAGAACTACAAAGGGAAGAACATGAAAAAGCCTGGAAAGTTAAGCTGTCACAAGTGTGGAAGTCCGGATCACTTCATAAAAGAATGCCCTCTCTGGAAAATGAAAAAAGCAAAGGCAAGTACAAGGAGAAGGGAAAGGAACAACAAAAACCTTTCTCAAAAGTTGATATGAGAAGGGCCATGGTAGCTGCCAGGGGAGAATCCGACTCAGACGAGGAGCAGGAACAACCAGAAGAGGAGACAGCACACTTATGTCTATGGAAAAAACAGACGAAGAAGAAGACCTGCCAAACAACAAGGTACGCATAAATGTTATAGAAGAAGAGTTAAAAGAACTTTCAAAGAATCAACTAATAAAACTACTTTTGGAAACCTTAGATGACTACAAGGCAATTTGTGTTAGAGAAGAAAATTTAGAAAAAGCCTTGAAGTCACCAAAGGGCATTCAAATTGGTTTAAAACAGTGAATGCAAACATTGAAGAAAGATTCTTTGAAGTCTTTGATGAAAACCGACGTATTCGAGAAGCTTTTGAAAATGCTAAAAATGAAAACTACTTCTTGAATATGGAAATGGCTGAATTGAAACTATTTGTTCCTGAAGGAACCAGTTCCTCTATAAATACAAGATCCGAGTTCGAAAATTAAAATTCGAACATGAAAAAGTTTTGAGTAAATATTGTACTTAAAGAGAAAATGGAAGCTTCAAGAACGACTCTTCCTGATCCAGCAAGTTGGATACAAAAATATAAAAATGAAGGAAGAAGTGGGCTAGGTTTCAATCACAAGAAGAAAAACAAAATGAAAAAATATGTTGATCTTCCAAGCAGCGAATATGCTCTTACTGTGGGAACAGTGGGCACTTAGTGTCTGACTGTTCCTCCAGAGAAGAACATATTGAAATGAATACCCACTTAATAAAACAAGTTTGGAAAGCTAAGAGAAATATTAGCCCAACAGAGGAACCCAAGTCAAACTGGGTTCCTACCACTGATTGATTGCTTTGATGCAGGCTAAAGTGAGGGGGAACAACCTGTGGTACCTCGACAGCCGTTGTTCTAAACACATGATAGGAGATAAAGAGAAATTCCTCTCGCTTTCAGCCTATGATGGAGGAACTGTGACCTTTGGAGACAATCTTACCGGTAACATAGTTGCAATTGGGAAGGTAGGAAAGTCTAAGTCACATTCCATAGACAATGTATTTTTGGTCGAGGGTTTAAAACATAATCTGCTTAGTATTTCACAATTTTGCAACAAAGGGAACAGTGTAAATTTTACTGATGAACATTGTATAGTAAGGAATACAGGAACAGGTACCAAAATTCTAGAAGGAACAAGGAAAGGGAACACCTATGTTGTTGATCTCATATAGAGATGGAAATGGATCAGGTTCGGGGCGGGTGGAGCATCACCCGCATCCATCACCCTCATCAACCCGCTCCACCCGATCCATCCATCACCCGCATCCCTCTCCACCCGAATCCATCCATCCATTTATAACCGGGTGAAACGGATGGATCGGGTGATTAACGGGTGAAATCAAAGAATATATGTAAAAATAAAGAAAAATATGAAAATTTTAAGAACCAAGTATCCAACTATAATCTGCAGTACAATAAATAAATTATCCAATAATATTACAAATGACAGTTGCAATTTTTGAAGTTTACATGATGCATATGTGTTCCATTGCGAACTTGAGAAGGAGACGGAGAAGCTGTAGAAGGAGTTGAGCAAGGAAATGAAGATTCATATCCAGATTCATCACCTTCCATTCCCTAAGATAAAAAAAAAATCAACAAATTCACCATTTCACCATATGTACAGTATTACAGCTTGATAAATAAAAGAAATTGCAAATTGATATAACATTCCAAGCCAAAACAACATTCTAATTTCTAACATCATGCTCTTAAAATGAAATTTCAGATTGTACTTACCATTGATCAACTAGTGCCAAAGAAAGTCAAATTACAAAGGAGACATCTACAACATATATCCCCTTGAAGAGGATGCTGACAACTATGTCGCTTAGATCATGGATTCTCACTATACATCATATATTATCATTATCAAAGTGTAGCAGTAGGATTATACATTCATTTAATCGACTAAACAAAATTCATCATTTGACAAATTGAATTCTTACAAAAAAAATTAAATTTAATGACAAAGTAAATTAAGAAGAGTTTAATTTACTTACCTGGCTTCTTTTTCCGGCGACTTAAGCGTTTCCCGGCGAGGAAGAACTGAAGAGGGATACCGTCAGACTGGAGAATGGAGATGGTGGCTGCTTGGCTGGGAAAAGAGGGATAGTGATTAAGTTAGGGTTTTGGCCTTTGGGAGAAATTATTACCAGCGTATAATATTTGGGCCATGGCCTGTGGGCTTTGTTAAAGTATATATCTTATCTATTAAAAATGGGTGATGGGTCGGGTGATGGTTGAAAAAAATCCACCCGAACCCGACCCGGATCCGTCACCCGGTTATCCGTCACCCGCTTCTCATCCATTTATCTCGGGTTTTCACCCGCTTTTTAAACGCGGGTGGAGCGGGTGAGCGGGTCATCCACTGGATATTTCCATCCCTAATCTCAACCTTGTTCCTAGGAACAACCTAACATGTTGAAGTGCCGTTGATGATGAACCACTTCTTTGGCATAAAAGATGTGGTCATGCAAGCATGACATTACTCCAGAAACTAAGTGGTAAGGACTTGGTGATTGGATTACCAACTATCAAAGTCTCAAATCATGAAGTTTGTGGACCCTGTGCAAAAGGTAAACAAGTTAGATCCTCGTTTAAGTCAAAGAAAATGGTAAGCTCATAAAGTCCTCTTGAATTGATTCATATGGACTTGTGTGGCCCTATTCGAATCCAAAGTCGATCTGGTAAGAGATATGTACTTGTAATAGTTGATGATTTCTCAAGGTACACTTGGGTTATTTTTCTTCATAGCAAAGATGAAATATTTGACGAATTTGTTAACTTTGCTAAAAGAACTCAAAGAATAAGTGGTTTTAAGATTAAGCACTTGCGTTCTGATCATGGTAGGGAGTTTGAAAACTCAAAATTTGATGAGTTTTGCAGGCATGAAGGTCTTGATCACAACTTCTCAGCTCCTAGAACCCCACAACAAAATGGTGTGGTAGAACGGAAGAATTGCACTTTGGAGGACATAGCAAGAACAATGATAATAGCAAGCAATCTTTCGAAAAATTTCTGGGCTGAAGCAGTGAATTCGGCATGCTATATTATCAATAGAGTCATGCTAAGACCTATCATCTTAAAGACCCCTTATGAGCTACTTAAAGGAAGAAAACCCAATAACTCATACTTTAGAGTCTTTGGTTGTAAATGCTTTGTACATAATAATGGTAAAGACAATTTAGGAAAGTTTGACCTAGAAGCGATGAGGCTGTTTTTATTGGATATGCCTTAAGTAGTAAGGCATATAGAGTTTACAACAAACGAACAATGTGTGTTGAGGAAAGTATCCATGTTATTTTTGATGAAACTAACTCACTGCAGGAACTAAGTCATGAAAATGACTTTGAAATAGGACTGACTCGTATTGAGAAGTCAGTAAACTTTGATGAAGAACTAACACCTACAGGTAACGACAAAAAGCATATTTCCGAAGAAGAGATAGATGTTCCTGATCCTGTTATACAGGAGGAACAGGCACCAGAAATTCATCCAGAAGACGAGATGAATGAAGCTCCTCAAACTGGAGGAGCAGAGACAAGAAGATGTGAATCAAAAGCGTGGAAAAACTTAAAATCCCGTCCACCGGATTTAATAGTAAGTGATATTGAAAAGGGAACTCAAACGAGATCCCAACTGAAAAATTTCTGTGCTTTCCATGCCTTTTTGTCTATGACAGAACCACGAGATCACAATGATGCCTTATTAGAATCTGACTGGATAAACGCCATGCAAGAGGAACTAAATGAGTTCCAAAGGAACAAGGTATGGCACCTCGAGATCAAGCCAAAAACCAGAAGGTAATTGGACTAAAATGGGTCTTCAGGAACAAGCTAGACGAGCATGGAACAGTCATAAGAAACAAAGCCAGACTCGTAGCCAAAGGGTACAATCAACAAGAAGGTATTGATTTTGATGAAACCTTTGCTCCTGTAGCGAGAATAGAGGCAATAAGAATTTTGATTAACTTTGCATCATTCATGGGTTTTAGGTTGTACCAGATGGACGTCAAATGTGCCTTTTTAAATGGATATTTGATTGAAGACGTCTATGTGGAACAACCTCCTGGTTTTGAAAACCCGGATCTTCCAAATCATGTCTATAAGCTAGATAAAGCTCTTTATGGGCTTAAGCAAGCTCCTAGATCATGGTATGAAAGACTTTCAAAATTCTTACTTTCTAATGATTTTATAAGAGGCAAAGTTGATAGGACCCTGTTCCTTCGATCCAAAGGAACAGACATCCTAGTGGTTCAGATTTATGTGGATGATATAATTTTTGGTGCAACTAACGAATCTCTTTGTAAAAAATTGTGAGTTAATGCGTAGTGAATTTGAAATGAGTATGATGGGAGAATTAAACTTCTTTCTTGCCTTGCAAATCAAGCAAACTGAAAGAGGAACAATGATCCATCAACAAAATACGTAAAAGAGTTATTGAAAAAATATGGAATGGATCAAGCAAAAACAAACCATACTCCTATAGGAACAGGTACAAGGTTAGATGAGGATCAAAGTGGTAAGTCCGTAGATCAGAAACTCTATAGAGGTATGATTGTCCTTATCTATCTAACTGCAAGTAGGCCTGATATATCCTTTAGTGTTGGTTTATGTGCAAGATTCCAATCAAATCCTAAAGAATCCCATTTGACAATTGTTAAAAGGATTCTTAGATATTTGAAAGGAAGTGATGATCTTTGCTTGTTCTATCCTCGAAGTGACATCTTGATCTTGTAAGCTATTCGATTGTACTATGCGGAGACTTAGTGAATCGCAAAAGCACATCTGGTATTGTCCAGTTCCTAGGATCAAGCTTGGTTTCTTGGAGCTCAAAGAAACAAAACACCGTTGCTCTTTCCACAGCAGAAGCTGAATACGTGGCTGCTGCTGCATGTTGTTCTCAAGTATTTTGGATCAAGCAACAGGTACGTGACTTTGGCATAAAATTCAAGTGTGTTCCTATATTTTGTGACAATACTAGTGCTATTTGTATTTCGAAGGATCCAGTTCATCACTCTAGAGTCAAGCATATTCACATTAGACATCATTTCCTAAAAGACAATGTAGAGAAAGGGTTAGTCAAAGTTGATTTCTGTCCTACTGAAAATCAAATAGCTGACATATTGACTAAACCTCTATTTAGGGACAGGTTTGAAGATACGCTTGGAACTAGGAATGATAAAGATTTTTTAAATGTGCACATGATGTGGTTTCCCCCAAATTGTTTCTTACTAAGTATGTACTGCAATCTTCATGAATTAATTTTCATACACCTAGGGTCAAGTATAAGGACTCACATATGTCTCTTAATATTACCCTTAGTGTCCTTACACATATTCGGTATGCTTGCATTTTGTATATTATGGACAAAAAAAAAATTATCATATGCAAGAGTACATTTTTTTCAAAATTTCCTTGTTTATTTTTCTTTTCACACCATGCATGGTCCAAAAATAAACACATCACTCTGAATTATGCCCAAAATTAAGCGTTCAATTAATCTAGAGTTAAGAGGAGTAACTTCATTAATTTCCTTCCAAAAACCCATAAACCGCTTCATTAAACCCATCCGTCCACTTCTTTTCACACGGCATCATGATTACTTTATAAACCTAACACATCAAATCACTGACCCTTCATTATTTCTCACATATCAACTTAAGTCTCTCTCTCTTTCCTAATTCTCATCTTCAACCTCACAAAACCTCTGTCAACATATCTTCCAAAACTCAAACCTCTGATGCACATGCAAAATTACCGAAAGAGAAACCACCATCTCCTGAAGAAGAAAGTGCTCAAGAATCTTCCAAGAATGACGCAGATTCTTCTGGGTCAAAAACGACATCTTCTTCACCAATTTTTCTCTCCCCGAAAAAGGAAGACGGTGATCATGAAATTGAAAGCGAACAAGAACTTGCTGTACCTACGAAAAGAGGTAAGAAAACAAAATCTTCACAATTTCTTGTGGGCTTTTGTGTAGACATTGCATGGTCCAAAAAGTCTAAATGGAATGAGTTGTTGAAAATTTTAAAATTTCAGAATTGTTTGAAAATTGTTAGCATAGATGAGGGTCTTTATGAAAAGGAGATGAAAGATTTTTGTTCTCGGTTTGCAATAACAGAGGCATTGTTATTAAAATCCCGATTCGAATCTTACGATTCTACGATTTTACGATCCTGGAGGACCTCACCGATCCCGATCCTACGTAGGATCTTAATCTTGTAGGATCTTTCGATCCTGCCCAACCACAAAAAATCACATGGCAGGATCTTAACACGATTCTACGATCCTACGACTCTACGATCCGATCCTACCGTATAAAAACCATAAACTAATTTCACATATTATATTTCTCCTATTAGATTTTGGTCGCATGTTACTTCAATCTTATAGTATTGAAAAACTATCATCATTTGCTAATTAAAAAATTCATTATTAATATGTATAAATTTTTAACATGAGGTTCTCACCATATTTTGGTATAATTATCTTTATTTCACCGAATTGTAGGATCTTACGATCCTACGATCCGATCCCACCGATTCGATTCTACCAACCTCTACGATCCAAAGTAGGATCCCGATCCTGATAACATTGAACAGAGGGTGTGTGTGTGTCGCTTGTTAATGGGTCAGTTGTTACAATCACTGAGAAGAAACTTGGGGATTGGTTGATATTCCAAATGAGGGTTATAAGGATTACATTATTGGTAGGGCTAAGTTAAACATAAATGGTGTCACTAATGCCAAAATTCTTGCCTTCTTTAACGGCCATTCTAATGCTTTATCTTTAGATCAAAAGGAGTTGTCTCCATTTCATAAGCTGCTGTTTCAGTTGGTTTGGCGTTTTATTTTACCTCGCTCCTCCAAAAGAATCCAGGCAAGCCTAATGGATCTTTCCATTATGTATTGCCTTGCTGAAAACATCAAAATCAACCTTCCCTCACTGGTAATTGCCCATCTCTCTCACTACATTACCCACAACACCAAAGTGGGTTATCGTAATCTTCTGTCCTATGTCTTCAAACAATGCAAGGTTAAACTCCCTTCCAGCCCCTCCTTTTCTCTTGAGCCAGAAAATTATCTTACAAAAGAAACTTTAACTAGACTAAGTTTGAGGTTGGTAAATGGGAAGCTAGAGTGTGGAGAGAAGAAACTCCGGTTAAGGTTGAGGTAGGGAGTAAAAGAAAGTTTGATGAAGAAGGGGTTGCCAGTGGGTCTGTCATAAAAAGCCAAAGGTTGGCTGGGTCCAAGTTCCAGAAGGAATAGGATCAAGGTGAAACTGTCTTTATTCACCTAGATTCTGATCATGTTCCTTCTACTGCCGTCGATTTCCCTTTACTTTCTACAACTGGACTTAACAAGATGCTCCGGGAGATTCAGGATTCTTTGACCCTCCTACACACCAAGATCAATGCAATTAAAGCTACCATTCACGTTCTGGACTCTCAGCAACAGGATCAACTACTTGAACTCAAGAATGCTGATACTGGGATCAGGAACAAGGTGGATGGTGTGCTTTCCAAGATAGATTCGGTGGTCTCCTCTCTTTTCAAACGAACCAAAGCCTAACTTCTCTTATCTTTGGCTACGTTGAACAATTTTTTTTGGGGCTGTAATTATTAAACACTCTCTTGGATTCTACTTCTTATGTCCTTCTGAGACATATGAAGTACCTTTAATACTTTCTTTGCTTTCTTCATTTTCTTTCTCATTACTCTGCATATTAAATGATTCTTGATGTCCCTAATGCTTCTTTCTGCTTGCCTATTATGCTTGTGTGTTTGGATGGCTAATATTATGAGATATCTGTTTGAGCAACTTGCTTGGTGCCTAGACTGTTGACTCTCTAGTGCTGCAGGTACAACATTTGGTTTTGATAATGACAAAGGGGGAAGAGATAGTGTGTGTCCACACAAAAACAAAAATTTTATCATAGTTCCTTGTATATTATGCTTGTCTCTGTTCCTACCTATGTTGCTCCTGTTCCCAGTCTGTAGAGTTGTTTACACTAGGTTAGATTGTGGATATTTTGTGTAGTTTATTTTAGAGTTACTTTTCAAAAACAAAAACAAAAACCTTAATTTTTTTTAATTAATTGTCATAATAAAAAAGGGGGAATATTGTTATTTCACTATTTTGATAATGACATATAATTAATGTTTACATTTTATTAGTTTAATTTGGTTTTTAGTTTCCTTGTTAGAAGTAACTTGTTTATGTCTTAGTTCTAGTTCTCTAGTTTGTTTTTGTTTTGATTATTTTATTTGTGTAGTTTTATTACGGTTAAATGTCCTTAGGGTTCACAAATAAAATGGTAAATACTTTATGAAGGTTTGATTAAGTGTTTAATCAAGTTTAAAATTATTTATTATTTATTTGTGTTATCCGATTTATATTATGGTTATAACAAATGAAATATATGAACATTCCATAATATTTTGTTTAGTGAAATGTATGCGCAACATTGGTGTTTTCCTAGAAATAAGGAGCCGCCAAACATTAACCTAAGCTATCGCGCCAACAAAGTGAACGTTGAGGTAGTTCCTAGAATTTAGGAACCACAACAACCTAGCTATATGTGAGGCGTGTGATCATGGAGAAGTGGCTGAGATCATGGAGAATATCATGGAAGCCCAACTAACTCAACTGCCAACGGAAAGATTACAACGGACAAAATGGAGAAGTGGCTAAGAGTACGTGTGTTCATGGAGAAGAACATGGAGAAGATCGTGGAGAAGAATTCGAGTAAATAGGTCTCTACAAATAGATGTTTGTAACGGATCTCTTAGAAGAACTTTCAGAATTTTTATGTAATATTCTTAGTGAAAGTTTGCTCGGTTTTTCTTCTTCTTAGAAATTGATGTATTATAGATTGGGTTGAGAGAATCAAAATCTGTAATCATTCTTGAGAGAAAAAGAGAAAGAGAAAGAGAAGAGAGAAAGAGAAAAGACTTCGAGTGAAGTCAAGGGAGAAGTCAACTGTTCAGGGGAACAGGCTGACTGGGAACAAGTTCCTAGAGGAACAGAGTTGGTCCGAGTTTAGGTTGTACAAAAGAGAGTCTTTTGGCCTAAAAGTGATTAAAGAGAATTGAGTCAAAATCCCTAGTGGTCAAGGTTTTTCTTCCTATTGGGCCTAGGAAGTTTGCCTTGTAAAAATCCCGTGTTCCTAGTTATTTCTTTATTCGTGCAATTAGTTCCTTCTTACTTATTCATTCTTTTATTTCCGCAAAAAGTTTGAAAATCTCTCCAACTACAATTCACCCCCCCTCTTGTAGTTGCTTAAGTGTTCGTCCAAGACTAACAAGGTACGTACATACCTATGTGTTATGTGATGTAGTATCATGATTTTAGGAAGGAAAAGTTGTAGTATCATGTATAGGAACTTTGTAACTTCACATATGATTTCTATTATCATTGGATTTTACATGTTCTATGCTTGTGTGCGAACATGTAACTATGAGATTTGATTATGAGTTGAATATCATGTTTGTATGGAATATTGATGCAAGCATGTTGGTTAGAAACTTTATTTATTAATTCACATGGGGGAATTAATATATTTATTGAGTTGGATCATATTTAAAGCATGTGTTCCTTTATACTATTATTTTCACTTCTCTATGAGGATTGTGAGCCTTATTTGGTAAGTTAATAATTTAAGCCTTTGAAAGGAAAGTTGGTTATTGGCTAGGTTCAACAAATAAGAAGGATTCAAATAAGAAGAAATTAATCTTGGGTTGTAAATTATATGATCGATCACTTATTTAATCCTAAGATAAAAAGGAATTAAGTTGTGAATGTTTGATTATATGTATTTGTATTGCTTATGTGTCATAACAAGTAATTAATAATTTGTAAATCATGTACAGTGTAACTTGGATAGTAATAAACTTTAGACTGGTGCACGTCTGAAGTTGGACAATCAGGAGTTGGGGTACATGGTGAGTGTGCCATGGCTTTTTCTGGGAATTGGATTGATCACCGTTTCTATTTTTATTCAAAGGTTCCGCGATATTGCAGGTCATTGTGGAATATGGAGTTGGGCCCGTATTTCGTCTTCCTAGGTGAAGGCTGGTTTTTAGTTAGACAACTCGGTCCAATAACTATTCCATTAAAGTAAGAAAAAAAAAGGGTTAAAGTTTAGTTCAGTAAAAGTTATCTGCAGATTGTTAGATTGTTATGTTGTTGTTTATCCCTGCTTATTATTTATTAGTATCATGTTAGCAATATTTATCTATTATTATGTAGAACTCAGCTTTGCTGATTACGTGCTTTATTTGTATGTGTTGATCATTGCTTTCCCTTATTGATCCTGTGATGACCATTCTTCAGGAGCAGATTCTTTAGTGCATTGACATTTGCAGGTTTGCAGATGTTGCTTCATGGGGATCTGGGAATGAAGAGCTTGTGTAACATATTGATTTAATTATTGTTTGAGTAGATACATTATTATATTAAGTTTGGTTTGAAGTTAACAATAATAGTGTTGTTTGGTTTTAAAGTTACTTTGATTATTTATTATGTTTCAATTCTAAAGTTTAGTTATATGTTTTTTCCTGCAAAATTCTGAATAAGCTGATATGTTATCACACGGGCGATAATACTTTGATATTTCTCTAAGTTTTATATTGAAAATGTATTTTGGAAAAGAGAGAATTATCGGGGTGTTACATGAACCATATTCCAAGAACATATTGATTATTAAGATATCCTACCCTCGTTTGGTAAATGGAAAAGAAAAAACTTACATCCTCCCAGTTGGTTTGACGGACTTACTAGAGGCGAAGGAGAGAAGAAAAGAAAGGGTCTCATATAATATATATTTCTAAGATAGCTACAAATGATACCCTTCATACATCACCTTATGTTTCTTATCTAGGTATGTTCTTTTATAGGAAATATCCCATATATTGGTGGAAATTGAATGGCATGTAATTAGATTGTGAAACTATAAGTTTTCACAGCAATGACAACCACTTGCGGGATCTTTATGATTCTAAGAATTCAGAAGGGCATCATGTGCACTTGATATAAGATCTTTCCTTTACACTATAGATTTATATTTAGGGGTAACTTAGTAATTCACCTTTAATTGGGTGGTTAGCCAAGGTTTAAAGTTGATTAGGGTCACTAAGTGTAATTGCTTAAAGTAGGATGTCACTCGGTATAAATCTTTTTTTAACCTGCCACCAAAAAGAAAAATTAAAAGTAGGAGGCCACCATGCAAAATTTTCCTTTAATATTTGTCATCATTTTTATATGGAAAGTTGTAATCGAATTTAATATTTGTACTTCCCAATGCAATTGCTTATCTTTTCAATGCAACTATTATAAATATTTAAAGCAAATCATAAGTTATTTGATTCTCGTGCAAAATGAAAAACAAGCACTATAAAATGGGATGAACGTAGTATTACACAATAATTAGTGTCAATGTACTAATATCCTAATAGGTAAATCTTTTGGGAGTCCCCCACCAGGGAGCCCCTTAATAAGAAGAAGAACCCTACTTGACCAGCACCTCACGCATTTCAATTAGTCCAGCTATAGAGGTCAACCCTTCAGAGTAGGAGATATAAGAGAATCCCTACTGTCAAGAACAAGTAGGTAGTGGAGTTCGAACTTGTGAGCTCAAAGTCACAAGCTAAGTTCTCCACCACCTTCACCAAGCAAACTTGGATATATGACATTACAGGCATGAATGAGAGTGATGATGAAACACATGGCATCCCATGCAATTTACAAATTTTCAGAAAAACAATGGTAATACATATAGTAATTAATATACTGATATGAAATAAAGTAAAATTTCCATTGAATTTTGAAAACAATGTAAGTTATCATTATCACAATTCAATGATCAAAATATCTCATAACAAACATTACCCATAGAAAAGAAAAAGAGAAACATATAACAAGTTGGAGAAGTAGATGATACGCTTTATCACACTGAAGTAGTATAATAGAAGTACTAAAGAGGTGCAAAACCAAACTGAGAGCTGAGAAATTGCATAGAGAAGATGGTATTTACTATTTATGTTTGAGAATATGTTCGAAATCTGGTGACGTACTTAGCAAGAGTGACACAGATTTTGTTGTAAATGGTGTCGAGAAAATTGAAGGAAGTGTGTCTCCAAGCATCTTTCAGATACAGACTGCCACAAACTCCCGAAAATCCAAGGTAAAAGCCAAGCCCATTACTTACCCAAAAACCTACTGTCAATATCGATGTAATCATATGTTCTCCCACTTCCACAGTGTCGCAACTGATGCTAACTGGTGGCCTACAAAAATGAAGATTTTTGGCAAAATCTTCATATTGTGGAAACTACATCTCGGATGGAATGGATCCAGATAGAATTTTATAGGAAAAATCAAGAAAGATCAATGGAAGTTGTATAAATTCATTAGAAGTATGACCAACAAAGTTGTTGAACTCAAGAATCAAAACTTCAAGTTGCTGCAAACAACCCAATTCTGTTGGCAGTTCACCTTAGAATTTGTTTCCAACTAAATCTAATATCTTCAAGTATTGACATGAACTCAGACTGGAAGGAATCGTTCCAGTCAGCTTGTTGATTTCCAACACCAAATAAATCAATTTTTGAAGTTCATCAAAATTGACACCCACAATCGATCCATTCAGTGAATTGCTTGTCAGTCGCAGGCTAACCAAAGTTGCCGAAACATTTTCAGGTATGGTTCCAACCAACCCATTGTAAGAGAGATCAACATTCTCCAAATTTGGTAGCGACAATAAATCATTTGGTATGGTTCGAACCAACCGATTATAAGAGAGATCAACTATCTCCGTATTTGGTAGCGACAATGAATCATTTGGTATTGTTTCAAGTCCAACGAGGCTATTGTAAAGAGATTAATCGTCTGCAAATTTAGTAGCAACAATATATCCTTGCGTATTGTTCCAACTAACCTATTGTGAGAGAGATCGATATTCTGCAAATTTCGGACCAACAATAGATCATTTGGTATTTTTCCAACCAACCTATTGTAAGAGAGATCAAATATCTGGAAATTTGGTAACGACAATAAATCACTTGGTATTGGTTCAAGTCCAACCAAGCAATTGTAAGAGAGATTAACCCTCTGCAAATTCGGTAAGAACAATAGATCCTTGGGTATTATTGTTCCAACCAACAACCTATGGTGTGAGAGATTAATATTCTGCAAATTTCGAAGCATAGATAGATAATTCCGTATCATTCCTACCAATCTATTATGAGATAGATCGATAATGGATAGGTTTTTGGAATTAGCTAGCTGCTCCAGTATTCTGCCTTGTAAATCGTTGAATGATAATCAAAGTACCTCTAACTCTTTCAATTCTGTAAAAGAGAGTGATAGGAATTGACTAGTTGAAGTGATTTGAGGTAAGTTTCAGGCTTTTGAGACCCACCAACCCATTCAACCGCGCTCCAATACTTCTATTACGGGGCGTTTGGTATGAGGGATTGGGAGTTTGGGAATTAGAGGATGGGATTGGGAATGGGAGTTAGAAGGTGGGAATTTATTAAATATATCCCAATCCCTTGTTTGGTATGTTAGTGGGATTATGTTGAGAATATATTGCTAAATTACAAATTTACCCATTTTAATGAAGGATAGTAAAAGAAGAGAAAGCAATATTGGTGAAGTATATTTTAATGAAGGGCAAATTCGTCTTTAACATAACCAAAAATAATCCCCTCCCTAATATCTGCCCCTCCCCATGTCTTATTTTGGTGGGATAAGGGGGGTTTAATTCCATTCCCCTTCACATGGGGATTTAGATATCCCCTCAAACAAACATGGGATATCTACCCATGAGGATATAATATCCCATTCCTACCCCCTAATCCCCCTAAACAAACACCCCGTTAGTGAATTACGTGACAAACCCAGGGACTCTAATTGGGTAACACCTTTATTATTAAATGAGGGTAAAGGACCTTTTATGTTGTTCTAACTAAAATCAATTGATTTTAGCCTTTGATACAGTTTGTGAAAAAATCATCTGTTATCGATTCTAGTCTGTTACTGGAAACAACAACCTCTAAGGTGTCAATTTGACAAGCAATCGATAAGAAACTGGAATTGTTGAGTTCTAAATAGGAGAAATAGAGTTGAGTAACAGAGTTGGTGAAATTTTTGCATGTCACACCATCCCATTTACATGGGTCTGTACGAACATTCCACCTTAGTTGATAACCGTCAAAATAATATGGCTCTTGGAAGAGCTCAAAGAGGTTGATCATGGTGAATTTCTGTGTTGAAGAAGAAAGCTCATAAAACACTACTGATGAATTCGACAACAGAAACGACATCATAAACAATAACTTCATCATGCTCACTTTCATATTGCTACTTTATAAAGTTATGTCGTAAGCTTTTTTTGCAAACAGCTTGCAAGTAAAACTGAGTTGCAGACGACAATGATGACTTAGAAAACTAACAATATAATGATCACTTAGAAAATTGAAGATATAATGATCACTTAGAAAATTGACAATGTATGATACTGGTATAATTAGAGGTGTCAAAAACTGGGTCGATCCACGGGTGAACCCGTATCCGACCCAGACCCGACCTGTTCCGAGCCGAGAGTGGACGGTTGCAAAGCAGACCCAATGTCTACTCGTGCCAATTGGACTCGTGGAATTGCAAACCAAGTGTGAAAGCCGACCCACGTTGGACCTATGCCCAGTTAGACACGTGAATAACGATCCATACCTAACCTATTCCCGACCCAAAACTAACTCGAACCCATCTTCACCAGCAAATGACCCAGTTAAATCCACCTACTTACTACTCGACCCAGTTACCAACCGACCTAGTTCCTACCCGACCCAGATTTACCCAAACCAAATCCATTCCAACCCAATACAACCCAACCCAAAATCATTCCGACCAACCATAACATGTTATATTTTTATCTTGTATAATAATATGATCACACTTTTTTCCCCATGACTCATGACTTATCATTTATTTTTTAAAATTTAGTTTTGACTTTTGATAATCCAAGTCCACCAGAGAGACAACTCGAGCTAAACAAAATCCACCTAATGCCTATTTTTTTAGACCCCAAGTTATTTTCGAAAGTGAGCTTAAGCCGATCCAAACGCACCAGATTTATTCTGACCCAAATCCTTACAAGAGCCGATTTATTCCGACCCAAGTCCTTCCGAAATCGATTTGTTCCAAACCAAGTCATTCCAAGAGCCGATTTGTCCTGACCCAAGTCCAGCTGAGAGCCGATTTCAGCTGACTTCACCTTATTCCATTTCGACCCAATTTCACCCAACGCAACCACCAGCTGACCCAGCACCACCAGACCTAGTTCCGAGAGCTCCCTTACCCAGTTGGACCTGACCCAGGTCCACCCATACCCACCAAGTTCCAACCCATGGAACACTCTCCCAAAAATTATTTCGATCCAAATCATTCCGATCCAGGTTGGGTTAACCAAAACCCACCTAGTGACATAGTTTGACACCACTAAGTATAATTTAGGATTATGTTGGTTTCTAAGAGTGAAAGTATTAGGACAGAGGAGAAAGAGTGAGACGAGAAGGAAATTGACGGAAAAAGAAGGCAAAACATTAGCGTGTTTGAAAGGGTATATTGACTTGAAAAAAATGGCAAAAGGCTTATATAGTTTACCTCTTTAAATCTACATTGACTGAATTATTGATTTTGCACTCTCGTGTTAAATTTTTATTTAACTCTATATAGTTGTGGTGGGAATTAATTTGACTAGCATAGGAGTGACTCAGAAAATGCAGTTAATTAGAGTAGATTACTTAATTCCATAACATTCCACGTTTCTGTTTTGGACTGTCAAATAAGCAATCATAATACTCTTAACTCATAGATCATGTTTCTATATTGAACTATTAAGATTTTTTTTCCATGAATAATGTCAAATAGGGTATTAATTTCTCCTATGTGCTGAACTTGAAATTAATTACATGGATACAATCCACGTAGGACAGCATGCGAGAATTTTTTTTTAATATTATTTTCGGCAAATAAAACTGCTCCTGAGAGTAGCGTTTAACTTTAAGTTAAGTCGCTACGCATGGTAGCGATTTACCAGGTAAAACTGCTACTTGGAGTAGCGGTTTATACCCTAAATCTCCATGAAATACACGCCACGTGGGAGCTGTGCGCCCTGGGGCACCTGGCTTGCACTAGGCGCTGCTAGCTACGTGCCGCACAAGCCATGTGCGCGGGGCGAACAACTCCCACGTGGTGCGCGAGGCACACAACTCCTACGTGGTGCGCATTTCCCCCTTTTGTATTGCGTTAGTCTTGTTCTGTAATAAACCACTACTATGAGTGGCGATTTATGTGTGTGCTTTATAACTTGTCTTAGGGACAAAATATAACCGTGATAAGAGATTTTCAGTGTGTCGTTAGGGCACTAAGAACCGCTTTCCAAACAATATTTATAGTCCTAACAAGCAATTACTAAGGGAATAGGAAGGGCAAGTCAAGGGTCGATCCATAGGGAAATAGGGATTGGTTAAAGTCTATCAAGTCTAGACTACCTAATTGAAGGATATTTGGGGGTTTGAAAGAGTTTTGGTATCTATTAAGTCTAACTAATAGCATGAACAAGCAAATAACACGAGTTTAAATATCAGATAAAAGACACTAGAGTTAAGGTTACTAGTATGAATAAGAACGGATAATGATTGTTAATGCGATTGTGGAGCAACGAAGACGATTATGCAAGGTTTAGTTCTCCTATAAAATACTCGAGTCCTTTCTCGAATGGTCCTCAAGAGTAATCACTTAACCAATCAACTAAATCCTCTCTCGAATGGTCTTTAGTTAATTGATTAAGAGATTCAATAAGTTTGGAAAACCCCTAGTGAAGGATCCCCTTAATTTCCATCCAATATCTTGGCATAGAAATTAAGTTGATTCTTGGGGATGATAAAAGAGTTCAAATTTTGATTTAGAACATTTGAAATCAAAACACCAAAGCATAAATGTGATCAATATCTATCCTAAGGTCTCAAAACACCAAGATCAATGCATAAACTTCTCCATACATCACAATCACATCAACAACATATTTAAAATCCTAATTCATACTTTCACCCTAACCCTAGATTATGAAACTACTCACTAATCATGGAGTTAAAGCAATTAAACAATGAATCTATGACTAATCTAAGGCTAAACATGATTAAGTAATGATTAAACTAATGTAGATCGCAATTATGGGACTAAGAGAATAAGGATCTAAAATAATCTAAGAACAAAAACGAACACCAAAAGAATGAATTAAAAACTGAACTTTGAATTAAGATGAACGAAAAGTACCTTCAATATCAATGGAATCACAAACTATGATCACTAATCTCAATTACCAATGAAAACTAAAGTGTTTTCTCTCTCATACAAAACCCTAGAATGTTGTGTGAAAACTAGAATAAAACGTAACCCTTCGAAATAAAACAAAAACTCGTTTAATGAAGCCACGAGCTCCAATTTCCAGAAACGACTAGTGCGGTCGCACCAAACAGAGGTGCGGGCGCACCTCACCCTTCTGCCTCAAACTGGACAGTTCAACTTAAAACGAGCATAACTTCTTCGTTTTATATCCAAATCAAGCTTATGACCAGTCGTTGGAAAGATATCGAAACAAGCTTTCACTTCCAACTGGAATTACCTTCATCAGATTTGTGGTTTGAAAGTTATGTCCATTTGAAGTTCTCCGTTCAAGATTTCATTGTGCAATGTGCTCCTTTGTGCGAGCGGACATGGGGAATGGTGCAAGCGCACCATTTATCAATGTGTGCTTTGTATTCATTGCTACCTTTTCCAACTTTACAAATCGTAGTCATCTTAGTACTTTCACCTATATCAAGAACATGGCAAAACAAGGTGAAAGCAAATGTACTAGAAATTCGGTCAAAAATGACTAAAAATCTAGCAAAATATCACTATGATCAACTATGATCAAGTGAATGAAATAGAAGGGGAAATGGAGAATAAAGAGGGAAGAAAGGGGAGAAAGAGGATCAAAATGAGCTAAAAGAAGTCCATAAAGTACGTTTGAAACGCACTTATCAAACCGCTATTTGAAGTACCGGACAAATTTAATGAAATATTAATCGCTACGTGGAGTAGCGATTTTATGAAAAAAAAAAACCTAAATTTTGGCGTGCTATCGTTCGTTAACGGTATTCATAAAACTAATTTCAAGTTCAATGCATAGGAGGAATTAATACAACATTTGTCATTATTCATGAAAAAAATTCAAATTATTAAACCTCTCCATTTTTTTTCCCAAACCTATTTTTCCAAAAAAAGCCATTTTCTTTTAGTTTGTAGGTCAATTTGTTTTCATAACTAAGAAACAATAATTCCAAAAATTCATATACTATTATAAAGTAAATAAAACAGTTTTTTCAAATCCTTTTTTGCCACTTATAGCCTCTTTTGTAAAATTTATATGGGGGACCATACGTGTTGAATATTAGAACATGAAGCTTTTATGACGCTTTTGTTTTGGTGTATTGATAGTGACATTTATGTCACTTTTAGTGATAGTTTTTATATTATTTTGTGTTTTATTCTAGTTTATTTTATCTATTTTCATCTATTTTAGTCTTTAATTCTTCCTTTTATATTATGTAGCTTAATGTATTTATTTAGTGAATTTTATTAGTTTTTAGCTCTTAATTTCATAGTTTATTTATTTCCTTTAATTTATTAATTTTAGATGGAATAGTTTAGTTTTAGTAATTAATT